>NC_049254.1:26726191-27029541 GCF_011100685.1 Canis lupus familiaris
CATGGCTCGGGCACAAACACAAATCTGGCCTTGTAGCAAAAGGCAAACGAGCAACAGCCACACATACATTGATAGGAAAGAGAGATTTGAAAAGAAGGCACCAATCACTTTTACTGTCTGAATAGTTGCCAGGTCCCCGAGTCACCTGCTTATTGCGCCTGGGGAGAGAGGAAAGGAAAAAGAACATCTCCACCCCACAAGTCATTGTCAATTTGTGGACCAAGAGCACACTTAGGTCAGAGGAACTGAAGTGTCACTAAATGGCAGCTTTGCCATTGTCCTGAGCTAATGTGAGAGAAAAGACCTTCCTTTCCTCCTTCCTTCCTTCCTTCCTTCCTTCCTTCCTTCCTTCCTTCCTTCCTTCCTTCCTTCCTTCCTTCCTCTCCAGACATTTAAGTGCCATTCACTATGCTAACTAGAGAGGTCACATAGGACGAGGAGAAAGCCTGAGCCTCACGGGCAGGCGGGAGAGGCAGATATAATCACAGCAAATCTAAGGCCTGCCGCAGGGCTGGAGCACCACAGGCTAGTGGAGGGCCAGTGACCGGCTCCACTCGCGGGGCAAGGAAGTCCCCACAGCAAAGGGCCCTTCTAGCCGGGAATGGAGACAGGGCAAGAATTTGCCAGACAGAGAAGCAGGAGGACACAGAGCATTCCAGGCAGAGGAAATAGCAGGTATGAAAGCACCAGGCGATATCATTAGATTTCTGTTTTGGAAGAATTGCTTGGCCCTGGTTAACAGATTCAGAGAGAGCTGAGGCAGTAAATGTGAGCCGGTGCGTCGTGTGTGTGTGTGTGTGTGTGTGTGTGTGTGTGTGTGTCTCTCGGAAAGAGCACTGCACCAGCCATTAGGGCTTCTCAGTTGTAAGACCAGCTCAGCTGCTGATGAGCTGAGTGTCCTTGGGCAGGCCTCTTAACCTCTCTAACCTACGTTCCTCCAGAGTAATAGAGAGGTAAGAGAGGGGGGTTGATCAACTGGTTTCTAAGGTCCTCTTTGCACACACTTTCTATTGCTTCTGACTCTTCCGGCAGACACTCCCTACAATTACGTTATTTTCTGTATTTATGCATTTGGTCCTTTCCATGTAAGCTCTCAGCTTACAGAATTATGTTCCATTCAGTATCTTCTGACCTCCGCACACCTGGGAAGGACGTAGCTCCACCGACACTCCAGATGATCTTGTCCAGCTCCGAGGTGGTAAACACCCTCCTGTGCTGACAACATCCGAGTTTGTAGCTTTGGGTCGGACCATTCCCTTGAGACCCAGATATAGAGACCCAGCTGTCTGCTGCTCTCCTGCACGTGAACATGTGATAGGCATCTCAAACGGAACGTTCCCCGAACCTAACTTGTGGTTTTCTTTTCCAAAACCAGCTCTTCCTCCCGACTTCTCTAACGAAGTGAATAAAAACTCTATTCTTTGAAGTCCTCCAGGGTCAAAATCTTGATGTCACACCCAAGCCATCATATATACTATGGTCTCGACCTTGGAAATGTTTTTAGAATCAAACTATTTCTCACCTCTTCCTCCACTAGCACCTCAATTCAAACCATTGTCTTCTCTCACCTGGGTGTTTGCTCTGCCTGCTTTCACCTTCACACCTACAGTCTATTCTCTAAGCAGAAGCCATTCTAAATCAGAGCCTGCCTCTCCTCTGCTCAAACACCCCACCTTGCCAGAGGAAATACCACATCTTTAACAAGCCCACGAGGACTCGCTGACACCATCTCCTACCACCTTCCCCTCCTTTACTCCTCTTCAGCCTCACCAACCCCTCCACTGTTTCCCAAACAACGAAGGCCGCCACCTTAGTGCCTTTGCACTTGATCTTCTGTCTGCCTGGAAAGCTCTTTCATCAAATGTCCACTTGGATATTCCCTCATTTCCTTCAGTCCGCACTCAAATATCAGTTCATTGGAGATACGTTGCTATCATTTCAAAAATAACAACCCCCTTTTACTCTCTATCATCACCCAACAGTGTACATACCTATTTATCGTCTGTCTTCCCCAACCAGAATATGAATTCCATGAAAGTGGAGAGATTGCCTGCTTGGTTCATTACTATCATCCCAGCCCACAGAATGGTGCTTGGTAAAGAGAAGTACACAATAACAATTTGATGACTGAATTGCTATCCCCATTTTACAGGTAGGGGAATTGAAGCACAATAGCACAATTGGTCATTTTCAGAGTGGAAATTTGAACTTAGGTTTTTCCATATCAAACTGTTCTCTCCAATTGATTATTAATTAACATCCATATTTGCACTTAAAAAAGCTTTTGAAAAGATTGTATTTATTCATTTGAGAGAGAGTGAGAGAGAGGGAGAGCACTAGTGGGGTGAGGGGCAGAGGGAGAATGAGAAGCAGACTCCCCACTGAGCAGAGAGCCTGAAGTGGGGCTTGATCCAGACCCTGAGACCATGACCTGAGCCCAAGGCAGGTACTCAACTGACTTGAGCTACTCAGGTGCCCCCCAAAAAAACTTTTTTAATAGAAAATGCATATTAGAGGAAAAAATATATAAATGGTTTTCCATTCAGTTAACGACATGGGTCCATTGAGCTACACAGTCAAGACAGAGTAGAGTTCGCTCTGAAAACCCTGAACCTCTAAAGTGTCACTAGTCCCACATATTCATACTCATCTTGACATCATTTTGTTTCTTTTTTTTATAAATTTTTATTTATTTATGATAGTCACACAGAGAGAGAGAGGCAGAGACACAGGCAGAGGGAGAAGCAGGCTCCATGTACCGGGAGCCCGATGTGGGATTCGATCCCGGGTCTCCAGGATCGCGCCCTGTGCCAAAGGCAGGCGCCAAACCGCTGCGCCACCCAGGGATCCCATCATTTTGTTTCTTATGTTACAGTTCTGGTTTTTCTTCTCAATTCTTGAAAAAATAAATCCCCTTCCAGGCCTTCACATATTTACCCTCATACATTATCTCTGGCAACATGTATAAACGAGTGTGTACATGCATGCATAACACACACACACACACACACACACACACATCATTTTCATGTTTCCTAAATCAGGGGTGTGATGAGAAAGAATAAAAGCTGACTGTGTAGCTTGTCCTTGCACTAACACCCAGGGGTGATCACATGTCTCTCCCCAGACACTCAACAGTGTCTCTCCACCTTCCTCTTTGTCGCTGTCCCAGCCAACACTACCAGATCTGGGCTGCGGATGAGTCAGGAGGAAGCGAGGTATGGGAGGGGTGTGAAGATCAGAAGGAAGGACAGAGGCATGGCTGGTCCAACAGGTGACACCAGGCTTCCTGATGGATGAGCTGCAAAGGGACAAGTCAGATACTCAACTGTAAGCCAGCAGGCAGGGGTCACTGTCAGGACATTTGGATTTTTTTTCTTTTTCTTTTTTTTTTTTTAGATTTTATTTCTTTATTCATGAGAGACAGAGAGAGTGTGTGAGAGGCAGAGACACATGCAGAGGGAGAAGCAGGCTCCATGCAGGGAGCTCGATGTAGGACTCGATCCCAGGTCTCCAGGATCACGCCCTGGGCTGAAGGCAGATGCCCAATGGCTAAGCCACCCAGGTGTCCCATGGACATTTGGATTCAAGGAAGAAGACAAAGTGTGGTCGCTCTTCTCGATGACATTTGAAAATATGAGATCAGTGTATGTGATTTTCTCCCAAGACCAGGGTGAGGTCACAGAGGTCCCAAATTGATCAGGACAGGATGGATGTTGGTCAAGGAAACCTAAGGCAGTGTTCCCAGAAGGGGGATCTAAATCCTGTTGAGAAAAGGATCCCAAGTTGTAGCCAATAAGAAGCCTTGGCCTGGCACTGAGAGGACCCGAGCAGGGCTAGGCCTCTGAACAGGAAACAAGGAAGATCTGCTGCCTGAGGGGGGTGCAAATCACTAACCTGGTTGAGAGGTTATAGAAAGATTCTTTGCCCTAACCAAAATGTCTCTCCTCTGGTATTCGGTGACCTCAGAAATCCTTCCGCTAGGGGAACAATAGGTTGGCATAATGCCTTATCTAGACAAGCAACCCATAAATTAACAGAACTTTTGTAGAGGTGGGGGATAAACAGTCATTCCTCTTATATATTTTATATATTTTTCTTATATTTTTAAAAAGATTTTATTTATTTATTTATTTATTTATTTAAGAAAGAGAGAGAGTGAGAGAGAGCATGAGTGGGGGGTGGGGAGGGGCAGAGGGAGAAGCAGACTTACTGAGCAGGGACCCCAAAGAGGGGCTAGATCCCAGGACCCTGGGATCATGACCTGAGCCAAAGGCAGACGCCTGATGGAGCCACCCAGGTGCCAGTCATTCCTTTTGTATTATCTACTTAGCACACTACTGTACTGGGACCACAGAATGTCCCTAGAACCCCAGCCAGGGGAGAAGAATCATTCCATACATTGTCACTGTTGAACACATGGAGGGAGGGATATAGTAGGGGGTGATGCCCGACTGTGAGCAGGCCCAGCCTGAAGAGGCCTTGGATTCCATGGAAATGGGTTGGATTTAATCCTACAGGCCAGGTGAGGAGCATTATCTGAGGTGTGGAGCAGGAGCCTGATGGGGTGAGATGGGTGGCTGTGGGTGGATGTGGGGGAGAGAGGCCAGCTAGGAGATGGTTACAACAGCCTCTGCAACCTGCTGAGACTTTGACCAGGGCAGAGATGACAAAAAGCATGAAAAACCATGTCTACCTTTGCTGCGTGGAAAAGGAAGGTAGGAAGGAAGCTAAGGGATTGGAGTGCATGACAGAGAACAGAGACAAAAAAAAAAAGGTGAAATGAGTAAGAGCAGGGACACAGGTGCCCAGGAAAGCTGGGAAAGGGAGACAAGTGAATAATAAGGGAAGGCTTGATGGAGAGAACTTTGCCACCGCCCCCTCAACCCCTCAGTAAGGCTTAGGGTTGGTTCCTCCCCAAGTCTGGGAAGTGCAGGGGGATGGGATGTGCCCTTAACACAACCTAGTGATGCTGCAGGTGGCTCGGATCTCAGACCTTGGCTGAGAAGCCCCGATTCTCATGGAGGGGCAGCAAACACCTTCATTTCAATTAAATAAGAATTTTCCCCCCGCTGTTATTTGCTCAGTTCTGCAGCGAGGCTAGAGAAGACAACAGAGGATGAGTAATACTTAGGGGATGATCATGTTGCTGGGAGTGTGAGGTGCGTGAAGAAGTAAATAGCAGGTAAATGCCAGATTGGCTGCTATAGGCAGTAAACACCCAGACAAGCTCCAGAGCGAAGGAGCCCATGGAGCTGTGTCTGGGAGGGCTCCTTGAAGAAGATGGGAATTGCCCTGGACCACACAGAAAATGTAGGCGTGGACAGACACAGGCGTGGACAGACACAGACACAGGCGTGAAGAGACACATTTAGTGGAGTTCTTTGAGACAGTAAAAAAATATATATATATATAAACTATAGTTTACTTAGACTTTTTAAAACTTTTGACAAAGTTCCCTAAGGAAGACTCCTTTTTTTTTTTTTTTAAGATTTTAATTATTTAATTGAGAGACAGAGAGAGAAAGCACGAGTTGGGAGGAGAGGCAGAGGAAGAAGCAGACTCCTCACTGCGCAGGGAGTCCCAATACTGGGCTCTATGTGGGGCTCCATGCAGAGCTCGATCCCAGGATCCTGGGATCATGACCTGAGCTGAAGGCAGATGCCTAACTGACTGAGCCACCCAGGTGCCCCTGAGAAAGGCTCTTTTAAAAGGTTAAGTCACCATGTGGCTATAAGAGAGAATGAGATCTCTTTTCTTAAGATTAGTGAATGGCTTAGATTCAGAAAACAAAATTAGGAGCAAATTTTGGTTTCTCCAGATGGTGTACTGTTAAAACTCCCTCCTCAAGACTGGATGCAATGAATGGATAAACAAAATGTAGCATAGACAGTGAAATAGTCTTCAGCCTTAAAAAGAAAGGAAATTCAGGATGCCTGGGTGGCTCTGTGGTTGAGTGCCTGCCTTCAGCCCAGGGCGTGATCCTGGAGTCCTGGGATCGAGTCCTGCATTGAGAAGCATGGAGCCTGCTTCTCCCTCTGCCTGTGTCTTTCCCTCTCTCTCTCTCTCTGTGTCTCTCATGACTAAATAAATAAAAAAGAAAGGAAATTGTGTCACGTGCTAAAACATGGGTGAATCTTGAAGATATTATGCTAAATGGAATAAGTCAGACATAGGACAGATATTGTATGATTCCAATTATATGAGGGTGATATAGAGTGGCGATAGAGTGGGTGATAGAGTGGAATGGTGGTTGCCAGGGACTAAGGTGAGGAGGAAATGGGGAGTTAGTACTTCATGGTATGGAGTTTCAGTTTATAATAATGAGAGTTCTGGAGGTGGATGGTTGTGATGGTTATACAACAATGTGAATATGCTTAATACCACTGAACTGTACGTTTAAAAAAATCATGAAGATGGTGAATTTTATGTGTATTTCACCACAACTAAAAATGGGGGAAAACCCGACATATGTAGAATGATCCAGTTTATGTATTAAAAAGGAAATATGTTTTTTTTTATTTTTAAAAGATTTTATTTATTTATTCATTCATTCATTCATTCATTCATGAGAGACACAGAGAGAGAGGCAGAGACACAGGCAGAGGGAAAAGCAGGCTCCATGCAGGGCGCCTGATGCAGGACTTGATCCCAGGACTCCAGGATCACACCCTGAGCCAATGTTAGGGGCTGGACCGCTGAGCCACCCAAGGATCCCAGGCAATATGTTTTTAAAGGTTTTATTTTACTTAAGTGATCTCTACACCAAACGTAGGACTCGAACCCACAACCCATGATCAAGAGTCACACACTCCACTGATTGAACCAACCAGGCACCCCTAAAAAAAAAAAATTAAATAGTTAACCTGCTAAACGTTATATTATGTATACTTTACCACCACCGCCACCATCACAAAAGAACCTGTGCTGAGACTGACCAGATTTAACATCTCTATAAATGTTCTGGAGGGAGGGAATGTCACAGGATGCACCTCTGCATAGCAGATGACTAAGTGTATTCTGGGCACCGTAGAAATAAACTAACAGACTTTGACAGTAGGAGGCACCAGAGCAATGGTCCTCAATCCTGGATTGAGGATGGAATTGCCTGGGGAAGCTTTTAAAGATGCCTAACTCCTGGACCCCAGCCTCCCGCCCCCCCACCCCCAGAGTCTGGCTTTGTTGTCCTGGGGTGGGGCTGGGGAAGCTCCCAGGTGATTCTAGTCTACAGCCAGGGTTAACTGCATAGAGTATTCGGGCTGAAAAATCTCAGCCTCTCTGTGTTGGAGTCTAAAGTCTGCCATTTGCCAGCTATGCAATGATCCAGTGACTTTTTCTCAATATTTCTTAATACTCTCATTTCTCAGCATTCTCAATATTTTGCTTCTCAAAATCCTCGTCTTCAAAATTGGGTGATAATAATCCCTGCCTCAGAGGGTTGCAGAGAGGATTAAGAAAGATACCGCACATTTTAGGATGGTGCCTGGGGCATTTTCGGAGCTTACTAAATGTTAATTATCATTGTTATCGACCAATTTTGTACAAATTGGCAGAAAGGGGGCGGATGAATTTAACATGGCCTGTGTAAATATGTTTAAAAATAAACAAATCCAAACTTGTGAAAAGCTGGGAAAGAACCCATGTCTTTGGAATGCATGAGTTTGAAGAGCTGCTTTGCTCCAAAGGCCAAGAAAACACACATCAGGCATCAGCAAGTGCTCTGGTGGGGGGGGGGGGAGGGTTGGGGGGGTGGGGGGGTGGGGGGAAGAGACTGAGAATAATTGACTTCACACCTTTGCATTTTTCCAAATACCATACATCCTCCCCTAATTGATTTGTGGCGGGTTCTGGTCCGCGAACCTCCAAAGGGATGTTCCCACCCTGGAGAAGGAAAGGAGATAGAACAATTGAGGTCTGCGGAGGGAAGACAGGCCATAAAGGTTAGAATGCTCCAGCCTGGAAAAGGACATGATGGAAATCAGTAAACTCATCAATAACCAGGAGAAGGGGAACAAGGACTCATTCAAGCCAAACACTCGCTGGAGGGGAAGATGAGTGAGGAACAGTTAGAACAAATAAAGGAAATGGGTAATAAATTCGTGAAACACATTACTCTGAGATGTAGCACATGAGGGAAATATAAATGAATTCACAAAGGATCTGGACAAATTAATGTCAGAGATGTAAAAGGGATGCCCAGGGGAGCTGATGTATGGCCACCTTGAGGTCGGCGTTGGGGAAGGCAATGAGCTTGTCCTTTCCAACAAAGCCTGCAGAGACCGGTGTGACCAGGATGTGTATTCCAATCTTCTTAGTGTCCCTATGGAGGGATTTGGCAAAGGGTCAGGAATGAATATGAATGTGCTCTGTTCAAGGACAGTGAGAGAACGGGTTTGGCTTGAGTGAAGGGGCCATGGTAGGAAGTGAGGGGGGTTTATCTGGACACGCAAGACTGGGTGAGGTTATCAAGAGCACCCAGATGGAGCTGAGGGGCTAAAATTAGTCCAAGAGCCACAGAATGTGGTAGCTCTTCTAGTCCATCCCTTTCCTTTATAGGATGAAAAGCGAGGAAGTCGCTCGCCTGGGGTCCCACAATGTGTTGACAGCAGAGCAGAGAGGAGAATCCTGAGGCCTTTCTACCTCACCGCGTGGTGCACTGGATCTGGGAAAGACTTTGGAGAAAGATCATTATGAAATCAATGACCTTTAGCAGGTGTCTTGTCTCCCCTGGGCCTCTGTGAAAGAACATAACCCTCGCCAGGCCTGGGGTGACAGCAGAAACTTGGCACAAGTCACAAAGCTGTATTTCTCGGACTCCTCGCCCATCCTCCTGCTGGAATGGTAGCTTTCCCCAAATGCCTCCCACTTGGTCCTCGCACCCTCCAGCCTAGATCTCAGCCAAGTTCTGGGCCCAGGGTGGCTTGGCGGCTCTTGCTATGTCCCTCCTCCTTGCTTTGGTTGTTTGGGTTAATGTCCCCACCTTCTACTGGTGTCCCATCTGAGTGCCCTCTTGGTGTCCGATAGCATCTACAAGTCCAATCCTGGTGTTTGTGTAGAGAACATTGTCACACAGGGTGCAGAAAGCACTGGGTTTCCTCTTGCTGTACCCCCCCTTCATTGTTTTTCAAAAATGGAAACAAAATAATTTTTGGTGTTTATTTACTTCCTACGCAGCTGTCATATCTTGAGATTGGGGTCTGGGCAACAGGACAATCTGAATGGCTCAGTCCCTGCTTGCTCTCAGAATCCACCCTCTCCTCCAAAACTGGCTCATTGCCCTTCAATTTCTCACAATCGTATCCCTGGTGCCCAGCACATTGTAGGGGCTCAACAAATATTTGTCAAATGAATTAGTGTGCAAATTTCTCTTCCAGTGGATTCTCTCTTTAAACTTAGAAAATTAATTTTTTTTTCCCAGGAGGTTCAAACCAGCCCATGCATACTTGTTCACCTCATTCTCTCTTCAGACTCCAGATGGGCTTGTCTGAACCTTAGGGTAAATGTGGCTTAGGCTTCTGCTAGGACCCTATGAATCCAAGATGCATGCAATGAGATAATGTAGATAAACGTGTTCAGCATAGAGCCTGGGATATTGTAGATAATTCAACATTGTTATTCCTTTTCTTTCTTTTGCCTAACTAGGATCACTGACTCAGAAGGGGGAAAAAACATCAAAGGCTTCACACAAAGAAATTGATTCAAAATGAAAGCAATTTGGAATCAGGAAAATTAGGGTGCATCCACATGTGACATAATGTGGGTAGTTCTACTCACTGAACCTTAAAAGGGCTACATGGATTTTATTTATTACAATTTTACTTTAGATGCTTATCTAGTTCCAAAGAGGATTGAAGGCAAGCAAAAAAAAGTTGGAAAACAAACACGTATCTAAGGAGGAAAAGAAGAATGAATATGTGGACTGGTTGGGTGGGATTGTGTAATGAAAGGATGGAGATAGTGACGCTGGGGACAGAGTGACACGTCCCCGGGGCAGGGCCCGATGGCTGGGCCGAGATGGTTGTTGGTGGATGAACCCGTCATAGGAGAGTGTTTTAGGGGGTGACACTATAGAGATACATCTGTGGGAGTCCTGGGTGAGGGAAGTGCTCAGTGTTTCTTTGGTCAACCTAAGAATGAAGTAGAAATCTAGCTAAAATATGACCAAATAAAGGATGTTGATCTATTTGAACTTGGAAATAAAAAAATAGGACTGCTTGGAAGATAGTATGTGTGGATGCAACAGAGCAATATTTGAGAGGTTAACCACTGTGCTCTTTTCTCCTCTTTTTCCTCTTCTCCATCTCATTCTGGCCTCAAGGCAAGAGAAGAGAAAGCCCCCTGAATTTTCTGGACCTTGGGAATGATGTGAGAGGGCATGTCTAGTTCTTGGGGGGTGGGGGGGCAGTGAGTTAATTGAGAGAGCACCAGAGAGAAAGCTGGAACCTGGGAGGGATGTCTCAGGATGAAGAGACAGGCACCAGAGGGATGAGATCTGGACAGTCCCACAGCGAAGCTGCTGAGGATGTGACCACAAGTCAGGGAGCCCCAGTCCCGGGACAGAGGAGTCTCCATCCAAAAGAGGATCAAATTTTACCCCAGGAAAGCCCAACCATAAGGGCCTTGGAAGCTGCAGACAGAAGCCACCATCCACCTCACAACCCCACCAAAGGAGGAGCTTTTGCAGAACCCCATCTTCTTACAGGAACCCAATACCAACCCCAAGGAGAAAGGGGAAATCATCTTAAATTGACAAAATGTCAAATAAAAAATGGCCTGGAAATACTGAATTTTATTGAGTTTACTTGAAAGTGACTAGAATACATTTCTTGTCTCAAGCAGAATGAGAGCAGAAGTTAGCCTGAGTTCTAAGCAAATGAAGTTGCCTGTTTGCACACCCTAATCTGCGGATGTGAAATTTGTACCCGCTGTTTTGGTTTTTATTGTTACTGTTGCTACAGTAATACTTCAGGTAACCAGAGAGCAGCCTTATAGGCTTTAAACTTCAGGCAGAGCCCCAAAGTGGAGATTAAAGCTATTTCTTTTATTTTTAAAGATTTTTAATTTATTTATTCATGAGAGACACAGAGAGAGAGGCAGAGACACAGGCAGAGGGAGAAGCAGGCTCCATGCGGGGAGCCCGACGTGGGACTTGATCCCGGATCCTGGGATCACGCCCTGAGCTGAAGGCAGATGCTCAACTGCTGAGCCACCCAAGCATCCCAGTTAAAGATCTTTCTAATGAAAAATGTCCCTGGATGCGGAGTGACAACTAAATGGTAAAAGTAGGAAAGGGCTGAAGAGCTCACTAAGAGATGGTTGATCTGTATGCCAGAAGCCTTCACTGTCTCTTCTCTTTTCCACCACTTCTTAGTTGTATGACCTTGGACAAGTCATCTAACCTCTCTAAGACCAAGAACTACAGTGGGAGAAGTGTGAGCGCACTGCAGTGTGTGCTTTCCCTGCCAGATCATGACTGCAGGTCCCACTGGGTTGCATTTGCCTCTCGGCCCCTGATCCAGTGCTCAGCACGGCTAAATGCTCGCTGTATGTGGGTTGAACTGAACTAAACAGGTTGACCCCAGCTAGTAAGGTCAGCATGCTCCTTGGGAAAATTAAGAAAACAAGAAGAGGAATAAGGAGAGGAAGGAGAAGAAAAAGAGCCAGAAGCAGAGCAGAATGAACAGAGCAAGAAACAGTGGAAAAGTCAAGCAGGAGCACTCCAGAGCCAGACCCACTAGCTGTGTGACCTTGGCCGAGGTCATTCATCATGCTGGACCTCATCTGCCAAATGGGAATGATAATATTATCTACTAAAATGAAAATAAAATAAAATAAAATAAAATAAAATATTTTTTAAGGGGGGGTTGGCACCTGGGTGGCTCAGTTGGTCAAGCATCTGACTCTTAGTTTTGGCTCAGGTCATGATCTCAAGGTCATGAGATTGAACCCCAGGTCAGTCTCCTTGCTCTCTCCTTGCTCCCCATTTTCTCTCCTTCTGACCCTTCCCCCTGCACATACACACACACACAAACTCTCTCTGTCTCTCTCTCTCTCTCTCAAAAAAAAAAAAAGAATCTTTAAATAATAGTACTGGGACACCTGGGTGGCTCAGTGGTTGAGCATCTGCCTTTGGCTCAGGGTTTGATCCTGGGGTCCCTGGATTGAGTCCTGCATCTGGCTCCCTGCTTGGAGCCTGCTTCTCCCTCTGCCTGTGTCTCTGCCTCTCTCTCTGTGTCTCTCATGAAAATAAATAAAATCTTGGGATGCCTGGGTGGCTCAGTGGTTGGGCGTCAGCCTTTGGCTCGGGGCGGTGGGGGGGGGTGATCCTGGAGTCCCAGGATCGAGTTCCACATTGGGCTCCCTGCATGGAGCCTGCCTCTCCCTCCGCCTGTGCCTGTGCCTCTCTCTCTCTCTCGTGAATAAGTAAATAAAATCTTCAAACAAATAAATAAAACCTTTAAAAAAATAATAGTACCTATTGCATAGGGTCCACGTGAGGATTGCATGAGTTAGCATAAGCAAAGTAACTGGTGCATGATAAGAGCTCTGTTATTTTGATTATTAGACACACCCATGGGGCATATGAAAAATGGGTACTTGTTAATAATTAAAGAAATGCAAAAGAAAACAAAATACCGTTGTCACCTGTTGGCAAAGCTTATTTTAAAAAAGCCTAATTCTTGAACCCTTCACATTCTATGAAGATATAAATGAAGTCCGGGGGATGGTGATGGAGGAAGAAAGAATTATTTTAAGAGAATTTCCTAGAGAGTGTTGTGCAGAGAATCACACACACACACACACGCACCCCGTCAGGGGTAGGAAGCCAGTGCCTAGCCATCAACTCAAGCCTGGTGAAGGGGATTTCAACAGGGCAGCTCCGAAAACTAGACATGTGGCTCCTACGGTTGGAGGATGGGAGTACAGGAGGCTGGTATCTGTTCCTATGAGCCTAGAGGGCAAGCCAGGTGGATGGACTGTTTGGGAGGCTGAGGGCAGGAGAGTCACAGTCAGAGACACAGCAGGGAAGCCTCCAGAAGACACATGAAAGTGCCCATAGGAGAGTCAGCTTTCGCCACTCCCCGTGCTGTGAGGCGCACCAGGCCATTTCATGACAGGACCAGTTAAAGAGAGACTTTCCTCCTTCCCACTCCCTCGTCTTCTGCTGTGCCCATGGAGGGATGAGAAGCAGCAGGTAGTGAGAAGGAGAGAACACAGGCTGACCACTCTCATCGCCCCAGGCAGACAGCCTGCCTACCACTGGTCCCAGTTGGCCAATGGGGGAGAAGTCTTCTCTCTGAATGCAGATTAAAGTGCTAATAGCATTAACATTCTGCTTACTGAATTTAAGACTGTGTTTGCACCTTCCAGTGATCACAGGCTGCTTGGCTATTTAAAAATGAGTAAAGTTTGTCCATTCAGGGACAGAAAGTCGATTTCCTCCGCAAAGCAAGGATTAAAGAGACATGGGAAGCAAGAAGAGTCGCTTTGTTATTACAACCTATGAATCCTTTTACTGATTGTGTATTGTTTTCAGGCGGGGATGCCCTGTCCAAGTGGACAGCTATATAGCCTGGACTATCCTGCCTGATTTCCCTGGGGCGGGGAATGACTTCCTCCAGGTGGTAGTTTGGGTAGACCTGTTAATAATCCAGGCGCCCCCTTGCTCTGGCTCAGAGAAGGGCACGGACCCAAACTAAGTCCATTGGACCTTCTCTCCAGACTCTTGGACTTCGAAGGCAGGACTGGCATGTTAGAGTTACTTCCTCCCTGCCATTCTGACTATTGCCTCTATCCAGATCTCTGGAAATTTCCCTCACTCTATGGGCCACCCCATGTCTTTCATTTTTTAAAATTTAATGTAATTTTTTAAAATATCCTTCAAAGAAATTTCTTTTCCACATACATCAGTCATTGCTAATTTGTACTGCTTGCAATGGAAAGATCCTAAGTGTCAAACCGGAGAGAAACCATGTGTGCCAGAACAGAGATGGTGACGTGATGAGCATCCTCCTTTGAGGAGGATTCCCAGGTTCTTCCAATGAAAATGTCACAGAGCACATCTCTGCTTTTGTGGAACGTGGCAGGTAGGTAGGTAGGTAGGTAGGTAGGTAGGTAGCCAGACGTGTACGTAGATATGGATAAAATTTGTATTTCATATATCATAGAGCCATCTCTCTAGGCCAGTGCTAATGGAAGTGACGTATGGATTTGAACGAGCAAGTGTGGTTGGCAGAGTCATGTATTTTCTGAAGAGCTGCTTTGGCATTTCAAAATGAGGCACATAATTAGAAGGTTATACCAAGTTAGTGAAAAGCAATCACTTCGTCATGAAGCTATAGACCAATTTTGTGGCTTTTTTCAAGAAACTGTTTTCTGAATACTGTCTCTCTTGAGCAGTTTTATAGTGTTTCTGAAACTGGTTTGTTATTACGCGAGGCTTAATGATTTCTATCCTAGTAGGTGTCAGTGAATCAAATGTCCTGAGGTTTAAGCAGATGAAATAGATTAAAATTAAGAAATGTATGTCGAGGCCTGTAGCAGACATTGCTGGTGCCCTGCTTAATAGCCATCCTCCTACCATCACCTCTTCCCTAACAGAATATGTGTACTGTTCAGATGTCAGGGAGTCATGTATTTCAGGGATATGCCACCCCAGTCCCAATCCAACAGGTCATCTTAGTCCTTCAAAATAATTCTCTTTATTTTGCTAGCGATGGGCTTTGAAAAGGACATGTGACTGAATTGTGTCCAGTGGGATATTAGCATCCATTTGCTGGATAGCACATTTCAAGAAAGACTGCTTAGTCTTAAACAAAGGCACCAGAAAGAGATTAGCTGCTCTTCGGCCTCTGGAGGGTGGTGTGTGAGGACGTGACGCCCAGAGATTGTGCAGCTACCCTGTGCCCATGAGGAAAGCTAACTAATATGCTTGGATAACAGGAAAGGTAGACAGGACGTGGATCACCAATAATGTTAAATCAATTAATTGACCGACTCTAAAATGGTCTTACCTTTAGACTTCTGAGAATTAATGGTAAATCTTTTTTTTTCCCCCCCGGTCATTTGGAGTTGTTTTTCTGTATTTGGAAGTCTTGCTCCTCAAGGAGCGTTATCTCCTTTATAATGTCTCCTTTATAATGTCTTTTAAAATTTTTGCAATTTCTGTCAAAGATATTTTTCCTTACTGGTACTAACAGTCTTTGAACTTTATATGAAAGATTACTTGAGAACCACAGAATTCCCTAGGTAAGCAAAGCTATCCTATTACTAGATAATTATAAAATGCTCCCTGAGGTTATGGTCTGATAACATTTTTACCAGCTTCTTGCCCTCCCCTGTCACCCTTCCCGCTCCATGCAACTTCCCTGATCTGGCCCATGGACCAGGGGATATGCTGAATATGAAATATTATTACAAAACAAATGTCATGAGCAAGCTGCTTTATCATGTAGACACTATAGAGGATTTCTTCCGCCTTGTGACAATATTAAAGATATGGCTTTCATATTGCTTGTGCCTGAGAGTCTGTCAGAACTCAAACATTAAAAAGAACTTGAGGAAATCATGATCAGTGGCATATTTGGAGAAAAGTGTCACCTGACGAGAAAGAGGATGATAATATCAATGATATTTTGAATAAATTGGTGTCAAAGCACTCTTGCACAACTTCTCGGCAATGGCAAAATATAATCTTGCTTCACATCCAAACACAAACCTCCCACACATGAAGGCGTCCTGGGTCCCAGTGCAGTTCAGAAGGTAGAGATACAGGGATGACTGATATGGTTTCCATGGCTGCCAGGAGGTTCAAAGACACGTTGGCCACAGCGAAGAGGGGAAAGCTATTCTGGAGGACCAAGCAATCAGTGGGGAGGAGGCAGCTCTGGCCTTTGATTCGCTAATTAATTTTGCAGAAAGGCAACTTGCAGTACATTGCCCCCAAGAATAGGCAGGAATGCAACCTTCACCTAGCTTTATGAGAGAGAAGCAAATAGCCAAGAAGCAAGCTGACTTTGGGATTTTCCAGGAGAGCAATTTGCAGGGTTTCCCGGGGTCAGTGATCATTTAGCCCCATGGCCATCCTTGTCTGCCACGATTACCGCAGTGCAAAGTGATGGCCAGCATTTGAGAGGCTGAAGGGAGACTGCGTGGCGTGAGGGGGACACCCCAGGCTTTGATGCCACCTACCTCCTACCACTCCCTGCTCCAGCCCCCACCCATCTCCAGCTGTGTGACCTCTGGCAAACTCTTGATCTTTTTTTAACCTGATTTTTTTCCTCTGGTAAAGTACCCATCACAGCCTCCCCTGCCCCAAAATTTTACTATAAAGATTAAAGGAGATAATATGAATGTA
Organism: Canis lupus familiaris; assembly: GCF_011100685.1. Classification (NCBI taxonomy): domain Eukaryota; kingdom Metazoa; phylum Chordata; class Mammalia; order Carnivora; family Canidae; genus Canis; species Canis lupus. Next base: position 26,742,549 of record NC_049254.1, read on the forward strand.
GTGGATGCCTATTGTTTTGTAAATCCATAATCCTTTGGCTTGGGAAACTCCCCTCCACCTACCAGGTTTTCAGAGCGTTTGTCATATTGGTACCAGGACTCCTGTGTCATGGCCACGATTGACTGGCCCGAGAGACACACGAACCCAACTGAAGTTGAGGAACTGAAACAACGCAGAAAGACTAATCTGCTTCTGAAACCGAAAACCAATAAACTGAAAAGGAGGTGACCCTATTCTGCGGAGCAGAAAAAACATGGTCAGCAATGAGAGAGAAGAAGGAAGGAGAAGTGTAAAGATAAGCAGACATGAGAAGGGTGAATTTCCCATGCTCCCTCCAACCTCCCCCCACTCCGCCACCCCCCCAGAGCCGGACTCCAGCCTGGTCCCCGTCAACTCCTGGTGCTCAGATTGCAATCAGAGACCCCATAAATGCCTCTGATCATCCTTATTTTTGCCTAGTTTAGCAACAGTCATTTTCTGCTAATAGCAATGGAGCGTGTTATACAACAGTGGGTTCTCCCTCACTCAACAGATACGTCTCTGTGCCCACTCCACGCTGGGCACGTCTTTAGGGATGGGATATACAGTCCCAAACTTCACAGAACTCACGGTTCAGTGGGGAATATGGCCATCACAGATAATCACCCCAACAATATATGATATACTTCTTGGTGTTTATCCCTTGTGTTGGGAGAAAAAGGCTAAATTATGCCCCATATGGGACACTCGTAAGATGGAGAAACATCATAATGGGGTTATGGGTCAAGTCCTGGCACTTCAACAGTTAAACATCAGTCATGTGGAAAATGTACTAATCCTAACAGCTTATCCCCTCCTGCCGGATGAGTGAGGCCTCCCGTTTCCCATCATCACCTTTATTGCTCTCTTTAAATCCTGGGGTTTCAATTTCCCTTCCCATCAGAATGATTCTGCTTTTAACAACCCCAGACCTCTCTCCCTGTTATTCTGTAGCCCCGGGCTGGTGCATCCACATCCTATAAGAGAGCCATCTCTCCCGAGCAGAGGGCTGCGCAGACCCAAGGAGCTGTGTTGTCACTGATTTATGACTCCCCGTCCTCTGCCTGTTGAGGGAAATCACTTTATCAAGATGAAAAGTCAGGGGTGGGGGTGGAGCACGATTTCCTTTTTGGCTCCATGCACTCCTGCATATTCCAGAAGTACTTATATTTACAAGTCGTCAGGACTATGTGTGAGTGATGTGGAGGGAAATCACCAAATATGGAAGAGAGGTGTGGGATTTGCCTTACATTTATTCAGTTATGCTTTTAAGGATTTCAACGGGGGTGGGGTGGGGGACAACGGACGGTTCTGAATGTAGCAATACGGAGCAAAGGCATTTGGTCTGCAGACATTTTAGGGGAGGGACTTTCCTGCCCCTTAGTCTCCAGTTCTGAATGCACCTGTGGCTCATTAGCATCATCAGCATGGTCACAATTCAGCACGAGACCAGGTTTTTGTGCATCCTCCTAGTTACACTCATTGTTTCACAGATGAGGAAACTGAGGTTCAGAATGGAGGAATGATTCGCTCAAGGTCATACTGTAAAATGCGGGCAGGGACTGAAAACCAGATCCTTTGACTTCTGACCCATTATTGTCAAGACTCTTGTGCTGCGTGAAGCTCTGGGTGTTGTTCAGTGGCCTCGGCACGGTGTGTAGTGACTGTTCCCAGTCCCAGACAGACAAGTGAAAATACACGTGAGGCAAAATTCTCTTACTGTTTGCCTTCATTGAAATAGTAATGCAATCACATTATAAAATCTTGGGGAGTAGGGAAGAGAAAAAATTATCCTATCATCATCATCATCATGCTAACATAGTCTATGTTAGCATTTTGTTCTTTTGCTTTCTAATTTGTTTCCTTTACATTTAGTTTTCCCTGCATGCGTTTGTGAATATAACGTATCCGCACGGTCCTGGTCCTGCATTTTCATTTAACTTTACAGCACAAGCATTTTCATGTTATTGCTTTGTCTTCATAGCTGTAATTTTAATGATTACTTTATATTTTACCAAATAGATGTGCCACTGTTTACTCACCCATTAGACATTTAGGTTTCTCCAGTTTTCCAATAATATAAATAATCCTGCAATGAGCATCTTACAGCATTCCACATCCCCACCCCACCCCCGTGCCATATTTATGTTATTTCTGTAGGATAGTTTCCAAAAGTGGAATAACTAGGCCAATGATTCTAAACAGTTTTAGGGCTCTTGATACATATTACCAAATTGCCCCCTAAAATCTTCTTACCAATTTACATGAACAATTATGAAGAGGAGTCCAAAAAAGTGACCAAATAAAAACGTAGCAAAGGATTAAAGGAGAACCACTTCATGTATGCATCATGTGTGCACGCTGGGTAAATGCATTCTGAGTTGTAGGCTGTGGGACAATCCTCTCCTTCATAGGGTTGAAGGAGAGGAAGAAAGCAAAGGCCCTGAGGCTTGTCATGCTGTTATCATCTCCAGGCTCCTGGCTGTAGTTCTTGTGGCCGTACCATAGAATCACCTAAAATACTTACCAAACTGCTAATGCCCTGGGCTGGTCCCCAGAGATTCTGGTTTAACTGACCTGGGGTGTGGTCCAGCTCTGAGATTGTGGAAGCTTCCTAGATGATTATAACGGGCCAGCAGGCTCCCCTGCATGGACTCAGAGGCAGGCAGGGAGGCAGAAGAGGTCAACAGAAGCAAAGACCCTGAGTGATGTCCCCAGACTCACTTCCTTCTCTGCTTCCTGTGCCCTGGGGAGGCCTCAACCATGGGTGCCAAGAAGTCTCCCACGGCTCCTCCCATCCTGAGGCCGGATGTGTCTGCCCCATCCAGCTCTCACGCCCTGACTTTAGAGGCCCAGAGATTCCAGTGATTAAGAAATACAGAAAAGCACAATGTCAGGGACAGTTTGGGGAGTCTCCCAACTGCCAGCCTTGGATGGGAATGTCCAACTTTCAGCAACTGGTGTTCAGCAACTGGTGAACACAGCATAGTACATTCACATCGTGGAGTGTTAGTTAACCATGAAAAGCCTTTATTTGCGCTAAAACAAAATGTTCCTCAAAATACTCAATGAAAGGGACACCTGGGTGGCTCAGCAGTTGAGCATCTGCCTTTGGCTCAGAGCGTGATCCCGGGGTCCCGGGATAGGGTCCCATGTCAGCCTTCCTGTATGGAGCCTGCTTCTCCCTCTGCTTATGTCTCTCTCTCTCTCTTTGTGTGTCTCTCTGGAATAAATAAATAAATTCTTTAAAAAAACAAAACAAAAAAATCCCCACCAAAAATATTGAATGAAAAAAGCCAGGTTTAGAAGGGATGTACGGAACATTCTGATTTGAAGATTAAAAAGAACTAGTGAATGCAAATTCACTTGTATGTGCACAGAAGGTGTCTGAAGAGCTACATAAGAAATGAGTAGGAGGGGTGCCTGGGTGGCTCAGTGGTCTGGGCCATCGACTCTTGATTTCAGCTCAGGTTGTGATCTTGGGATGGTGAGATCAAGCCCGGTGTCGGGCTCTGCGATGAGCTAAGAGTTTGCTTGAAATTCTCTTTCTCCCTCTCTCTGACCCTCCCCCTGTTCTCTCTCTCTCTCTCTCTCAAATAAATAAAATAAGATCTTTTTAAAAAAAGAAATGAAGTGCAGTGGTGGTCTTGGAGGGGAGCAGAGGCGTAGGATGACTGAAGGGGAGTTGAGTTATTCATGTTAGGTCCTTCTCTCCTGCTTACATTGTGTGTCTCAAGCATGTCTTAGTTTTTTCTTTTAAGCATGTGTTACTTTTAATTGTATATTTAAGAAAATATTAGGGACACCTGGTGGCTCAGCATTTGAGCATCTGCCTTCGGCTCAGGGCGTGATCCTGGAGCCCCTGGATCGAGTCCCACATCGGGCTCCCTGCCTGCTTCTCCCTCTGCCTGTGTCTCTGCCTCTCTGTCTGTGTGTCTCATGAATGAATAAAATAAAATAAAATAAAATAAAATAAAATAAAATAAAATAAAATAAAATAAAATAAAATAAAATAAAATAAAATAAAATAAAATAAAATAAAATAATATTATAAGGTTTTCCAATAACAAAGGGGCAGGAAAGAGAGTTGATAGTAATGATAATCTTGTATGTTCTTCAAAGCAGCACATTTCGGCTCTAGAAGCGCTACCAGTATCTCTTTTGCATGAGTTGGGTCAGTATTTTTCCTGTTTTAAAGTCAACGAAACTGAAGCTCAAAGAAGTAAAGAACTAGCAAGAGCATTGGGGCCACTAAGAGGTAGAGTTCAAGGCTCCAGACTTCCAGCTTCTGACCCCAACATCCTCTTTACAGTTCCATAGTTCAGAAATAAATTCCAGGGGAGCAGGATTCTGAGGTCCCAGAAAACACAAATCTGCATTTGCCATAGCTTCTCCTGCCCCGGCCCCATACACGGTGGAGCCCCAGGGAGCATCAGGGGGGGCCAAGGGTCGGGCCCCCAGAGGAGGCGGAGGATGAAGGAGAGCCTCCCACCAGGAGGTCGAGGGGAGACCTAGGGCAAGCAGGGCCCAGCCCCGGGGCTCTCCTGTGGTAGCTCCTTGCCTCCAGGCGCCGGGCTGCTCCAGGGGAGAGGCAGCCTGAGGCCCTGCTGGAGGGAGGTACGTTGGGGGGAGAGGAGGAAACTCGAGCATTGACAAGGGAAAATGCAATACTGGGCCCGAAGCTCACCGGTAGCTCTTCAGGCAGCCAAGGCCTGGCTCCCAGCCCAACCCTGTCAAACCTGGCCGGAAACGGTTACCCATCAATCACCACTGAGTCATCAATCCCCCCAGGCCCGGGGCAGAGCCGCCCAGAGTAGGAGAGACAGAGAGAGACAGAGAGACAAGCGAGAGAAACGAAAATAGCTCAAGCTCTGTCAGGGCTCCATAAAACACTACGCCTGCAGAATCTTTTTATTTTTATTTTATTTTTAAAGATTTTATTTATTTGTCCATGAGAGACCCAGAGAGAGAGGCAGAGGCACAGGCAGAGGGAGAAGCAGGCTCCACGTAGGGGGCCCGATGCGGGACTCGATCCCAGGACCTCGGGGTCATGCTCTGATCCAAAGGCAGCCGCTCAACCGCTGAGCTCCCCAGGCGTCCCACCCGCAGGATCTTTTAAGGGTGGTTTGTGCACCTGGCTTCCATGCCTGGTTCTCGCATCTCCCCACTACACCTGGAGTGCTGGGGGGGGGCACGCGGCCTGAGGCCCCTGATGCTCCGAGGGAGCCTGAAACAGAGTCTCCTTCACAGCCCTCAGGTGAACCACCCTGCAGACACCTTCACTTCAGATTTCCACACTCAGGAGCTGAGACAACAAATTCCTGTTCAAGCCCCCGGTTGGTGGTAGCCCTGTTACAGCAGTCACAGAAAACTCCCCTCCAAAGCCTGTGGTTCAGAGGGAAGTTTACGCTTCTCCTTTCAGCTCCTGCTCCCTCCTCAAGGCTGTGGCTGGAAGCCCTAAGTACTTTGTGGCAGGCACTGTTGGAAACACCCTAAATGTAATCTTAATAACAATCTGTGAGGTGGGCCTATGTTATTCCTGTTTTACAGACAAGGAAACTGAGGCATGGAGACCATAAGTGCCAAGGGTCACGCTGCTCCTTAACCGCAGAGTCAGGATCTGAAGTCAGGCAGTCTGGCTCCTGCCTCTGTGCTCTATCCTCTTCCCTTGTCTGGCACCCCTCCCACCCGGCCCGGGAGTGACAAGACATGCCCCCAACTAGATCAATTCGAGTACGCTCTAAGGATTTTCTCAAATTGGATTTTGTGGAGAAGAACCACCTTCTCAGGAGCCAAGATTTATCAGGTGCCATTCATTAGTGTCCTCTAGCATGTGGAAGGAGTGGGACCCACATTAAGGAAAGGACCCGTGTTGGCAGAGATGAGAGGTGGAGAGATGCATGACATCCAGTCCCCGTTACCCTCTGTCCGGGAGGCCTAACCTCAGTCCTGGCCGTCCCGAAGCTTGTTTATCAGAGCCACACATTATGCTTTAGTCCAAGCCAGGTATGTTGGGTGTCCCTGCTTTGCAAGCAGAAGACCCCTGACTAGCACACCTGCAGATTGGAACCCCGGGACTGAGAGACTCCCCTCGCACTGGGGAGCAATTTCTTGAGCGGATAAAAATCAACCTTGGCTCCTGTGAGGCAGCGACCCTGTGCAAGGGGCTGAGTATACCAGAGAGAGCCCGGTCTGCAGGGGAGACAGAGAAACAGATGCAGAGAGAGGCAGAGAGGGGATGGGGAGAGAACCCCGTGGAGTCCCGAGAGTGTTCCAGGTGTGAGGTTTGGCTGCATTCCTGCCCTTGGGTTCCAGGAGGTCTCCCCTTCTCCGAGGAAGCAGCTCCTGCTCTCGGGATAAGCTGTCACACAGTGGTTTCAGGAGGCTGCATGCAAAGAATCATAAATAATACACATGCCGTAGGAACTCAATACTTGGACTATAATAGAAGGTCTTTACGTGAGGGGTGAGTAGGATGGGGCCTATTCCTTAGGAATCCCACTTGGAAGCGTGTGTGTGGGAGCGATTATTTGGGGGGAGCAAGGAGAAGCAGGGGCAGCAGTCGAGGGGTGTCTGCAGAGGCCGGCATGGGAGGTGAGCTGGGCCCAGGTGACCGGAGAGACGTGGCGGGGATGCCAAGGGAAAGGACACAGTGGCCCTCAGCAACCTAGGAGGAGTGAGGGTAAAGGAGAAGGAATGTCAAAGAGGACAGGGAATTGGAGCCTGGTTTCCAGGAGGAAGGATGGTGCCATCGATAGGAAGAGGGGGCCAGGCCAGAAGACCAGCAGGCTCTCGCACCCTGATGAGCTGAGCTTCCGGGGAGAGCTAACTGAGCCACTGAGCAAAAAGAGGTGTGTGTCCTGGCATTTGGGAGAGGGGTGGGCGGTAGAAGCAGAGACTCTCAGGGTCACCCTCAGCTGAGAACTGAAGGCGGTAGAGGGGCCAAGGCAGCTTAAAGGAGGGCCTCCTGAAGAAAGGACAGAGATGGCACCTGGTTCAGGAAGCCAGAGAACGAGGAGCAGGGCAGGCACACAGCAGAGGGCTCTCCGGTGTGTGGCACGGAAACCTGTGGACAGGCCATAAAAGGGCAGTTCTCAGGGGCGGGAAACCAGGTGCTCTAACTCACTGGAAAAGAGGGCATGGGAACCCCCAGGGAGCAGTGAGGCGATGATGAGGGTTGAAGACAGATGGCGGGGAGAGGCTGGCTGAGAGTAAGGTAGTGGCACAGCAGCCTGCAATGGCTTTTGCCCTCTCCGGAGTGCTGGGGATGATTTTACAACTGGGAAAGTATCTGGACAGTTTGCTTGAGTGAGAAAGGTGAAGCCTTCGGGTTATAACCTGGACGTGCCTCCGAGGTCATGAGAAACCTGAGCCTGGACTATCCTGCCTGATAAAGGGGGAGGCGAGAGCCAGGGGCTGGGATCGGGGTAGAGGAAGAAGATGTGAGGAAGTGGTACCGGCCAGTGCTCTTGCCTGCAAACAACCGAAATGGACCCTAGATAACTTAACCCAGAGAAAATAATTTATGGGAAGGTTTTTCGGTGGCTTACAGGATCCAGAAGCACATTAGCTAGGTATGCTACATGACAAAATGATCTCAAAAAAGTTGGAGGCTAAAACCAATGCACATTTATTATCTCATAATTACTGGAGTCAGGGATTCAGGGGCAGCTTAGTTGGGTGGTTCAGGTTTGGGGTCTTTCAGTAGGTCGTAGTCAAGATGTTGGGGGCGGGGGTCTTCTGTCATCTGAAATTTGACTGGAGCTGGAGAAGCTGCTTCCAAGTTGGCTCACTCACTTGAATGTTGGCAGGAAACTCCAGTACTTCATTGGCTATTGGCAGGAGGCTCTTTTCCCTTGCATATGAGTCTCTCCATAAGGCTGCCTGAGTGTCCCTATGACAGGGCAGCTGGCCTCTTCCAGAGTGAGTGATCTAAGGGAGGGCGTGAGGACGGAGCTGCAACGCCTTTGATGACCTACTCTTGCAGGTCGCACATTGTCACTTCCACCATATTCTATTCACGAGAAACGAGTCAGGAAATCTAGCCCATCCTCAACGGGAGGGGAGTTAAGCCCCAGCACTTGAAGAGAGGAGTATCAAGGAATCTGTCGACATATTTTTAAGTGAAACCTTTCCAGGAAAGCTGGAGAACCAGACTTGAAAAACAGGCTGGAAGGGGCGCCGCAAATGGAGTCCTCAGATGACCCAGACTTCTGCCTGGCTTACTACAAATTTGGGGGTTCCCACAATTCCTCTCAGGTTTTATAACTTGCTAGAATGACACACGGAACACAGGAAAACACTTTTTTTATGTTTACTGGCTTATTAGATAGGATACCACTCAGAAACAGCCAAGTGCAGCCCAGGGGCTCAGTGGTTTAGAGCCGCCGTCAGGCCAGGGCCTGATCCTGGAGACCCAGGATCGAGTCCCACGTCGGGCTCCCTGCGTGGAGCCTGCTTCTCCCTCTACCTGGGTCTCTGCCTCTCTCTCTGTGTCTCTCATGAATAAATAAATAAAATCTTAAAAAAAAAAAAAAAGAAACAGCCAAGTGAGCAAGGAATGTGGGGGGAGGGCACATAGAGCTTCCATGTCTTCTCCAGGTGCACCACCTTCCCAGAACATCAATGGGTTCACCCACCCAGAAGGCCTTCCAAATGTCATTGTTCGGGAGTGTTTATTATAGCTCAATCTCCAGCTCCCTACACCTCCCTGGAGGTTAGGGTGGTAGCTGTAAGTTCCCACCCTCTAGTCAGCTGTTGGGCCTTTTTGGTGACAGGTCCCATCCAGAAGCTATCTAGAGGACCCACCCTGAGTCACATCGAAGCATAAACTCAGGTATAGTCAAAGGAGGTTCTTATAAATAACAAAAGACACTCCTGTCACCACTTGAGAAATCTGAAGGGTTTCAGAAGCTCTGTTCCAGGAACCAGAAACAGAGATTTTCTTTTTCTTTCTTTCTTTTTTTTTTTTTTAAATTTATTTATTTATGATAGTCACAGAGAGAGAGAGAGAGAGAGAGGCAGAGACACAGGCAGAGGGAGAAGCAGGCTCCATGCACCAGGAGCCCGATGTGGGATTCGATCCCGGGTCTCCAGGATCGCGCCCTGGGCCAAAGGCAGGCGCCAAACCGCTGCGCCACCCAGGGATCCCTCTTTCTTTCTTTCTTTCTTTCTTTCTTTCGTTCTTTCTTTCGGGTATGGCTTCTGTCTTTCCTTCCTTCCTTCCTTCCTTCCTTCCTTCCTTCCTTCCTTCCTTCCTTCTTCTTTCTTTCTTTCTTTCTTTCTTTCTTTCTTTCTTTCTTTCTTTCTTTCTTTCTTTCTTTCTTTCTTTCTTTCTTTCTTTCTTTCTCTCTTCCTTCTTTCTGGCTTGAACCCAGACCCTGAGATCAAGACCTGGGCTGAGATCAAGAGTCAGATGCTTAACCGACTGAGCCACTCAGGTGACCCAAAACATATTTTGATTATTCCATAGCTCCAGAGAGAGAGGATGCAGTGGCATGGTGATGGGGGAAGGGAGGGGGCCTGAGGAGAAACCCTAGCCAGTGAGGAGTTCCTTGGGACAGACGCCACAGGCTTTTATTATTTATTCCATAGAGGTCGTTTGCCATTTGCGACGTTGCCTGTGAGTTGCATAATGCAACCCTCCTCCATAATCAGTAAAGCCTCCAATAAAACGCTGCTGTATCCTTGTGTTTACGCTTGCCTCAGAGAATGGGAGGAAAAAGGGCTACATCATGTTTGTGCCAAGACAGGGAGGAGAGAAACCAAAGCGTCAGTGAGATCCAAATGCTTCAGTGGAGACCAGATTTGAGTTCTCATCCCTGAGACTTCTCAGAATCCCATCATTGATTGTCCCCAAAACCTCCAGAGGTACCTGGTGGAGGAAGGACTTGAGTTTTCCACTGTATGTGGGATGAGGTTTTGAATCATTCACATCTAACTATTAACAGAAGGGGGACCCCCACAAGGTAGAGGATATGAGGACATCCTGGCTTTGGACACTGAGCTTTAAATGTAAACTTGAAGTCTTCAGTCATGTGAATACCGTTGTTAAGGAAGAAAATGATATCATCTAAGGTCAACTCTGGATTTAGTTTTAGTGAGCCAGAGATTTTTTTCTTAAATGGGCTAGAGCCTGAGGCCCTGTAGGTGAAGTCAGTTAGAGAGCTAAGTTCTAAGAAAGAAGCAAAAACCAAAGAGGTCAGGGACATCACTCTCTAGGACATCTTCTGACAAGGACAAAGGAGTCGGGGTGCCCAACTTCAGGTGCTATGATCTCACCCAGGGTCCAGGCTTCTAAAAAGGCCTAAAAGCACAGGCCAGAGGATAACTTGGGAAGAATGACTGTTCATACCAAAGGCCAAGAGGTCAGCTTGAGGGGCCGCAGGTTGAGGCAGCAGCCTGCTCCCATAGCCAAGAGAGGCAGGTGGAAAGGAGGGTGAGGCAGGCAGAGGAGAGGGATCAATCTCCGAGTGGGCAAGCAGAAAGTGTGCTCTCACTCACTTGAGAACTGGGCTTTTTAATGTGATGTTTTCTTAATGAAATGTCAGAGGGAGACCCTGCAAATGAGTCTACGATGAATGTTCAATCAATGTTCAATAATGAATTACTAATTATTATTCAATGAACAACCACACTCTTTTCAGGCCTGCCATGGAAACGAGGGGCTGACCGATACCCTGAAGCGGTCCCCGGTACACCCCTGTTTTTGGAAGGACATACTCGAACCCAGACCTGTGAGGATTCTTTTCCAGTCTTGAAATGACTTGATTGGCCTGGAACCCAGACCTGAGAGGATTCCTCTCCGGTCTTGAAATCACTTGATCGGCCTGTTCTGCTGTTTGTTCAAATTAATGTTGAGAAGGTTTCCTTTTCTGTGTTGTCAAGCCCTTTTGCTAAACTACACTACAAACATTTAATGAGCTCCTGCTAAGTGCCAGGGACTGGCCTGACCACTGGGGACAAAGGTAAACAAGGTAAACCAGATGTAGTCTTTGTGCTTAAGAGTTTACATCTAATATGCATGGATGTGTTGAGGTTTAGGCATCAGGGTGGTTGAGAAACGGGACACTGTAAGAAACTATAATACATTGTAAAAGGCCTATCAAATAAGAGATAAAAATTCATACATTAGAAATGCTAGCTAGACATTTTGCATATGTAATCTCAAGTAATCCTCAATCCTCAATATGGCCCTGCCTCTACCTTTTGGCTGTTAGGCAACTTTTTCTTTTCTTTTCCTTTTTTTTTTTTTTTTTTTTTTTTAAGATTTTATTTATTCATTCATGAGAGGCAGAGTTCCTTCCTTTTTAAGGTGGGTCAGACTCCATTGTATATATCGTTGGGTCTTGAGCGGGGTTCAGGGCACTTACTCTTCTGCACCATTGGGTCTTGAGGCGGGTTTAGGGCACTTACTCTTCTGCACAGTCAAAAATCCACATATAGGGGCACCTGGATGGCCCAGTCAGTTAAGCATCTGGCTCTTGATTTTGGCTCAGGTCATGATCTCAGTGTCTTGGGATGGAGCCCTGCATCGAACTCTGTGCTCAGCATGGAGTCTGCTTGTCCTTCTCCCTCTGTTACTCCCTGTGTGCTCTCTCTCTCTCTCTTCAAATAAATAAATGGAATCTTTATGAAGAAAAAAAAAGAAAATCCACATATAACTTTCAACTCCAGAGAAACATAATTATTAATAGACTACTGTTGCCTGGAAGCCTTACCAATACATAAATGGTCAGTGAACACTTTACTTTGTACGTTATATGTACCATATTCTGAATTCTTACAATAAAGTAAGCTAGAGAAAAGAAAATGTTATTAAGAAAATCATGAGAAAGCACATTTATAGTATTTTCCTGTAAAAAATCTGCATGTGAATGGACCCTCGCAGTTCAAACTTGTGCTGTTCAAGGATCGACTCTATATCCCACATTTCATTTATCCGTTCATCTGTTGATGGAGACTTGGGTTGCCTCCACCTTTTGGCTCTTGTGCTGCTATGAACACCTGTGTACAAATATCCCTGAGACCCTACTTCAATTTTTTTGGGTATATACCCAGAAGTGGAATTGCTAGATCATATGGTAATTCTATTTTTAATTTTTGAGGAATCACCATACTATTTTATATAGCTGCTGCAACATTTTACATTCCTACCAACAGAGTACAAGGATTCCAAAACCTCCACATCCTTGCCAACACCTGTTATTTTTGTTGTGTGTGTGTGTGTGTGTGTGTGTGTGTGTTTTAATAGAGTAGCATCCAAATGGGTGAGATAGTATAGTAGCTCACTGTAGTTTTGATTTACATTAGTGATGTTGAGCACATTTTCATGAGCTTGTTGGCCATTTGTATACCTTCTTTGGAGAAATGTCTCTTCAAGTTCTTTGCCTATTTTTTTTAATTGTTTGTTTTGCTGTAATCAAGTTGTAGGAATTCTTTATACGTTCTGGATATTTACTTCTCTCAAAAGAAATATTCAGAAGGCTTTATTTGGTATGTATATTTTATTGAGCAAGAAACAAACTTCAAAAACAAGGGCTTCAAACCCAAAGTGGTTAGGAGCTAGCTGTTAGCAGTTACAGTTCAATTTATAAAGCCTGAATGAGGGAGCACTTTCTTTTCTATTGTGATTGATTACTAGAATCTTAAATTCCTGCTCATGACATCAGCTTGCTTATTTGTTTAGCTGGTTGGCCAGGAAGCTAGATCACGGTGATCTGAAGAAAGCTTAAGTTTTAAGGTCAGAGTCAGCATTTGGGGAAAATCAGGCCAGTTTTAAGTTTTGGCTATGTGACTATGAGTGATGGGTCTAGGGGTACATTTAAGCCGTGGCCTCTATTTTAGTTTTTAATTAATGCCTTCTTGCATATATGATTTGCAAATATTTTCTCCCGTTTTGCGGGTTGCCTTTACCCTCTGTTAATTGCGTCCTTTGATGCAAAATTAAAGCTTTAAATTTTAATGTTGTCCAATTTATTTATTTTTCCTTTTGTTACTTGTGCTTTTGGTTTCACATTTAAGAAATCGTTGCCAAATCCAAAGTCAGGAAGCTTTCCCCATATATTTTCTTCTGAGAGTTTTATGGTTTTAGTTCTTACATGTAGGTCTCTGATCCGTTTTGAGTTAATTTTTGTATATGGTATAAGGCTCCAACTTCATACTTTTGTGTACATATATCTGGTTTTCCCAACACCATTTGTTGAAGTGACTATCCTCCATTTTTAACCATTTTTAAGTATACAGTTCAGCCGTAGTAAGCACATTCACATCATAGGGTAAATAAACATCATTGTTATCCATCTCCAGAACTTTTTCATCATCTGACTGAAATTCCATACCCATTACACAAAACTCCTCATTTCCCTCTCCCCTCAGCCCCTGGAAATTACTGTTCTACTTTTTCTGTCCATGAATTTGTCATAGTCCATGCTCTTAAGGACCATATTCCAACAGGAAATTGTGGGAGAACAGAGAAGGGACACTTAGGCCCAGACTGGTGGGGGTATTGGTGGAGGGCTGGGTAGTGTCCCAAGAGGTGTTTGGAGGAGGGGATGCCCAACGTGGGTACCAGTCGAGCAGGGGAGCATGGGTGGAGCCGCACACCAGCAGATATGATGAGCAGAGGTGAGGGCTGGTAAACAGCACCAGATGCTCTGGGCACTAGGAGACGTCATGTTCAATCTCTTTTTGGTGGGACTAGCTGCTCACCCAGATGTGGGGATTACTGAATGATTTCCCAGCTAACTCTTCTTTAGAAGTCCCCTTCTTTTCACCTTTCCTTTTCAGAGCTGACTTTTCCCCCCTCCATCTCATTCCTCCTCTTTTTTTGTTTTTAATTGTAAACTTATCGAAATATAATAACATATGCATAGCATCATCCATGAATGCACCTGCTAAATTTTCACCAAGTTAGCATACTCAGGTACCCCGTACTCAGACAAAGTCACAGAACCCAGCACTCCAAGAGACCCCTTCTGGGGATTCCCCACACCCTTCCCTCAATGGTAACCACTGCCTTGACTTCTCACAAAATAGGATAACTTTTGCCCTTTCTACACCTTATATAAGTGGTATTATATAGAATATACTTCTGTGTCTGGCTTTTTGGGCTCAACATTCCTCCTATTTTGTTCTGGCCAATTCTCATCCATTCTCAAGTGTCAGAAAACGGTCACTGTGCTAGTCTTCATCCCAACCGAGGTGATGGAGAAGAACTGGCTACACACATAGAAGGTGGCATCACAATTCACAATAAGCCGCAGAATAAGAAGTTTCTCTGGCCTGGCCCCATGGGGCTGCTGCTGGGAAATGGATGACGCCCACTGAGGGCTGTAATGGAGGAGGGACAGCACTTGCCCTGTGCTAGTCTCCTAATATTTCAAGGAGAGCAGAGCTTAGAATTGTTAAACATTCCCAGAAGGGCCATAAATCTCATTTTAGTTAGTTTCAATTGCAGAATGAAATGGCCTGTTTTCTTGGCAATTTTTATTTTCCCCTCTCAGTCCTTTGGCCTCTGGTTCTCTGGCTCACAGGCTCATGACTTCCTTCCTTCCTTCCTTCCTTCCTTCCTTCCTTCCTTCCTTCCTTCCTTCCTTCCTTCCTTCCTTCCTCTCCTGGATGCTTTCCTCTTTTGGCAGTTACATTTCTATAGAGTTCAGCCATCCTCTCGACCCAGGAGCTTCTAGACAGCCCTGGCCTCTGGAGATACAAGACTTACAGGGGATAATGAAGATTAGCAGATTCACCCTACCCCTCCTTTTTTTTTTTTTAATTTTAAAAAATTGAGCATGATTTACACAAAGCCTACAAATCTTAGCATAGAGCTCAAATAATTCAGCTCAATTAATAAATTAATTTTTACATATGCAGGCTGTTATATGACTATAATTTAATCACAATACAGAACATTTCTGGCACGCAGAGGTTTGCTCATATTTTTTTTCCCCCAGTTGATCGTTTTCTTCTCCTCCTTCCTCTCCAACCCTACCCTACATTGGTGATTCCTGTTTTCCTTCTACCACCATAGATCACAGTTGCCTGTTCTTGAACTTTTTTTTTTTTAATTAAAAAAAGACTTTATTTACTTAACAGAGAGGGTGCAAGTGAGCATAAGCAGGGGGAGAGGCAGAAACAGGCTCCCCACTGAGCAGGGAGCCCAACACGGGGCTCGATCCCAGCACCCTGGGATCATGACCTGAGCCAAAGGCAGATGCTTAACCAACTGAGCCACCCAGGCGCTCCTGAATTTCTGATAAATGGAATCATACAGTATGTGCTTTTTGTGTGGCTACTTTCACTCAAGATTATGGTTTTGAGATTCAGTCATGTTGTATATCTGTAGGTTGTTCTTTTTTATTGTGGAATATGTTATTATTTATCTATATTTCAAGGACATTTGGACTATTTCCAGTTTTACCTACATATTAGTTTGTCAGAGTTGCCATAACAGAGTACCACAGACCAGGTGCTTAAACAACAGAAATTTGCTTTCTCAAGATTCTGGAGGCTAGAAGTCCAAGATTAAGGTGTCAGTTGGGCTGGCTTCTTTTTTTGAGTCGGAGAAGAACTTAAAAAATAATTTTTATTGAAGTATAGACATACAAGGCTATATTAATTTCGGGTGATTCCACAATTCTATCCATTACATAATGCTCATCATGATAAGGGTAGTTACCATCTGTCACCATACAAAGTTATCACAATATTATTGACTATATTTCCAATGCTGTACTGTTCATTTTCATGCCTTACTTATTTTATAGTTGGAAGTTTGGACCTCTTAATCCCTTTCATCTGTTTCTCCTATATTCTCTATGCTATACTTTTTATCCCTGTTACTTACTTGTTTTATAATTGGAAGTTTGTACCTCTTAATCCCTTTCACCTATATTGCTCCACCGCTTTGGCAACCACTGGATTATTCCTGTATTTATGTTCTATGTATTTATGATTTTATTCATTTGTTTTATTGTTTTGTTTTTTTTATGTTCCACATGTAAGTGAAATCATATGGTATTTGTCTCTTTTTGTCTGGCTTATTTCACTTAACATAATACTCTCAAGGTCCAGTCATGTCACAGATGGCAAGATCTCATCCTTTTGTATGGCTGAGTAATATTCCATTGTATATTTTGTATATATGTATAGATATAGCACATCTTTATCCATTCATCTATCAGTGGGCATTTAGACTGCTTCTATATCTTGGCTATTATAAATAATGCTGCCCTAGACTTAGGGGGACATATATCTTCTCGAATTAGTGTTTTCATTTTCTTTGGGTAAATACCCAGCAACAGAACTACTGGATTGTGTGGTAGCTATGTTTTAATTTTTGGAAGACCCTTCAAACTGTTTTCCATAGTACACAATTTACATTCTCACCAACAGTGCACGAGGGTTCCTTTTCTTTTAATTATTTTTAAAGATTTTGTTTATTTATTCATGAGAGACACGGAGAGAGAGAGGCAGAGACACAGGCAGAAGGAGATATAGGCAGAAGTCGGCTCCCTGCAAGGAGCCCCATGCGGGACTCAATCCTAGGACCCCAGGATCACGACCCAAGGGAAAGGCAGACGCTAACCACTGAGAAACCCAGGTGCCCCATAAGGGTTTCTTTTCTTTTCTTTTCTTCTTTTCTTTTTTCTTTTCTTTTCTTTTCTTTCTTTCTTTTCTTTTCTTTTCCTTTCTTTCCTTTCTTTTCCTTTCTTTCTTTCTTTCTTTCTTTCTTTCTTTCTTTCTTTCTTTCTTTCTTTCTTTCTTTCTTTCTTTCTTAGGGTTCCTTTTCTTCATAGAGTTGGTTTCTCCTGAGGACTTCTCTTATTGGCTTGTAGATGGCTGTCTGTCTTCACATAGTCTTCCCTTCTGTATGTCCTACTGTCTTTTTTTTAAAAAAAGATTTTTTTTATTTATTCACGAGAGACACAGAAAGAGAGAGGTAGAGACACAGGCAGAGGGAGAAGCAGACTCCCCACAGGGAGCCCCATGTGGGAAGCGATCCCAGGACCCCAGGATCACGACCTGAGCCGAAAGCAGACGCTCAACCACTGAGCCACCCAGGTGCCCTTGTCCCTCTTTTTTATAAGAACATCAGCCACAGTGGGTAAGGGTCCACCCAACGAACTCATTTAACCTTGATTACTTCTTTAAAGGCCTTCTTTCCAAATAGTCACATTCAATATATGAACTTTGGGGGACACAATTTAGCCCACAATAGCTGCTTTAACTGCTATGACCATTTTGGTGCACATTTTGTACTGTTGCCCAAAATGATTGAACCAGTTTTTTTTCACTCCTGTTAGCAACGTAGGAGAGTACAGTTGTTCTAACATCCTAACCAGCCTCTTCATCGTGTAGATGAGAAACAGAGACCCATAGAGTTGAAAGGCCCACTTCCCTCACATACAGATCATAGGTTTGAGGTTGCAGAGCAGAGCACGCAGAGGAAGCCCTGTCCCCAGTCTGCCTCAGGATTTTTTGAAATTCCCCAACATATCACCTCATTTAATCATTCACTCATCAAGAACTCTGAGAAACACCAGAAGCTCAGGTTCTGTGCTAGGCTCTGAAGGCTGCCTTGAGCCTCAGTGGCAAACAAGAGAGATATGAAACTTATATTTCAGTTGTAGCAATAGACAATGTGACTAAGTACCTGCAGATTGTGGTGAGTGCTGGGCAAGGGATGACCAGAACCGGAGCTAGAGTGTAGGGGCTTGGGAGTGGGGAGGGTAAAATCTATAGATGGATGATTCCAAGGGCCTCTCTGAAGGGAGAGCCTTCAGGATTTGAAGGAGCCAATCAGACCGAAGATCAGGGAAAGTGTTGAAGCAAAGTGAATAGAAAGATTATCAGCCCTGAAGTGGGAACAGCTCTTGGAGGTGGGAGATGGGCAGGAAAATGGTGGTCTGTGTAACTGGAGTCCAGTGCAAAAGGGCAGAGGAGAGGCAGGAGTGAGGTCTAGAGGGCTGAGCCCAGACCATGCAGGGCTGACAGGTCTTGAGGAGGAGCATGAATTTCATTCTCAGGGCACTGGGAAGCCACTGGAGGGTTTCAGGCCAGTGACAGGCAAACTCCACCTGACATTAACCCGTGCATTATAAAGGGGGAACAAGGAGGAAGAAGCAGGAAAGGCATCAGGAGCTTCTAACCTTGCTTAGGTGAGACATATCGGTGACTCAGACTCAGGAGATTGCAGAAGAGATAGATCGTGGCGGGAGAGACGATAGGACGTGGTGATGGGTTGGATAGGCCCGTTCAGAAGCGACGGTGAGTCAAGGATGACTTCTAAGTTTTGAGCTTTGAACCTCCAGACAGTGAGCAAACATCTTTCACCTATAACCTACTAAGCCCCGTCTGTGCATGTCCTTGTCCATCTCACTACTGTATATCTTGAGCCTCAGGATGTAATAGGTGTTCAATAAACATTTTTGAATGAGTAACTGCATGCAAGAATGTTTTAGCACACGGAATGAGTTCAATTTGAAGTTTTTATTGCCATAAAATTCGCATAACATAAAAGTAACCATTTTAGAATGGACAATGGCATTTTAGTACATTCCCAATGTTGTCCAACCATTACCTCTTTCTAAGATATTTTTATCCTCCCCACAGGAAATCCTGTACCCACTGAGCATTCACCCCACAAATCCTCCTCCCCACCAGCCCCAGCCAACCACTAATCTGCTTGCTGTTCCTATGGGTTTACCTATTTCTGGATATTTTGTATAAATGTAATCATACATTATGCAATCTTTTGTGTCTGGCTTTTTTTTTTTTTTAAGATTTTATTTACTTATTCGTGAGAGACACAGAGAAAGAGGCAAAGACAGAGGCAGAGGGAGAAGCAGGCTTCTCGCAGGGAGGCAGATGCAGGACTCAATCCCAGGACCCCAGGATCACATCCTGAGCCACAGGCAGACGCTCAACCGCTGAGCCACCCGGATGCCCCGATGTCTGGCTTCTTTCTTAGCGTGATATTTCAATAGGTAATATTTTCTAGGTTTATCCATATTATAGCACATTTCAGTACTTCCTTTTTATGCCTGAATAATATTCACTACACAGATGTGTCATATTTTGTTAACTATCAATCCCTCAATGGATACTTGTGTTCTTTCCAAGTCTTGGCTATTGTGAAAAACTGGGCTAGGAACATTTGTGTACAAACATTTGCTTGAATAACTACCTCCAGTTCTTTCAGGCATATGCTTGGGAGTTATAAGCATTGCTATATCATATGAGAATCGCTAGGTCATATGGTAATCCGTGTTTAACTTTTTGAGGAACTGCCGAACTATTTTCCAATAAATAGCTCAGTAAACTTTTTCTGAATGAACCGAAGGCAAGGTTTCCCTACCCTCCACGAGCAGCACTGGACTCTGCCTTTTGCACACTGTGTGATCCTGGGGACCCAGGATCGAGTCCCACGTCGGGCTCCCTGCATGGAGCCTGCTTCTTCCTCTGCCTCTCTCTCTCTCTCATGAGTAAATAAATAAAATCTTAAAAAAAAATCGCTAGGTCATATAGTAATCCATGTTTAACTTTTTGAGGAACTGCCAAACTGTTTTCCAATAAAGAGCTCAGTAAACTCTTTCTGAATGAACCGGAGACAAGGTTTCCCTACCCTCCATAAGCAGCACTGGACTCTGCCTTTTGCACGCTGTGTGATTTGGTTCAAATTACTTAAATTCTCTGGGCCACCTCTTCATCCTCAACGAGGGGGGAAAATAAAACTTAACTTCTGTGAGTTGAATGAGGTCTTGTTTCTGAAACTTCAGGCATAGACTAAGCTCTGTAAAAAAATTTTTTTTAAAGATTTTATTTATTTACTCATGAGAAACACACACAGAGAGAGAGAGAGAGAGAGAGAGAGAGAAAGAGAGAGAGAGAGGCAGACACAGGCAGAGGGAGAAGCAGGCTCCACGCAGGGAGCCCGACGTGGGACTCGACCCTGGGTTCCCAGGATCACGTCCTGGGCTGCAGGCGGCGCTAACCGCTGAGCCCCCGGGCTGCAGGCGGCGCTAACCGGTGGGCCACCCGGGCTGCAGGCGGCCCTAACCACTGGGCTACCCGGGCTGCAGGCGGCGCTAACCGCTGAGCCCCCGGGCTGGAGGTGGCGCTAACCGCTGAGCCCCCCAGGCTGCCCTGGCCGCCGAGCTCCCTGGGCTACAGGTGACGCTAACCGCTGGACTACCCAGGCTGCAGGCTGCCCTAACTGCTGAGCCCCCCGGGCTGGAGGTGGCGCTAACCGCTGAGCCCCCCAGGCTGCCCTGGCCGCTGAGCCCCCCGGGCTACAGGCGACGCTAACCACTGGGCTACCCGGGCTGTAGGCGGCGCTAACCGTTGGGCCACCGGGTCTGCAGGCTGCCCTAACAGCTGGGCCCCCCGGGCTGCAGGCTGCCCTAACCGTTGGGCCACCCGGGCTGCAGGCGGCCCTAACCGCTGAGCCCCCCGGGCTGCTGGCGGCGCTAACCGCTGGGCTCCCCGGGCTGCAGGCTGCAGGCTGCCCTAACCGCTGAGCCCCCCGGGCTGCAGGCTGCAGGCGGCGCTAACCGCTGGGCCTCCCGGCTGCAGGAGGCGCTAACCGCTGAGCCCCCCGGGCTGCAGACTGCAGGCGGCGCTAACCGCTGGGCCTCCCGGCTGCAGGAGGCGCTAACCACTGAGCCCCCCGGGCTGCAGGCTGCAGGCTGCGCTAAGCGCTGGGGCACCCGGTGTGCAGGCGGCGCTGATAGCTGAGCCCCCTGGGCTGCCCTAACCTCTGGGCCCCCCGGGCTGCAGGCGGCGCTAACCGCTGGGTCACCCGGTCTGCAGGCGGCGCTAACCGTTGGACCACCCGGTCTGCAGGCGGCGCTGATAGCTGAGCCCCCTGGGCTGCCCTAACCTCTGGGCCCCCCGGGCTGCAGGCGGCGGTAACCTCTGGGCCCCCCGGGCTGCAGGCGGCGCTAACCGCTGGGCCACCCGGTCTGCAGGCGGCCCTAACCGCCGAGCCCCCCGGGCTGCAGGCTGCCCTGACCGCCGAGCCCCCCGGGCGGCCCCGAGCTCTGCGGATCGCTCGGCCTCCAGCGCTGTGGCCCTGGCCCCTGCGCCCCGGGCACGCCCCCCCCCCCCCCGCCCCGCCCGGCTCTCCGGGACTACGACTCCCAGCAGCCCCGAGCCGGCCGCCTCCGCAGCCCGGTGCGCATGCCCTGGCAGACGTGGCACCGGGACCGGGAGGCGGGGAGCGGCGGTGGCACCGACCGAGGCGCGGGCGCGGGAGCCCGGGCGCAGCGCGGAGCCGGGGGCGGCGGCGGGGATGGCGCGGCTCGGGCCGGCGGGGCTGCTGCTGGCCGTCTGGGTGAGGCTGCGGCCCGGGGCGCCCCGCGGTGGGGTCCGCGCTGCGGGGGAGCCTCGGGGTCCCGGGCGGGGGCGGCCCCCGTGCCCTCCCCTGTGCCCTCCGGGCGGAGCGCCCCGGGCGCCGGGTGCTTGCAAGCGGGGGCGGGCGCGGGGTGGGGCGGCGGCACCTGTGTGAGTGCGGGTGGGAAGGGGGTGATACCTGCGCGGCCGGAAACCCAGGAAACCGAGCTTCGGACCCACCTGGCGCCCGGGACGCGGGCTCCCACGCTGGGCAGCCGGGGACCTGCGGGTCAGCGCCTGGGGTCCCCCCGCCCCGGGTGCAGGCCAGGCTGGGCGCGCCGGCTGGGGTCCTGCTGCTACACCGACCGCCCCTGGCTCGAGCCTGAGCCTCGGCCACTGTCTAGCTGAAGTTCGAAGGGAATCCTTTACCGTACCCGACTTAGTCTTCCCATCCATGAAATGGGGCCGGTCAAGGCGCCCCCTCCCCAAGGACATGAGGGGGGTCCGATGGAGGAAGTTCTGGGAATTGCAGCTCCAACTCGAGCTGGGATGTGCAAGGGGTGGGCCAGCGTGCTGGGAGGGGTGACTCTCTGAGAGGGGTTTGCTACACTTGGGGTTGGTGGGGGGGTGCAGGGTGGTGGCTCCAGGGCATCCCTAGAAGAGGCCAGAGTGTGTGTGTCCCCAGTGCCCAGGGCTCCCCGGGCCTGGCCTAGGTGTTACTGTGGGCGTGCAATGGGATAATGTGGCTTCTTTGCACATGTCTCCATAACTTCTGGTCTCTTGTTTTAGCACAGTTGGCTCCTTTTTTTTTTTCCCTTGAAGTTCCAGGGAAAAACTTTCTGCTGCTAGCAGCACCCTCTCCAGCCTAGCTTTTTCAGTTTTTTTTTTTTTTTTTTCTTTTGGGTGTGGCAAGGATGCTGGGCAACATGAGACAAACTGGAGTGTGGATTTAGTTACTTTTAAACATTTCTGTTTCCGGGTACTCTGCCTTTTGGGGATCCCCAGTGAAGAGTGGCCCTGCATTTTTCTGGTTGTCTGGAAGTGGGTGGGAAAGCAAGTCACCTGTCCTCTAGATCTGACCTTTCTCCCTCTGGAAGAGAACCAGTCTGGAGTGGGACAGTGCCCTTTCACCTGCATCCATGTGTGGATGATCTGTTTGCATTGTTTTCTGGAGCCAGCTGGCCTGGGCTGGTCTCTAGGCGGGGGGTCCTGCAGGGCGGTGCAGAGGGGGCCAGCTCTAGCAGGGGCCCCTATCCTGTCTTTGCGCTTGGGCTGTGTTAGGATATCCTGCTCTTCTCTTTTCTTCTTTTCCACCTTCCCTGCTGTAAAAATAGAGGGCTTGGGAATCTGACTGGAAAGAAGTTTCATTCAGCAAACATTTATTTATCAACCACCTTGTTTGGCACTGGATTGGATTTGGGGTGGAGAGCAAAGCACAGTGTGTCCCTGCCCTCCGGTGCTGCCCTGCTTTGCGCCGGGGAGTCAGTCCCATGAGCAAATAAAGACAGGACAGCGAGCCCTGATACCCCAAGTGCTGGGAGCCTCCATCGAGGGGAGCCATACATTAATTTGGTGGGCAGGTCAGTCCTGGCCTTCTTGAGGCAGTGGGTTGTACGGTGTGGAGGGGGTGTGGGGGGAGTTGGTAAGGCTGTTGAGGCCTGCTGGGCCCTCCCCCTGGAAGCACGGGGGGCGGGGGTAGGTTTGCTGAGAGCGCTAGAACTGGGAATCTGCAGCATGGAGTTGACGTTCTCCTTTCCCCACACCCTACCTTGGCTCAGCAGGTGTCAGCAAGGCCGTGTCACTGCCGAGTGGCTGGTAGACACCAGGGTGGGCCTCGGTAAAGTTAAACTCCGTGTCCATCTGATAAGGGCTTCCCAGGTCCTGGGAGTGTATTGGATTTCCTTGTTCACTCAATATTTACTGAGAGCTGATATGTGCGGAACCCTAGGCTGTGACCCAGGGGACATAAAGCAGTATAAAGGGGTCTACAGAGATTCATGGACAGTGGCAAATACCTACCACATTTTTTACAATAGCAAAAATTTGGAAATGGCATAGATGCCCAACAGTAATGGCATGGTTTAAATGACTTTTGGTCCTGTCCATGCCGTGGAAAGTGATGTTTATATTTACTAGAATGCCGTGATTATCAAAATATTTTATGATGCGTGTGAAGACTATTTAGGGACATGGCAAAGTGCTTCCGTGCGGTAATTAGGGGGAAAGCAGGGTATAAAATGAATTCCAGGGTGACTGAAGATAGCTACATAAGCGGTGGAGGAATTAGCGGTGCCTCAGAATGTCAACGGCGATTGTTCAGGAAGGCACAGCTGTGGTTGACTTTTGTTTACTTCTTTGCTTATCCTGTTTTTTCTGTTTCCCCAAGTTTTCTGTATGAATATTATTAGTTTTTTAAATAGATTTTATTTATTCATGAGAGACACACACGAGAGAGAGAGAGAGAGAGAGGCAGAGACAGAGGTAGAGGGAGAAGCAGGCTCCATGCAGGGAGCCCGACGTGGGACTCGATCCCAGGACTCCAGGCTGAAGGCAGTGCTAAACCGCTGAGCCACTGGGGCTGCCCTATTATTAGTTTTTTTGATCAGAAAAAGTTAATAAAGGAAAAAAGATTCCTTTGGGGCCTCTCAGCCTTCCATAAAGCATCCAGGGATGAAAAGAGTCACAGTCAACACTTGGGACGAGTCAGTTCCAGCACCTCCCTCCTGGCTGGGTGTCTGTGCCCTCTGCCGGGGGAGGCTGAGCTGTCCTGTCCCTACCCCTGCCGCGGACTGCCTCTTCCTGCTGCCCAGCCCAGCTCCTCTCTGCGGTGGCCCTGTCCCCAAACCATCCACGCTGATTGTGGTGTAGCCTACCTCCAGCCCTCAGAACAGAGCCCTGTTGGAGCCGGCAAGGATGCAAAGTCACCCAGCTCACGTGGTTCCAACGTCAGGCCGAGGAGCGAAGCTGGGCTGTGACAATTTTCACAGGTCCATAGACACATTGGAAAAGTACCAACAGTGAATGGTTTTTCCACGAATCCAGATATTTTCCGTTTAAAGACTTGTCCATTTTTTGGATGTGATGTCGTACTGGAGGAGGGTGGGGTTCAGTGTCCTTTTGAAAAATTAAAGTCATGATTGTATATCATGGTTTTTTTTTTAGAAGGTATTGACAAAATTGATTTTCAAGTATACATTATATATTTAAAACGTATGTTATATATTTTAAAATATTTTATTTATTTATTTATTTTTTAAAGGTTTTATTTATTTATTCATGAGAGACCCAGAGAGAGAGAGAGAGAGAGAGAGGCAGAGACACAGGCAGAGGGAGAAGCAGGCTCCATGCAGGGAGCCCGATGTGGGACTCGATCCCGGGTCTCCAAGATCAGGCCTTGGGCCAAAGCAGATGCTCAACCGCTGAGCCACCCAGGTGTCCCTATTTTAAAATATTTAAAAAAAATATGAAATATATTTGAAAAATATATCCCTGCTAGTCTGAGATTCAGAAGTCTGAGAACTACTGATGTAACTCAGCTCTTTCCATTTTAGAAAAGTGAGGCTTTGAGAGGGAAGGGTCTCGAGGCCACCGTGTTTGTAAAGGCAGAGCTGGGATTGGTGCCAGGTTCCTGAATTATAAATCAGGTTTCTTCCTGCTTCATCTCTGCCATACCCCCCCTCCCCCCACGTCTTCCACCTGCTTCCCTCCTCCCACGTCCCTGCTCTGGCCTCTGCCCTTGATGGTGGCTTGACACTCAGCACCTGGTGGGACAGTGGGCGGAGGTGCAGGAAGCAAGAGATGCTTGTCCCTGGTGTCTCCTGCAGAGTTTTTAATGTACACGTATTTTAGGTTCTACACCATTATATATTTAATGGACTTTTGTGGGCTGGCCTGGGGATCTAATTGCCATTTATAATGCTGCTTGGAACCTGGAGTGCACTTCTCCCACAGAAATAAACACGTTATAGAGGAAGTTTTAAAACAGAGCTGGCACATAAGTTGGAGAAATAGCTGAGTGCCATATGGGTGGCAGACACGGAGTGCTGTGGATTTGGGCAGGGATCAGGCCGCGGGGCACCTAGACACCAGAGAAGGGTCTTAGCTCACACCTCATAACGAGAGCTGACTCTGGGCTCTTTGACCGTGGGCATCCTTTCTGTTCTGCTCATTGTGTCCCCAGCACCTAGCCCGGGACCTGGCATATAGTCATCCCCAGTCCATAGTTGGCTGAAGGAACTAGTGTTGCAGGCAGAGAAAGGAACCTGAGACAAAAATACAGGCGATGAGGAGTTATGGGCCAGGCTGAATGGAAGGAGAGATTTGAGTCTGGGGAGGGGGAATAAGATCAGAAAAGTGGATTGTAAAGAACCTTAAATGACTGGCAGAGCTTTTGGGACTTGATTCTCTAGGTAATGGAGAGACATGATGAAAGCTGCCCTTTTAATAACAAGAGCAGTCAGTCCACAGTGTAGGCTTGGATTGGAATGGAAGAGACTGGGATTAATTTTCTCAGAACAACACTTTCTTCCTCTCACTTTCTTCTCCGTTGTCTACAAGATGAAGTGTGGTGCAGTGGATAGAACATGGGTTTTTAGCCAGCCTGACGTTCAGGAGCTGTGTGACCTTGGGCCCTGCCTCAGTTTTCTTGCTTGTTAGTGGTCGCAATGATAACCATTTGCAGAGTTGAAAGCATCCGAAGTAACACAGGAAACACCCAGCATGGTGCCGGCACCCGCGAGGGCCCCATAAATGGGAGCCATGGCATGTATCTCAAGTTGAGAAGGAGAGGTGCTAGGGAGGCCAGTTAGGAGGAGGTGGCAGTGGAGGGCCAGAGCGGGTGTGAGCAGAGACTTCAGGCTGGGAGTTGGGGGCTCCTGGTTCCTCTGAGCTGGGCTCTCGACTCTCCTTGCCTCTCCCAGTGGGCCCCTGTAGAGCCTACGGATGAGGAGGAGGGGGCTACAGAGGGGCGAAAGATTTAGGTGCTCTCAGTTTCTCTCCCCTTTCTTCTGACAGGGGATCTTCTTTTGAGAGTGATGATACTAACCACAGTGCCTCCCTGGAGGATTTGCCCCAGCTTTGCGAGTTTGTTTTGTGGGGCTCTTGTGTCTCATTCAGCAGGTTTTGGAGGCTAAGTGACAGTGGGTCAGAGAGCGATGCCTGCGGTATAACGAGCCTAAGTTCTCTTATGTTACTAGGACTTCCATGGTTTCTTTGCCTCCCATCCTCCCCTTTTTCCTTCCCTTCTTTCTTACCCAGCATCTTAGATCCCAGTGGAAGAAGGGAGGAACAGTGATGCCCACCCCATGCTGGACTGCCTGGCCCATCCTCCAGCACTGACTGGAGCCTCTGGCCACCCTGTTGACGAGAATTATAAAGCCCTGGACACACTTGTAGAGGGCTTTGGAGTTTGCAGAGCATTTCCATGTATTTTATGTTGATGAAACCACTTCTAATTAGCTTTGCAATCATGTGGTGGAGGGTTAAACACACTTAGATGGACTGTGGGGTCAGAATTGGTTTCTTATTCTCCAAGGTCATCCTGATCCCCCAGTTTGATGTACTCTGCTCCCAGATGGCCTGACAGCGAGTCTGTGCCTGACTTCATTGAAGCTATCTGGAGTTGGGGTAGAGCATCCCCTCACCCCAAGAAGCCTACCATTCCCCCTGCCCTTTAGCATGAGCATATGTCTTTAACTCACAAGCGGATGCTTCTAATCCTTACTGTGGAAGGTATTGATGGAGATCTAGGTTGAGGGCCCTATGCTGGGGCTGAAACATAGAGGTGATCTTGCATCTCAGCTGAGAAGTGGGGTTGGCTGGAAAGTTCTGTTGTTGTGCCAAGTAGGGCTGGCTTGCAATTGACAAGTGGGTTTGCTTTTGTCAAGGGGTCTGACTTTGCTAGGTCCTGGGCAGAGTATGGCACGTGCTCTGTATCTCTGAGGAATGTGGACAAGCATCTGCATGCTACGCGTGTCATAGATGTTCATTTATCCCACAGGCCTTTCTTTTTCTTTTTTCTTTTTTTTTAAACAGATATTTCTCAACAGGCTTCTATGAGTTAGATATACCACGCTAAGGCATTAGGGACATAATGATAAATAAGATGGACACCGTCCCTTCCTCCCATAGCCCAGTGGGAAAGCCACTAATTTATTACTCCGGGTAGTAAAGTGCTAGAAAGAGGAAATATAAGGTGATAAGAGAATGTGCAATACGGGTCCCTAACCTAATGCAGGGAGCCAGGAAAGGCTTCTCTGAGGGCTTATAGACCCTTTCTTAGAATAATATTTCTAAATGTTTAAAACAATGCATAGGATGACAAAGCAAATCAATGATATTAAAATACAGTTATCAAGATATAACAAATATGTGACAAAAATATTTATATTCATAAATGCATCATTTGAGTAGATCTCATAGCAGGTTTGGTGCTTTCTGTAAAATTTAGTGATGAGCAGAAACAGTGTTTCAAGATATCTGCACCTATTGCCTGTTGTTGTATGAGAAAAATGTGGTTTCTGGGGGCAAAAAAATACGTATGATTTCTGTTAGTGGCAAAGTCAGAGATGCTGCTAGTGCTACTATAATTTGTTACCTACATTCGTAATAATAAAGGTAAGGCTCTAATTTCATTTAGAGGTTAGTGAAAATAAAGATACAATTCTTTCCCCATCCAAGTTCATAGACCTCAGTGTAAAGAATTATTCGAAAACTTGGACAGAAAAGGTGATTTAGTGTCTTTTTAATGTCATATTAGAGCGTTGTCGAAGAAGGCCACCTGAGGGCCATCCGGTGCGCTAGGGAATATAACTTTGCTTTTTATTCTTTAGGACCCGTACTCTGCTGGTAGGTAAGATGCAAATGATTTCTGTTTGGTAGAGAAGAGAGACTGGGAGGGGATTGCCCTGTAAGACATGAACCAGTTTGATAGCTCATTTAGCAGTCCTATAACAGGATTCTTTACTCCCCCACCCCCCCATGAACCATATGCATATTGATTTCTTATGACTTTTTTTTAAGATAGATTTATTTATTTATTTATTTATTTATTTATTTATTTATTTATTTATTTATGATAGACATAGAGAGAGGCAGAGACACAGGAGGAGGGAGAAGCAGGCTCCATGCCTGGAGCCCGACGTGGGACTTGATCCCCGGGACTCCAGGATCGCCCTGGGCCAAAGGCAGGTGCTAAACCGCTGAGCCACCCAGGGATCCCCTTAAAACTTCTTTTTTTGAAAGATTTTTAAAGTCTTTTTGTTATATCCTTTTTTTTTTTTTTTTTTTGATGTAACTATCTTAGTGGGCCCCTTACTAAGAGTTCAGTAATACTTTGAAAGGTGCTCAAGGGCAGCCTTGGTGGCGCAGCGGTTTGGCGCCGCCTGCAGCCCGGGGCGTGATCCTGGAGACCCGGGATTGGGATCGAGTCCCACGTCAGGCTCTCTGTGTGGTGCCTGCTTCTCCCTCTGCCTGTGTCTCTGCCTCACTCTCTCTCTCTCTCTCTCTGTCTCTATGAATAAATAAAATAAAATCTTTAAAAAAAAAAAGAAAGGTGCTCAATATCTATTTGTATGAGATTTCAGTTTTTAACACTTGAGAATTGTGTGTGACCCCAGTTTAAGAACCACTGAGTGAGCAGGATGTGAGGATGTCTGGGCTGCATATGCTAATATAGGGGTGCTGCTCCGGAAGGAGGTGGGCCAGACCCTCACAGAGAGGAAAGAGAGGTGGAGCAAGTGAGCTCTGGGGAACTTCAACATTTAAAGGTTGGGGGGACCAGGGATTGCAAAGAGGTTAGGAAGCCTGGCTGAAGAGGTGGAAGGGAGGCCAAGAGTGTCCTGCTGGAGACAGAGGAGAACTGGAGGTGTGTGTAGGGTGTCTGTGTGGAAGTCATTGTGATTCATCCTCATTGAGAGCCTTCCCGGTGGTGGTGGTAGGCAAAGATCTGAGGGGGCTGAGGAATAGATGGAGGCAAGCGGAGATGGAAAATTCTGGCTGTGAAGGAGAGGGGAATGAGGTGGAGTCCAGAGATGAATGGGTGGTGGAGGTTTCTCAGCCTGGCTGTGGATCTGCATCACCCCAAGGGAATATGTGTACAGTGGGATTCCTGGCCTCCCCAGATCTGCGGGATGATGTCCTTCAAGGACAAATCCCCAGGAATCCATTTCCCTGTACTTAGAGCTGTTGTGCCTACAAACCAGGCAGGTTTACAAGTTACCGACATTAGTTTTGCCCGGTGCATGGTATCTGGCCAGCCAGGGCTGTTGCTTCTGGTTGAGTGGTGTGGACCCCGGTTTTGCCCCTGTCATGATTCATGATTCACAGGCGCTGGGAAGGGATGTGGTGCGGTTGCACTTGGCTTCAGGTGCCCTGCCGAGCTCTTCTCTGGGGGTGGGTGGGGAGCTGCAGCGAGCGGGCAGCAGGTAAGGATGCATCAGGCTGCTGCGGCTCTGACCCTTTGGGGGTGCTTAGTGGCTGCACGGGGAAGGGAAGGCAGACCTGCTGGCCCTCCAGTCTCGTTTGGTGGAGCTGTAGTGAGTGGAGAGGGCTTGACGGAGCCGGCGCCGAGTGTGCACGCTGACTCACTGTGCTCAGAGGTCAAGCAGGTCTCGGGCTTCACCTGAGGGCTGTCCCTTCACTTCTGTGAGACTCAGTTTTCACATCTCCAAAGTGGGGACAGCACCACCTCCCACACAGGTTGTTTATGACAGCTTCTCAGGTGTTTTTCCTGCGTGGGATTCCCGCAAGCACGATTGTGCATTTTACATTATAGCCAGGTGTATATGTGCATGAATACAACACGTATGAATGTTTTACCGGATGTCTTGCTATCTGCGGTATGTACTGATGTTGTCTATTTAATGTCGTTTAAAAAATGCTGGTGGCAATCCACTGAATTGATTTTGTGACTTGGCTCTCAGGCCGAAGCCCAAAGGGTCGAAAACACGGTTTTAAACCCTCAACTCCAGAGGACTGAGTGAAATAATGTGTATTAAAGCCTGGATGTATACCATGGATCTTGAGCACTTGAATTGTTATTTTCTTATCAATTAACTGAGCTTTGAGGCAGAGTCGGATTTCCGGAGTGGGAATTTACCTGCTCCTCCCCCCTCCCTGCTGCCTGATTCACTGTTCCCTCTACCGCACTCTTCCTTGTTAGCAGGCCTGGCACACCAGGCTGGCAGCGGCCCAAAGCCCTCTTGGCGCTAGGAGAGGTTTTTCAAAAACATTAAAAGCTTGAGGGACTTAAGTTCTGGTTAAATGCACTGCAGTTGCAATTTCAGGATAAGAAAACCTGTTTTTATAAGCTCTCGGATCAGTTGTCCGGCCCTGAATTGTCCCTTGTTGACAGCCACACGCTGTGGGGAATGTAGGGGAGGAGAACCGTACTGCTGCGTCGCCCCCATGTAAGGTGTGGCTTTTAAAGGAAGCAAAATAGAAGAAATGCGGCTGGCTTTGTATTTAGAAGAGCAAGCAGTAAGGTGTGTGTGGCTCCAGGAATCTGTGGTCTCTTCCTGCAGCCAGGGCACCCGAGCCTGGGAGACGGGGCTCTGAGTCACAGCACTGTCACCTACCTGCTGTGTGACGCTGAGCAAGTTTCTTAGCTCCTCTTCGTCTCAGTTTCCTTGCATATAAAATAGATCTACTAAAAGTACCTACTGACTTCCCTTGCCAAGATGATTAAATTAGGCAGGCACGCGGATTGCTTAGCAGCCCCTGGTCACAGGGTAAGCTCCCTGTACTCGGAGCTGTTGTCCTTACCATGGGCTCATCCCTAGACCCTGGATTTGGAGACTGAAGAATTCTCTCTTGGGTTCTGTTCCTTGCCAAGTGCTTGCCCATGTCTGTCTGCCCTGCCTGCCTGCCTTTCTTCTTCGTCTCCTCCTCCTCCTCCTCCTTCTCTCCTTCCTCCTCCTCCTCCTCCTCCTTCTTAAAAAAAGATTTTATTTATTTGAGAGAGCATAGCAGGGGGAGAGGAAGAAGCTGACTGCCCACTCAGCAGGGAGCCCAATGCGGTCTTGATCCCAGGATTTCGGATCATGACCTGAGCTCCTGAGCCGAAGGCAGACGTTTGACCAACTGAGCCACCCAGGCGCCTCCTCTCTCTTCTTTTTTTTTTTTTTTTTTTTTTTTTTGTTTTCCCTCTCTCTTTCTTAATAAGCACCTTTAACTTCTTAGCTGCAGCTACTCAGAGGTGTGCAACTCAGGGCCAGGCCCTCTCTGTCTGTCTGTCTGATGCACACACACCATTCAGGGACTCACAGTGCTTGTGTTTGTTTCCAAGGCTGCTGGGTAGTAGACATTTGCACGTTGGCAAGTATCAGCGGTGAAATTCCCAAACTTGGTTTGTGGTGAGGCCTTCATTCTGGTGAAGAGTGTTATTTAGCCTTGGTGGATGGTGACAGATGCTTAAAATTTGCCTTATTAAGGGGCACAAATTACCCATATTTAAAAATGAATGTTCTTTTGTATTTCTCTTTCTCTCTCTCATCAAAGCCATTCTAGGTATGTGTTGCATGCAGAGTGCTTTGCAGATTTCATATAATAGATCCTATAAAAAAATTCCACAGCATCAGGTGAACAGAGGAGCAGAGTCAGCTGGAAGGGAAGAAGGGCAGAGAAGCATCCTTCTAACATGGGAAAGTACCACCAGCGCGCTGGCTGGCCAGCCAAGGGTGTCAGGAAGAGGTGGGGACAGTATTTGGTTGTGTTCTGGGTCTTTTTTTTTTTTCTTTTTTTAAGTAAGGTTTTTTTTTTTTTTTCTAATTTCAGACTTACAGAGGAGTTGCAAGAAGATTACAAAGGATTCCCATCTGCTCTTTATCCAGATTCCATACATATTAACATTTATCACATTTGTTTTATCACATTCTCCCATAACATTTGTAAAGTTCACAGACGTAATGATGCTCCTTTGCCCCCTAAATCTTCAATATTTCCTAAAAGGCAAGGATGTTCTCTTACATAACTATAGTGCAATGATCACAATCAGGAATGTAGGCATTTGGCCCAGAACCCAGTTCAGAATCACACATTGAATTTCATTGTTGTTGTATCTCTTTAGTCTCCCTTAATCTGGACCGTTTCTCAGTCTTTGTCTTTCATGACCTTGATAATTTTGAAGAATGTCCTTCAACTGGGTTTTTGATGATGTTTCCATTCAGTGCATCATATCCCGAGGCGTATGGTGTCAATTTTACCCATTACCGGTGTCGCTATGGCTGCTTCCTTAGTTAAGGAGGTTTCCATCAGGCTTCTCCGCTGTGAAGTTATGTTTGCTTGTGGGGTGATACTTTGAGATTGTTAATTATTTCCATAATGGTGGCCAAATGGAGATAATTTTTTTTTTTTTTAAGATTTAAATTGGACATGCCTATTACGGTGAATGAGAAAAACAGACAAAGAGGAAGAGGAATAAAATCTATCCAAGGACAAAGTTTCACTTTGGTGCATTTTTTTCTTCCAGTCTTTTCCTGAGCATAATTTTGCATATAGTTGTAATCATACCGTGTACATTTGAATTCTATTTTTTATTTTATTTTTTAAGATTTTATGTATTGAGAGAGAGAGTACACATGAGCGGTGGGGAGAGGGTGAGGAAGAAGCAGACTCCCCACTGAACAGGAAGCCCGATGCGGGGCTGGATCCCAGGACCCCGAGATCATGACCCGAGCCAAAGGCAGATGCTTAACTGCCTGAGCCACCAAGTCCACCCTGAATTCTATTTTTCAAAACTTAATGTTAAAACAAATACTTTTCCTTTGTACAGTCTTCAAAAACATCATCTAAATGGCTGTGTTATTCTCTTGAGTGGTTTCCTCTAAATAACCATTACCCTGCTCTTGAGTATTTAGGTTGTTTACAGTTTTTGACTCCTATGAGTAGGATCGTGTGAGTCATCTGTCAGAACCTCTGCTAATTTCCTCAGGACAGATTCCCAAAAGTGGAATTACCAAGTCAAGGAGCATAAATACTTTTAAGATACTTGATAAATTGTGCCAAATAGCTTTCCAAAAGAATTGTACTTTGGCCAGAACTGTATGACATCTGGGCGCCATAATTTAAGAGATTTGTTAATGATGCTTTTCAACTTTTTTTTTTCTTTTCAACTGTGCCCTACCAGTCAAGGTTTGTGTTGAGATTAATTTCCTGTATTTTGAATTATGAAAGCATAGGTATTTATTTCCCAAAATAAATTCTAGTAAAATAGCACATTATTCTTTCCAAGCTCTAAAACTCCGCTGCCGGCATGGGATAGCTCTGAGAGTCATGAGCGTAGCTGTGTCTAAGGTAGGGCATTCAGGATGGTGAGGGACTTGAGGGCACATGTGAGGAACTGGGGAATTTCACCTACAGAATCCTAAGAAGGGGGACGCCTGGGTGGCTCAGAGGTTGAGCATCTGCCTCGGCTCAGGGTGTGATCCTGGGGTCCCGGGATCAAGTCCCGCATCGGGCTCCCTGCATGGAGCCTGCTTCTCCCTCTGCCTGTGTCTCTGTCCCTCTCTTTGTCTGTGTCTCTCATGAATAAATAAATGAAATCTTAAAAAAAAAAAAAAAAGGAATCTTAAGGAATGTATTTGCCACCCTCAGAGTGTGATAGAGTGGTATGGGAGAGGGCTGACGCTGTCCAGGGTGAAATGGTAGCCTAGAGGACATGGACTTAGAAATATTTAGTTCTCACAGCCTTGTGAGCCCACTGTGTTGGACAGCCTCTGGAGTTTTGAGTCCTTGGCTCCGGACGGCTGCCTGGAGGCTGGAGAGGGCACGTGAGGAATGTTGAAAGGGGTCACAAATCAGGGAAACCAACCAGCCCAACTGCAAGGCCTTTGGTCTCCTGCCATGAGCCCCTGAGTAGTAAAGGGCTGAGGTTGCAGGGAGAGCTGCTCGCTAGTTTTTCTTTCATTTCTGGGTAGTTGTCACCAAGTGACCACCTGATGAGAACAGGCATAATGAAGCTTGGGTAATTGGGAAGAACACGGGAGATCAAGCTGTTCATAGTCCTTTGTCTCTTTCCGTACAGCAATTTATCTGAAGTATGATACATGATTTAATGCCTTAGACACTTTGAACTATCCCAACTGGAGCAGGTGTTAATATTTCTTTCTAGTTGAAGCTTTTGTTCCAGTGGATACTCAAGACCTATTTGTATGTGTGCCAGGACAACCAGAATGATAGTACCTCACAGAGATCATATATTTCACTCATGTTGAAGCCTAGAAAGGGGTATTCTAGGGCCAGTGTATACTCCTGTGGGTCAGGGGCCCAGGTACCTTCTATCTTACTACTACACATCTTTAACAAGTCCATTCTCCTCATTGTCTCAACATGGCAGCTTGAGTTCCAGCCATCTTGTCCAGATTCCATCTGGCATGGGGAGGAGGAGACTAAGAAGACCCAGATGTCTATTAGGAACAATTGCACATAACATTTCTGCTTGTATTTCAGGGGGTGGAATTTAGTTACGTAGCCACACTTCCTGCAAGGGAGACTGAGAGGAGTGGCTTTTAATGTGGGTGGCCACATACCCAGAGAAACTCAACAGTTTTTTTCACAAGGTATAATTACCTTGTGGTACTTCACTGGTTGTGGTCATGAGGATGGAGTTAACAAAATGTCACCATTGCAAAGGGCTTTGGAAAAATCACTCTCAGCCCCTTCATTTTACAGAGACTTAGAGAAGAGAGAGGACTTGTCCAAGGTCACACAACCAGTAAATCCAGTGCAAAACTTAGGTTTCTAGTTGTTTCCACCAAACCTCCAGCTCTACATTCTCAGCCAGTTCGAGTTCTCTGACCTTGGGTTCAGGTCATCTGTTTTTAACATTTTTCCTGTATCCCTTTACCACCAGCTTCTTGAGAGTCTAGACTTTTAGATTCTGACATTTGAAAACTATTTTGAGCAAAATGTGGGTTACACTAAATTAAACCGGTTTCTTCACAGCTCCCAACATAAGAAGGGTATCTTTTTTCAGGTGACGGAGCAAGAAAGGGTCAAGTCCCACCTCCACCCTTTTCCCTAAATGCTAGACTCTGTGTCTTCAAATCCTTCTCCTTTAGCAAGCTGCTTTTACATAATTGAATACCTCTGGTTTCATGATCCGCATTGAGTAGTGAATCTGTAACGCCAGCCTCCCCTGCTACAGAGAACGTGAGGGTGCTGGCACGCACCCCAGAGATCTGGAGCTTTTTAAAGCCAAGGGTATAATGTGGCAAGGAGCGTTCTCGCTATTAGTTTCTAGAATTGTACCACTCTTTATCTCGTTAGTCTGGTGGGGGTGGTGGGTGAGGGTAAGTGAAGAGAGAGGAGCTCATGTGTGCTGTGTGTTAGGGCGGGAGGGGCACAGGCTCCTGGACACGACCTCTGATTAACAGCACATCTGGGCCGGTTGCCCCAGCATCCTGAGAACTGGGGCATACAACGGGACACTCTGGGCTTGCAGGAAGCAGAGGGTTATAAATCCCTTCTTGCCATGGGATTCTGGAAGTTTGAGGCTTTTGCAGCCTCTCTGAAGAGCCCTGTGTAGGAAGGAGGTGCTCCTTTTCTGCTTGGGTCCAGGGAGCTTGTGGGGTTGAGAGAAATAGACCGCCTCTGGCCAGGAGCCGGGAGACCCGAGGTCTAGTCCCAGCTCTGCTGCTTACCTACTGTGTGACCCTGGTAAGTGATATAACCTCTCTGAGCCTCAGTTTCCTTATCTGTGGGATGAGGCTGGTGCCCACTTGTTGGGTTTTGTGAGGGGCAGATGGGCGCGGAATCTGTAAGGAGCGTTCGGCACGTGCTGTGTGGCCTCTTGGTCTGTGCGGCCACGCAGATGGGTGATTATTTCAGGGTTTATTATGGTGAATGTGTGTACGTGCACACTCCTTCCTGCCTGGACGTGCTGCTTTGCCTGATTGCAGCCAGGACCCTGGAGAGGAAGAGGTGGTGCCTGTTTCACTGTTGTTCTTGCTCTATCTGTGATTTGTCTCACTAATAGTGCTAATAAAGATAATTATGATTATTATGTACTTCTGTATGCCAAGCATTATGTTAGGTTCTCTGTGTACTTTATCCCCTCGTTTAATCCTCAGCCAGCCCCACAAGGGAGGTATCCGTATTATCCTCCCAACTTTGTAAGTGGGGAGCTGGCACCCCGAGGGGGCTGCTAGCACCTCAGGTCATGTTGCTATATGTGATGGCGCCTGGGTTTGACCCCAGATCTGCTTGGCTCCAGAAACAATGCTCTTTCTGTGGTGTCTGAGGGGTGGGAATCCCTCAAAGGGGGAAGATGAGAGTGGGCTTCTAGGCTGGGCCTGATTTGGGGCAGGAGAGCCCTCAGGGCATCTGGAAGATGAGAAGACCTGTTGCCTCCAGCAGGCCGTGGTGGAGGCAGGGTGAGGGCTTCTGGGCTCTGGGGAGGGGCTGCGTGCTCTGAGTGGGGATGGGGCGGAGGGTGGAGGCACCCGCTACTCTGCTGGAGGGGCCTGGTGGTCGGATGGGGTTTGCGCTGGGACAGGGTTGCAGGTTGCGTTGGGGGCCTGGATTCCCCTGCAGCAGCAACAGGGGCAGCTGTCCTTCCCAGCAGGGTTTTGCTCTGCACTGGGTGTGTGGGGGGTAGTTTCATGGGCCTCAGCCCAGCCCCTGGGGGCAGCTCAGCCCTGATGTAAACACTGTTAAAGCTGAGGGTTGGTGAACAGAAAGAAAGTAATCATTGGGAAAGGCCAGAAGGAGTTTGCCAGTGGTGGACTAAGGGGATTTTTTTCCCCTCTTCTCTACCACCCAAGCTTGTGACTTAGGATGTAAAGAGCCTGCCACACCCAAGGACAGTTCCATGGCTGGCTGGGCAGGTGACTGGCTTCTGAAGCACTTTCTCAATGCTGCCCTCTCCCCCCTGAGGGCTTGACGAAGCAGAGAGTTTGTGCATCATTAACATTGTTATTGTTGTTATCAGGGTTTGTGGGTTGTGACTTATGAAGTCTGCAGGAAGGTGCTTGGCAAGGCGATCCGAGGCTCCCTGCAGCTGCATCTTAGGAAAGGAAGGAGCGTGCACACTGCAAAGGTTAAGATAGAAGTGGAGGAGAAGGAGGAATGTTAAGTGGCTGGAGGAGAGGCTTAGGGGAGGGAGGACAGGGCCGTCCTCCAGGGCTGCCCTGTGGTTGTGAGCTAAGGTGATGGTCTGTCCCCCAGCCAGGCAGTAGTGGTGGGGTAAGGATTGGGGGGTAAGGGGAGAGACACCTCCATAAGGGGTTCTAAACCAGGCTGGCCGTGGCAGTGCCCAGTTTAAACCCTAGGATCATATTGGGTGATAGTGTTCAAGCAGTTAGTTCAGTGCCTTTCTCACTGGGAGCTTAAGTTCTCTGCTACGTGAGGGTAAACGTTGGGTCAGAGGCTCTGGTGGCTGGCTGGAAAGCGGTTTGTTTACTGTGAAGGTGGCTGTTGGTTAGATGATTGGAGGGATTTACTGGGTTTTACAGAAAGGAAGCTGTGGGTATGTCATAAGACTTGACTCTTGAGGTTTCTGCTGTAGACGCTTTGCCGTCCCTGTGGGCCAGCAGCATTCCACTGTCCTGCCCGGGCAGGTAGGGACTGTGCCTGTCCTCTATCCTATCTCCTTTCCTTCTCCCCAGTTCCAGAAGTGTAGGTGCCTGCCAGTCTCAGGAGGGCTGGTCTACAGGTCAAAGTACCAAGGCACTGGGCAAGGGCAGTTGTTTTTCCTGACTGACCATATTATCTGAGGATTAAAAACAGAGAGGAAAAAATAAAACAGGACCAAATCAGAGAGGGAGACAAACCATAAGAGACTCTTATTAATCATAGGAAACAAACTGAGGGTCACTGGAGGTGAGGGGGTGGGGGGTTTGGGTAACTGGGCGATGGACAGTAAGGAGGGCATGTGATGTAATGAGCACTGGCTATTATATAAGACTGATGAGTCACTGACCTCTACCACTGAAACCAATAATACATTATCTGTGAATTAATTGAATTTAAATAAAGTTAAAAAAAAAACAGAATGGCATGAGTGTGTTTTTCCAACAGGTTCTTTTCTTTTTTTCCTTTAATCATGTGCATTCAGCTATGGACTTTTTAGTCTGAAGTCCATTAGCTCCCGGGGAGCAGTAGAATAACATGTACTAATATAATGGAATGAACTTTTTGGTGAGCTCTCCAGGTGGGTTGCATAAGGGCAGTGGATCCTCAGGGATTGTACCCAGCTCTGGCAGGGCAGAATGAAGAAGTAATTCCTCAATTCCTCCTCCTGGATAGTTTTACCCTGGGGAGAAGGAACCTCTGAATTCCAATGGCAGATTATATTTAGAAACACTAGAAGAGGGCCACGTTTCTGTCTTCCACTCTGCTGAGATGGAAAATCGCATTATATATTACGGTAACTGATATCTATTGCAGTGCTTTATGATTTATAAAGCGTGTTCGATAAGTCCCCCCATTTTCATCCTCACAGCAGTACCACTAGGGAGGTATCATTATTTCCATGTCAGATGCAAGGTACTAAGCCGTGGAAGGTTGAGTGATGTTGGCTGGGCATCTGAACGGTAGAGCTAAGATGCAGCTCCAGACTTCTAGCTGCCAAGAGGCAATGGACTGAGATGGCATCAGGTCAAATAAAGAGACTAGGATTCGGGTTCTGGCCCTGTTATTTAATTAGCTGTGTAACTTTGGTCAGATTATTTAACTGATTACTACACTCAAGCATATCAAATAATCCACAGTTACCTCCTTTTATTGACCACATTCATCCATAGCTCTTTACCCATGCTGCATTATGGGCTGGTTGCTCTATAGACTACAGGATATTTGTCCTGGACTCCTCTTTACCATTAATATGGTAATTCTCCTTGCCTCTCTCTGTGGGATCCTTTGTTTCCTTATGTTCCATTGACTTTCTCATTTTTTACTGGTCTTGATAGAGCATAACTTCCAGTATTTTTCTGAGAAAGGGTCTATTGGTGGTAAGCTCTTAAGCCTAAGTAAATCTGTACTCACAGTGGACAGATAGTTTGACTGGATATAGAATTCCAGTTGGAGATCATGTTGCATGAGAGTCCTGAGGGCAACGCTTCATTGTCCTCTGCTGTGCCAATGAGCAGTCTTAGGCCAGTTTTGACACCTGGTCTTTTTGTATGTGGTGGGTTTTTTTTTTTTTTTTTTCTCTGAAATTTTCAGAATCTCCTCTTTGTCAGCAGTGTACTTTGGTGAGAGTCTTTTTTTTAGTCATCATGCAGGACCCTCTCAACTGGAGATTTATATTCTTCAATTCTGGGGTATTTTCTTGAAGTATATTTTTGATTATCTCTTCTCCTCTGTTTACTTCTTTTTCTGGTTACTTTAATTTGGTTCTTGCGCTTAATGGATCCATCTTTTTTATTTTTCTTCTATTTTTTATTTCTTGCTTTTATGTTTTATTTTTTAGGAGTTTTATTTTTTTTTTTATTTTTTATTTTTTAGGAGTTTTAAAAAATTCTTTCAACCTATTGAAATTTTTTATTTCTGTGACGGTTTTACTTCCCAAAAGTTTTTCCTGATTCTCTTTGACAATTCTTTTTTCATTGCGTTGTATTCTTGTTTTATGGATGCAACATTTCATTTCTCTGAGAATAATAATTATAGTTTAGCTGTTTTCTGTTCTTTTTCTTTTCTTCTAAGTATCATCTTTCTTTTAGATTGTTTTCATCACTGCTTTTATGTTGAGGGCTTTCCTTAAATATCTGGTAAACTTGGGTTATCTGTATTGAATAGCAAGACACTGGCACATGCATTGGAGACTCTCTGAGTGTGAGGAGGAGATAGAGGGCATTTGTTTACTGAGAGGGCTTCACTGTGGACATTTCAGGGGGAACTCAGTTGTTTCATTGGAAGATCTCAAAATCACCATCCTTAGGTTGTTTTTCTTGTGCTTCTCAGAGAAAAATTCTCTAATCTCCTGCTTAGGGGGATAAGGCTGGCAGCATTCTGGAAAAGGGAAGGGAGATGTTGGGGGGATGGGGGCTGATGGAGATGGGTAATCTCAAGGTTCAGTTTGTAGACTTTCCCTTAATCCCCTTGTTTTTTTTTTTTTTTTTTCTCAGGGCCATACTTCCGCTGCCTGTCTGGTGTATCCCAGCAGAGCTTTTCTTAATCACCCTCTCCATATAGTAGTTCTGTGTTTACTGCCAGCTAGGCTGGCCAGCAATGTGGGCTGGGTAAGGGCATCTGCTGTGTGACTGTTTCTTTTTTTTTTTTTTTAATTTTTTTATTTATGATAGTCATACAGAGAGAGAGAGAGAGGGGCAGAGACATAGGCAGAGGGAGAAGCAGGCTCCATGCACCGGGAGCCTGACGTGGGATTCGATCCCGGGTCTCCAGGATCGCGCCCTGGGCCAAAGGCAGGCGCCAAACCGCTGCGCCACCCAGGGCTCCCTGTGTGACTGTTTCTTATTCAGACTTTTAACACATCTCCCCTAGACTGCTTCCAGCCCACCCCTCTTTGTGCCTGCAGAGGTGCTTGGGCCTTCCAGTGTCCGATGTTGTTCTCAAGATTCTCTGGGAAGAATTACTTGTGTCATTCTTCTTGTTGACTGACCTCCTGAGATCATCAGTTGAGTGGGAAAAGCCGAAAACCTTTTCACCCTAAATATGAGAAGTGATCTTACTTCTCTGTGGGTTTGTGCTTCAGTGTGTCTAGGTGGGATGGAGTTTTCACATTGCTCTGGTATATGGTGTTGGGGTCAGTGTGGAGTACAGATATTGACTTCCCAGAGTGTTCTGGATTGAGTGGGTGGCAGGTATGTCCATGCAGCATCCTTGTGTAGTATGCAGCCCATACAGCTTTATAAAAGTGCCTGAAGAGGAGTGGTGAGTTGGAGACTGGGAATGGGCTAGGCAGTGTCCAGGAGGAGAGTTGTTGGTGATTTGGAGAGGGGATAAGGTAGAAAGGTTGATACAGTGTCCCAAGAAGAGTTGGTGTGCCTCATACCTCTGAAGTAAAGTGTGTTCTAGGCAGTATGTCTGTAGGCACCCATTCTTCCTAGGGCCTGGCAGGAAGCTGGGGCTCACGGTCCTTGGCTTCTTGATCCCCAGGTGGTCCTGCCAGTGTGGCTGTCCTCCACAAAGGTCTCCTCACTCATCGAGAGAATTTCTGACCCCAAGGACTTGAAAAAACTTCTCAGGACCCGGAATAACGTGCTGGTGCTTTACTCCAAATCTGGTGAGTCCCCATCCTGGCCTTGAGGGGTCATCCCTCGGGGATGGGATGGTTTGGGTTCGGGGCACAGGTGGGAGGCAGAGACCTGAGGACCAGAAACCACTCAGGGAGGGCCTGAAGATCATCAGGCTTGTCAGCTTTCCCCAGAAGATGAGGCAGAGGCACCAGGAGGGTGTTCGCTCTGTCTGTTTTGGATCCCTGAGAGGCTGTTTCAGTTCCCTATAATCATTGTCTCTTAGGATGAGCCTCTGGGGCCCTTACTACCTCATGAGGGAGAGGGTGTGTGTGAAGGGGGATGGAGGATGGTGGTCACTGGGGTTGGATGTTGTGGTTTCCTGGCCAGGTATGGGCCGGCCAGCATGGGGCATGCATCGCCAGAGTTGTTGATGAACTGACTGGGTTGGCCTGTCGCCAGCTGAATTGGTCCCAGGCTTGGGAGCATGCACCCAGGCTGGCAGCCCTGGCCCTGCCTGGTCCCCGTCTGTCTCCCTTTGGGGTCAGAACGTGGGAGTGAGTTTGCAGTGGGCTCCAGGAACAGACAGAGCAGTTTGAGCGTGGGTAGGAGCAGTGGCTGGCCTCTGCTGACCTTGAGGCTGGCAGGGGCATAGTGGATGGAGAGTGGTTTGCTCAGCTCTTGGCTGCGACTTTGAACATCTGACTGTTGATGTTGTTCCAGCAGAGCTAAGTGTTTTCACTGCTCCTAAGGATGCCAAGTTTTCTGTGCCCTGGAGAAGCAACAGCCAGTGGCTGGGCCAGTTCCGGGCACAGTTCTCCCTGGCAGCTCATCCTCGACACTCATTGGCACTGGGGGCTGATGGATGTTTTGGACGTGTGTCTTCCCTGAAGCCTGCATCCTCTGAGCGCCCTGGCACTTGCTACTTCTTGCCCTTTTGAGGGCTTGGCACATACTTCCTGAGGTGGTTGTTGGGAGGCTAGCATGTTTCTAGCATTTCTCTGCTGTCAGGAATAGGGGGAAATTGAGGCAAGGGAAAAGCAGAGTTGCTCCTAAGGCCTGGGGTGCAGGGCCCTGAATAAGCATGGCTACCCCCTTTGGTTCCTCGGGGAGCTGGGTGGATGCCAGTGCAGAAACACCCTCAGTTCCTTCTCTGGGAAGGTCCCATCCGAGAAGCTCATCATCCTACAGACTCTGCAGGGAATTCCTGGGACATGCTCCCGTTTGGAGCGTTTGGTGTGGGAGGCACCACAGGTTGTCAGATAGCGTCCAGTTTACCAGTGGGGAAACTGAGGCAGAGGGCAACTAGCTGACTCGTCTGAGATGTAGCAGCCCGTAGATGATAGAGCTGGTCCTCTGTGCTGGCCCTACCTTGTTTCCTCTGCTGGAGGGTAGGAAGAAATGTATTAATCCTGCAGTGACGGGAGGGCTCTCAGATCAGGAAATGATTATGGTAGTTGTGGGGCAGGACGCAGG
This sequence comes from Canis lupus familiaris, assembly GCF_011100685.1. Classification (NCBI taxonomy): domain Eukaryota; kingdom Metazoa; phylum Chordata; class Mammalia; order Carnivora; family Canidae; genus Canis; species Canis lupus. The sequence continues at coordinate 26,785,508 of NC_049254.1, forward strand.
GCCTGGATCACTCATACTTTCTCCGCTGCCCCTCACCCAGCCACTGGCTGGTTTGTTGGCAGTGGGGCTTCTGGGGCTTCTGGAGCTTCCTGGGCTCCTCTCTGCCTTGGACTGCTGGGTGGCCGGACCTTCCTGCCTCCTTGCCCCGGCCTGCAGCCAGACACGTGACCCTCAGTGGGCTTTTGGAGCAGTGTGGTGACTAGATTTTCTCCCACTCCCATCCTCCCAAGCAGGGCCTCCCTTTCCCCTAGGAGGGGGTACTTCATGCAGCTCTACTTCAGCCTCCCTCCCTGCCCCGCCGAGCCAGGTCTGAGCCCGGATGAGCGCTGGAGCGATGGCTTCTCGCACCTCTGCTGTGCTCCCTCCTCCAGCTGTGCTGGTGGGGGTTCCTGGGAGCGCCCCCTTTGACTGGCTCCGTGCAGGTCTCTAGAAAGATGCTTTTTGTTCACTTCCATGAAAGGCTCAGCATGCTGTGTATTCACAAACAGCTGCCATTATCCACACTAGAAAAGGAGATCTGTGGAGGCAAATAATTCAGACATCATTTCAGCTCGGCTTTGGAATGTACCTTATGGTTTTTGATGGGGGAGGCAGCCAACCTGCTCTCCCCACCAGGGTCTGCATGGTCGGCCCTTCAGGTGAGCGCACAGGTATGATGGGATAAGGTACCACACTGGCCACAGCCGCTCTGCAGCAGCACCCTCGCAAGCTGGCAGTGTTGAGATCCTGGCCACGAGGCTCCATCCCCAAGGATCTGTCCTCCTCCTGTAGCTTCCAGGGTTTTGCCCAAATGCCTGGACCAATGAAAAACTTCCTTTTTGTGTGTTCACTCCACCCAGCCCCAAGGCATAGTGCGTGTTTTTGCTGCTGACCCTCCAGGTACTGGGCTGGCCCTTCTGTCGCTTCTGGGGAAATGGGCTGTGAAATGTGACTGGGTACGCTTGACATTGGTCCACCTGAGACTAGTGTCACATATAAACCTCATTTAACCACCAGGTTGTACTGAGCCCCGGTGGAGATGAGGAGGTGATGCACAGGTAAAGGGAAGGATCTGGTCCCTCCTCTTGCTCCCAGGTTGGGCTCCAGGACAGAGGAGTGTGGAATTGGCAAACTTGTTCCCTACATTATAGAATTATAATCGTTTGGTTATAGAACTCTCCCAATTTGTCCCAGTAATGGGACAGAGTAAAGTAATGAGTCAGAGATTCTACTGAGAGTTGAGGATCTGGCTGAGAGATTCTCAGAAGAGCAGGGTGTGAGGTGTGTCGTAAAGGAGGGGTGAGTTGGGCGCTCCGTGTCTGTGAGGAGGGGTCCGGAGGCTGGCAGGAACAGGGGGTTTCTGAAGAGTTCTCACGGACTGTTGATCCCAGGGTTGGTATTTTAACTGGTGCTCGGGACCTCCCTTCTGGGACGGTGTCTCCATCCTTCCTTGCCCCTAAGGGAGGATGGCAGGGGTGGCCCTGGTATGCTTGGGCACAGATGTTTATTTTTTTATTTTTTTTTTTACAGAGGCCGCAGCTGAAAGTCATCTCAGGTTATTATCCACTGTGGCCCAGGCAGTGAAAGGACAAGGCACCATCTGCTGGGTAGACTGTGGGTATGTCCTGGGGCCATGGGGCGTGGTGGCTGGGGGGCAGGGCGTCCTTGGGGGATTTGGAGGGTGGGGTAGGGAGGACGGGGTGTGACCGAGAGATTGCTATGAGAAAGCCTCTCTCACCTTCCTGCCGGATCACCCGTGGACTGGAGAGGGGGCGGTGCTGGCTCTCCCACCTGTTCCTTCCAGCCCCACCCTCTTCCCTTTTTCCACATTGCTTTTACTTGTTACTCTGTTGTCATGTGTCACTTGATTTTTTTCTTCCCAGAGGGCCTTGTTTTATAGAGGGGGCCTTGATGCCCAGAGAGGCAAGGTTATTTTCAGGGTCACCCCGTGGGCTTGTGTGGGAGGGGTCCGCCGCAAGAACCATGGGCTTTACACCCAGCCCGGGTCATGAATAGAGGTCACCAGTGCCCACAGCACAAACCTGGTGCAATCAGCTAGTCGGAGGGGCTGCTGCCTGCCTGCCGAGGTGGCTCCACTGGATCAGTGCTGGACAGGTGGCTTTGCCCTCCCAGCGCTCTCCTCTGACCTGTGTCCCCCTGCCCGCCCTGCCTGTCCCATCCCCGTGCCAGCACAGTCTGCTCCTTCTCCTCCTCTTTCTCCTCCCTCCTCCCGGAGAATTTCTCGTCAGCGTTAAGGTGTTAGGATCAAACAGCAGCCCAGGGAAGGTGTCCGTAGGAAGGGGCGGGGGCTCCTTCTCCGTGTGGGGAAGGGGGCTCTTGATGGAATTCCTCTGATTCTTCTGAGTGTGGGAGTTGGAGTCCAGGGTGTGCTCAGCTTCCCTTTCCGTTCAGTCATTAGGAATGATTTCCACGTCTCTCTGTGATTAGTGCACCGTGTGTGCGCGTGCACATACCCACACCGCCTTGTTATATAATTAGCTCCCAGTTTGGTATCGGTTGGCCCAAGTACAGAAGGCACGTAGATAGTGAATGAGTGTAGGAAAAGTAGCAACTGAGAGCAGGTTTGACCCTTGTATGTTTGAGCACCTACTGGATACAAGGCGCTGTGGACTTGGTGGATATCAGCATTTACATCCGCTTCTGACTGAGGCCTGGAAGTGTCTCCAGGGTCACTGTGTCCAGCTCCAGTTCTCACCTGGACTTAGGGTTTATCAGGGATATGGGCCTGGGAAAAGGAGGGGGGAAAGAAAATACCGCATTCTTGTTAGTACAGGGAAGAGGTGGTTTCTGCGGGGGAAAAGTTCTTTTCCTGGATGGCCTATAAAGGGCTTCTTAACCTTTCCTGAAGCTCTTCTTGCCTGAGCCACAGCCCGGCCACCAGCCTGTGGGTTAACTGAGCTTTAGGGGCCCCCTCCAGTGCCGCCTTCCTCCCCTTCAGTCTGAATTCTAAATGGCCGTTTTGTGAGTGAACTTCTGGGATGCACGGATTTAGAAGTTGATGCCCTCAAAGTTGTCCTGCCCATGATTGGAGAGAATCGAAGGGAGAGTGATATTTTGACAAAGCGCTGAATGAGACCAGGAGAAGTCTCAGCTGAGTGGTGTTTGCTGTAGGGGTGTGTGTGTGTGTGCTCGTGTGCACCCCTCTCTCTGGCCTCGCACCTCCTAGTTTATTTAAACACCAGTTTAGTGGAGGAGATTTCTCACCAGACCCTTGGTGAGGTCCTGGCCAGTGGTCAGTTCTAGTTCACAGCTGGTCTAAAAGTGTCCTTGTTTCCTAGGTTTGTCTTCAGTCTCCCACATTTTACCAGCAGTGCACTGTGTGATGGGCAAAGTGACAGAGCCTTCTAGAGGGGCCAGGGCACTTCGGAAGCTCCATATCTGGAGATGCCACTACTCCTGCCTGTCTGATAGAGCCTCATCACAGGAAGTTCTTAGGTGTGCAGGTGGCAGAAATGGGAAGAAGAGCTTCGGTGTGGTTGCTGCCTTCACCTGCAACATTCCTTTTTTTTTTTTTTAATTTTTATTTATTTATGATAGTCACAGAGAGAGAGAGAGAGAGGCAGAGACACAGGCAGAGGGAGAAGGCTCCATGCACCGGGAGCCCGACGTGGGATTCGATCCCGGGTCTCCAGGATCGTGCCCTGGGCCAAAGGCAGGCGCCAAACCGCTGCGCCACCCAGGGATCCCCACCTGCAACATTCCTACGTGCTTAGTATCCTCAGGAGCTCAGTGTGCAAGGAGGAAGCCGACTCCAAACCCAGTGATTACAGTCCACGTGAGAAGTGCAGTCAATGGAGGCTACGGGTGTGAGGGCTGTCACTTTTTTCTGCCTGGAAAGGTTGAGAAAAGCATCACAGTGAAAGTAGAGTTATAATTTGGGGCAAAGACCTTTGAGTACCTGGTCTTTGAAGTGCTCTGGCTTTCCCTGCAGGCAGCCCCCTGTGGTGTGGGCCCTGCGCACAGCACAGCCCTGGGTCCCCTCCTGATGGGTATGGATGGAGGCAGCAGTGCTGCTCTGCTCTCAGCAGGGGCAGGGCTGAATGGGCCGCAGTTAGAACATTAGAATTCAGGGCTTGCTTGGAGACGTGATGTCTGGAGTCCATGAAAGTGCCAACGGGAGAAATAATCCTGAAAATCTAGGGGGGCACCGTGGAGCTTAAAGAGTTAACCTGAAGACAAAAGGATAGACCGTTCCATGTAGTCACCCCTCAGTTCATCCCTCTAAGAGGAAGTATAAACCAAAATGTTACCTGGCTTTTAGAATAGTTTAGATAAGGGCGGCCCCGGGTGGCTCAGCGGTTTAGCGCCGCCTTCAGCCCAGGGCCTGATCCTGGAGTCCCCGGATCGAGTCCTGAGTCAGGCTCCCTGCATGGAGCCTGCTTCTCCCTCTGCCTGTCTGTCTCTCTGTCTCTCTCTCTCTGTCTCTAATAAATAAATAAAATCTTAAAAAAAAAAGAATTGTTAAGTAAATGGATCATGGAGCTCTAATGGATTGTGTCGGGAGCAGGAGTATCTGTGTCCAGGTTTGAAGTCAGAGGCAGGGTGCAGTGAGATCTTCCCAGAGCAGCCCAAGGGACTGAACTCAGGGCTCCTGTCCCGCAGGGCGTGGGCTGCTTCTGCCCTCCTGCTCAGCCACTCCTGCTCCTGGACTTCTGAACGTGCCCTGTGAACCATTAGGGGAACCCGCCGCATTACCCTGGGCCCCAGCGGTGACAGCTCTCACTCCATCCTTAATGTGTTCAGTCTGTGTTTATGCGTCTGAACGAGATGCCCTGGGGATGGGCGGAAGCGCTCTTGGGAACACGTTCTCTTGCCGTCTGCAGTGGAGTGAGGAGGTGGGATGGAGCCAGCGTCTGCTGTGCAATAGCAGGCGCTCAGCCTCCCCTCGCATGGGCCCTCCTGAGGTTCCCCATCTCTCAGCCTTTCCAGCTGAGCCTCCTGCCTTGCCAGCAGGGTGTTGGAGGCTAGGATGAGGATGCCAGGGCTTGGGAGGGGGTGACCAGGAGGTCTCGAGGGAAGAGCCCACTCTGCTTTTCTCCCTTAAAGGACAGGTGAAGGGAACAGGGGGCATTCCGGGGCAAGGAGACAGTGCACTGGTGTAAAGTGTCTTTGAAGATACGCAGAATAATGGCAGAGGCCTGGATTGAAGGGTCAGCTCTGCTTCTTACTAGCCCGGTGTCCTTGGACGTTCCCTCATCTGTAGATGGGACAATAGTACACATTCTGCTGCCTTTCCAGGTCTGTGGTGAGGAGCCAGTAAGTGCAAGTTCTTTCTAAACATGGCTTAAACATGAGACCCCATTTTTACTGTTACTTTTCATCTGGGCAGGATCGTTCAGGGCGTTCCCAGAAGCAGCCGAGGGGGAGAAATGGTGCGTGCCTTCTTCAGTGGCTCTTTCTTGGATGAGGATCCCTTGGTTGTTGAGAGGATGCCCCTGAAGAAAGTTCTGAGCATGAGAGTCAGCCCCCATGCGCAGGGTGTTTTGTTCTGACCCTTGAGGAGTTTGAGATGCAGTGGGACCTGGAGAACTGTCAGTCATGGGGCCTGGCTTTGAGTCTAGACTGACGGCTGGTAGCTGTGGGACCTATGGCAAGTCACTGCCCCTCTCTGGGCCTCAGTTTAAACTTGCGTGCACCGTGGAGTTGAATCTTCCAGTTTGCTCTCCATCTCTGAATAGCCTGGTTCAGAAAACCCTGGAAGCTGCCAGGTTTGGTGTGTAGTGTGTATCCGTGTAAGTATGTGGCAGTCTTTGGGGGCGGGGGTGTCTTTCTCTGTGTCACCCCCCCCTCCCCGTTCTGAGTGTCTTCCTTATGTCTCTCCTGTCCTTCCTCTGAGCTGCTGTCCTCTCTCCTGCTTTGTTCCCTCCCCTCTTCCCTAATAGTGTCTGCTGCCTCTTACCCATCTCTGGGTCCCTGCCTCTCCCAGTTTTTTTTTTGGTCTTTCCCCTCTCTTCTGTATCCGAGTATTTCTTTTCCTCTTTTCCTTGATTTTCTGGCTCTTCCCTCCGTCCCCGTGCGCATGTGACTGCAGACACACGCACCCCCCTGTGTGGGTTTTCTCCCAGGGCCCAGGCCCTGTAGCTTGTTGCTGTGAGGTGTCTGTAGGGTGTCTGGCTTCTGTCCACAGATTTGTCAGCTCTCCCTTCCCCTCACTCCACCTCCTGGCTCAGACTTCAGCAGCCACGCTCGAGTTGGCTGGTGGTGGTTGTCCGGCTGTGAAGTGCGCTGTGTGCGAGGGAGTTGGTATTCCCCTCGTGCCCTGCAGCCTGGCATCGGGCTCGGCCTTGGCGCGGAGCGCTGCTGTCGGGGCAGCGGAGCTGGAGCCAGCAGGCAGGAGCTGTGCCTGGTATGCTAATTCCCGAGGCTGATTCTCACTGGGCCGAGACTGCTTGCTTTTCCTGAGGGTTTAAGGTCATCACCGAGCCACATTTTCCTTTTTCCCAGCCGTCTTCTTCCCATCTGCTTAGTACCCCCGGAGCAGTGCTGGCTTCCCAGATCTAAGACTTGAGGCCTTCCAGGGCGGACATAACATATTTTGAAGTCTTCTGTTTTCTCCTAAAAATTATTTGAATGTAGCATTTGCTTCTTCTTGAAGGTAGCATGTTTAACATTACTTACCAGGGGACAAAGCAGATTTCCAGGAGAAGTGCCACGTTTACGCTGTGGCTTCACATGCCTCCCGGACACGTTGTCCTGTGCTCGATGGGGGGCCATCTCCCTGCTGAGGAGCCCAGCCTGAGAACCACTGGGCTGTGGGGGGCATGAGGGCGAGGAGAGGACACGCCCCACTCTCTTATTCCCGTCCCTTTTATTAACTGTGCTGCGTTCCTTCATTCTATGTCTTCTGGAGGTAGGTTCCATACAGACCAGCCAAGCCCAGGAGGATCCCTGTTGTCCCAAGTGTCTCATCCGAGGGTGCTGTGTGACCACTAAGGTTGGTCCAGCTTTAAGGCCCTGCTGTTCCAGGCTGTTCTCTGTCTCCTGCCTCATGCCCTCCAGCTGTGTTCTTTAAGGTTGTCCTGGGTATGTGGCACCTAGCGGTCACTCTGACAGCATTTCCTACTCACTCTCTCCTAGTCCTCTCCCATTTCTTCACGTCTCAGGAGTGAGGCCCTTCCTACATTTCCTGACCTGTCCACCCTCAGGGGCCACGGGTCCATGTGCTCAGAATCCCACCATGTTAGACCTGGAAGATGGGAGAAAGAGATTTTTTTTTTTAAGATTTTATTTATTTATTCATGAGAGAGAGAGAGAGAGAGAGAGAGGCAGGCAGAGACACAAGCAGAGAGAGAAGCAGGCTCCATGCAGGGAGCCTGACGTGGGACTCGATTCCGGGTCTCCAGGATCATGCCCTGGGCTGAAGGCGACGCTAAACCACTGAGCCACCCAGGCTGCCTGAGAAAGAGATTTTACTACTGCTTTGATGGGGCAATGGTACCCAGAAAGTCCAGGTTAGCCAGGGGCATGTCGTGGCCAGAAGTCTGCTCTGCCTTGTGCCCTGCTGTGTGTGGCTGCCCACCAGTTGAGCGAGGACCCTGTTTGGGGGCTGGAGGGTGATGCCTGAGGTTCAGTTCTTTCTGAGTCTCCATCCTAGGTCCTGTGGTCTGGCTCCTGATTGGCCTGTTACACGATATAGGCAGCCTGCTTTATGTTTTCGTAGTACTGAACGCTGTAGGGGAATTGGAAGTGCCGTTCACCTCATGTGGACAGCTCCTGCATTTTGCACCTCGGGAAACCAAGGGCCTCACCAGAGGTCACAGGCTGGCTGATGGCAGAGCCAGATCTAGAAGCCACCAGTCCCTCTGGCTGGCAGCTGGCCCTTCCTTTAGGGAGTGTCTGGTCCCATATGCTGTGACTTGGGAAAGGCAGGGTTCCCCTCCCTGAGCCTCTAGCACCTTGCTTTCACCCGTGGATCTAATTCCCAGGAGTGGGAGTGGCCAGCCTCTTGGATGACCATGACTGTACACAAAGATCTCGAAAGCACAGCCCCATGCACCTGCAGCAGCCATGCCGTGCTCGTACAAATACATGTGTGTGAGTCTTTGTCTCCCTGGGCTGGGGGTGGGGAGGGAAGTGTGTATAGGCCTCTGGAATCTTCCCTCAACATTCTGTGTAGAGAAGGGCCCAGGTGGGTGGGGCAGGATAGGATGTAGCAGGTCAGGGTGAGTAAACAGGCCGATGGAGGCAGGGTTCCAGCCTCCCTAGCAGACAGTCCAGCTGGTTCTTGCTGGACAGTCAGGGGACTGGCAGCAAGGGCCTTTGCATGGCAGTCCACTCTCTGGGATCCATGGTGGTTTCCTCCCTCCTTCTGCCTTCCAACAAAGCCTCTCATTTCCCTGATCGCTGCCTTTGTCTCCCTGCCTTTTTCCCCCAGAGCCTCACTCCCTGGCTGTGGAAGGGAGGTAGAGAGGGAAGTAGCCAATAAATCAATTAATCGTGCTTAATCTACCAACCCAGATTCTTTTAAGGTCCTGAGCTTGGGTAGTTTCACTTCCCTTCTTGAACTCTAAAACTTTTATTGTCTGTACCGAACAATTAGCACCTGCGTGTGTGCACATGCACAAGCATACGCGCACATACTCAGAGAAACAGGAGGAAGGGGAGCCAGTCAGAGAAAGTACTATTAGGAATTGTCACCTGGCAGGACTCCTGGTGTTCAGGAGACAGAGCCCAGAAAGCCAGAGGTGTAGAGCCTTAAGACATCATCGTTGACTCACTCACTCGCTCAGGCTACGTAGAGAGCACCTGCTATGTGCCAGCTGCCTCTAACCCTGCAGAACCAGCTCTGAACCAAACAAAGCCCTCACCTTCCCGGAGCAGACATTTCTGATGGGGGTGACAGTGGACACGGTCAGATGTGGAGACACACTGCTGCGGACAGAAAGACAGCGGGAGAAGGGAGTGCGAGCCTGTGGGAGGTCTGGGCCAGCGGTGCTTAGATGGGCCAGAAAGCCACCTCCTCACAGACCTATCCAGGATTATAGGCATTGACGTCTGTGTATTTGTGTGTGTGTCTGGAGCAGGAGAGAAGAGGGAATCCTTGGAAAATGTCCTAACCCCAAGAGGGAAGTGGGTTGTGCTGAGTCTGCAACAAGGAATCCTGTGGCAGAGACAGCTGTGACTCACTTAACTGGAGTGGGGGCTACAGGCTGAGCCAGACCTGCAGCTGGAGGTCCATGCTGAGGAACAGGCGGGAGAACCTCTGTGCCCTCCCAGCTCCATTCAGCTGAGGCGCTTGCTTTGGAGTCTTAGCCCCAGGCCTGTCCTGAGCTCACCAGGGACCTACAGCTGTAGCAGTGAGACTTTTCCTTGTAGCAGGTTCTGGCAGATGAAGGCAGGGATTGGAGTTGGAATGATTCTGAACCCGGTCCCTCCTCCCTCTGCTTCGTAAAAGTCACAGGAAGAGGCTGGCAGCCAGGTGGGATGGAAGAGAGCCAGCATGGGGTGGCGCTTCTCCCCTCGGTTGGCTGCCTTGCAAAGTCTGAGCGGCCCGCTCGGGTGTGGCAGTGTGAGCAGGCTGGTTGGGTGCCCCTTCTGGGTGCTAGGATGAGGCTGAAGGAGGCCTGGGATGCTCAAGATCGATTCCTGCCCCAGCCACTATTTCTTGTTGCAGCTGGATGAACAGCAGGTGCTCACCCAGAAACAGTTGAGCGCAGCAGAACAAAGCTGGACAAGGCAAGCGCCAAGTGAGCAGTTGTAAACATCCCGAGTGGAGTCCTCTCTCCTGGGGAATTAGCTCAGGCAGGGAAAGGGCACCTTAGATGCAGTCATTTGCAAACATACCTACTGCCTGTCAGCCTGGCTTCACCGCAGAGCCTCTGCGGGCAGGGCAAATAATAGCTCTTGTCAGTGGAGGCGGGTATGGCTTCCCCGCTGGGCTTTAGGGTATGAGTTTCCAGCAATTGGATTCCGTGGGCTGCCCTTCCCGGGGCTTTCTGATGTGTCCTCCTGGCCCATCTGGATCTCCTCCCCATCCCCGCTGATCCCTTCTCTCTAGATTCCCTTTCTCTAAGTGCCCTCGCCATCTTGGGGGAGCAAACATTTCCTTGTTATTAGCCTGTCCTTTTGGAATTCATCATGCATTTCTTTTGAGTCCCTGCTGTTTGCCAGGCTCTGGGGCCAGAAGCTGCAGTGGCTGCAGTGGTGGCTACTCCAAGTAGGACTAAACAGGGAGGGAAAAGCCTGGGCCTGGGTTGGGGTGGGGCAGGAGGGTGGGCCCCTCTCTGACCCACACATATCTCTACAGTAAGACAGGCTTCTTGAATTTGCAAAGTGCATTGTTACACTTAAAATGCTGTTCCACGACTTTCCTGGTCCATTGATGAGTGTTGCTTTTAGAATTGAGCTGAATGGTTTAAGTTGTCTGTACTGGGGCTGGTGAAGCCGATGGCTGTAGAAGGTGGTGAAGCCAATGGCTGTAGAAGGTGGCAAGGTATGTGAACAGGTGGGAGATGAAGGGACTTCCTTAAGTGGCTGTCATACCTGGCAGGAAAAGTTTCTCATGTGGTTTAGTCAGAGGGGACCAGTGGAGACCAGTGGCTGAGATACCCTCACCAAGCCCATGCTCAGTGATATGGAGAGAGGGCCCTGCACGGGCAGGGTAGCTGGCTGCCCCTGGCTGGCCATTGGGCAGACTTGGCCGAGTACGGTGAGGTTATGAGGAAAGCCATGAGACAGATGAGGTCACTGAGGGGCTGATGGAGGCCACAGGGGAAGCCAAAGCTTGTTGAGGTTGAGGCGAGGAGCAAGAGCCAGAGCCAGGACAGTGGCAAGCAGCAGGATCGCTGGGAGGGCTCCGCGAAACGTGGTTGCTCAGGTACCCGCAGAGTCGTGATTCAGTAGGTTTGAGAATGGGGCTGAGAATTTGCATTTCTAACTTGGGTGGTGCTGATGCTGCTGGTCCGGGGACCATGTTTTGAGATCCATTGATCTAACAGGAAGGAAACCAAGTTAGATGAGATTAGGCACGAGCACTCTGTAAACAGTCGATGGCACCAGACAGACATTTCTTATTAGGAGAATTGCAAGAGTGTACATATTGCAGACGCGGCACTTCACTGAAGCTTTCTCCTTTCTCCCTTTGGCTTTTGTCAATACCTGGTCAGATTTCGTATCCCCGTCAGCATTGTAGAATGTTTTCTTCTTATCCTGGTCAGACGGGATATAGCAGGTGGCCTATGGCACACATTTGAGCTTTAAAAAACCCAAACTTGCTTGGGCCTTAGGCAGAGTCTGAAGTAATGATCAGGGAAGGGCCAGGTTAATCAGTATTTTTTTTAAACACCCCCAGGTGATTCTGATGAGCTGCGAGGATGGGGAGCCACAGATCTGTACTGTAGTTTGTTTTTCTTCTTAGAATGGGCTGTCTACCCACTAGGCTTCTGGAGACTTGCTATGTCCAGAGCTGTCCCTGTTGCCCCTCGCGTGTAGTGATACATCCTTGTCTACGTGTCTCTTGACCCGTGTCCTTTTGGCTACTCCCCTTCCTCCGGGTCTCTGAATGCCCGTCTATAGTCAGGGCCTTACCACTATTGAGAATTCCAAGATACCAGGCTTTCATTGGGCACCAGCAGGTTTTACTCTGTCAACACCTTCCTGAGGACCTCAGGTAACAACCAGTTCCCGACATTCGTGTCTTTCAGTGATGCCGAGAGTAGAAAATTGTGCAAGAAGATGAAAGTTGACCTGAGCCCAAAGGACAAAAAGGTTGAATTATTCCATTACCAGTGAGTACACGTGGGCATTTCCAATTTTCAAGTAAGTGCTGAAAGCTTTCATTGGTATTCCTGTGAAGGGTGGTTTTTAGTTAGGTTAATTTTATTTCGGAATGATTTTTTTTTTCCCTGTGTTTACAGTTTCCTTTTTTTTTTTTTTTCTTTTAAATCCTGAACTGTGTTCAATAGCTGAATGTTATTGAGATGCTGCAGGAAACCAAAGGTATGTATCTTCACAACCATTCTTAAAGTTAACACCTTTTTCTCCTCATTTGACAGGGATGGTGCATTTCATACTGAATATAACCGAGCTGTGACATTTAAGGTAAATTTACCTCCCTCATTCTCAGCAGAGGTAGAGTCTGAACAGGATGCCAAAAGCCTGGCAGGTTCTCTCTGAGAGAAGGAAGGGCAGATTGTGCAGATAGCTCTTCCAAATGACCTGAGGGATTCTTATCTCCAGAGCACGTGTCAGCAGAATAGCTGGAAAAGTTTGTAACTGCTAACACAATGAGGATGACCGGCCTTGTAGATAAGTGGGTGAATCGATCAGCAGTCATCCGGCGAGGCACCTGACGTTGGGTCTCTCCCCTTCCAGAGGCCTGGGTCTCCCTCTGCTCTGGCCTGAAGCCCCCCTCAACTCTGAGGTAGCGTCTATACTGGCTGTCCGAGGCGGCGGGGTGGGGGTGGGGGTTGCTGTGCCCAGGTTAGCCCAGAGTGGGACACAGGCAGGTTGGCACCTGTCAGCTGATGCAGCTTGTTTCAGGTGACACGCCGATGTCCCCGAGCTACAGATCCAATTTAGAAGTAGATGGAGAAAAGCATCAACGAAGAAGGTGTGGGGGACCTGTGACCTGCAAGTGCTGTTACCACAAAGCAGCGGCCCCACCCCGCATCCTTCTCTGGCCCTTGGAATCCCCCCTTTGGCATACCCACTCGGCCTGTCAGACCAGGCTTCTCCTGTGTCTGGTCAAGGCGGCGTTCCCCTGCCCCAGCTGGGGGCCGCGTGTTTCTTCTGTTCCCAGCATAGGCGGAACCTACTTTTTCATACTCTCCTGCTCTGCCGCAGGCTGGGTTGGACCCCACGCTCCTCTGTCTCCCCGGCTCCATTCTTTCCTGTCTGTCCATCTGTCTGCACAGCCGTCAGCGCCCCGCTTCTCTGCCCTTCTTCCTCAGCTCCCTGGTCGTTTCCTGTTTATCCACCAGCACTCGTTCTTTTTTTAAGTCGCTACAGCTTTTACCTTATACAGACTCAGCCTGATTACTCATCCTAACACCCACTTAGACACTTAGAGAAAATTCTGCCGACTAGAGCTGCTTAAGCCTCTTATTCTGTGTTAAGACGTCAGCTGAGTCCTTCCTGGGAGGGCCTGAGTGCTCCCCAGGAACAAGGTGTGGCTGGGCAGGGTGGGGGAAGTGCTGCGTGGTGATGGAAGGTGGGATTGGGGCCTTTTTGCTTGGTTTTGGAGCTTGTGCTCAGTGTACATTTAGTGGCTCCCTCTGAATAGTCTGTCCTGGAATCGTGGAGCAAGAAATAGCGGTTGCTCAGAACTGTAGGAGCTGGGAAGGAGCAGGGAGCCCGGGTAGGCTGAGCTTGCCTATGTGGGGAAGGCCGGGTCCTGGCCTCTGTCTACCCCCTTACAAAGACCAGGTGTGTGGCATCTGCTCACTCTGCATCCTTCCTGTGGTTTCCACGTCAACAGGCTAGAGAGGAGGGGTAAGGGTTGGACAGGCTCACAGTCTTTAGTGGAAAGAGAACATCCTTAGGCCCAGGGTCCCCAAAGCCCACAGGGCCATTAGGGACTGGGGTAGAGTCCCTGGAGTTCTCCAGAGCAAGAGTAAGTGGCATAGTGTTTCCCATGACTGCCTGGTGGCTTCTGCTCTTCATTCAGCCAAGACAAAGCCATTTTTGGTCACAGGTTGGTTTTCTACTCAGAGATCCTCCTGGGCCTTGATGTCCAGAGAGACAGAGGAGTCCCTTGTAGGACTGGGCGCGTGGTCGCAGACTCATGCTCTGGCTGTTGTTGCTGTCATGCTGGAAGATTTGACAGGGACCCGGTCACAGTCACTGCACTGTGGCCCCTAAAGAAGCCAGAGGCCAGACAAATGAGAGTAAAGAGGGTGAACTTCCTGTGTAAGTGCCCTTTTGCTGGTCAGCAGTCTGTGCAGCAAAATCCTTATTACATGTAAGTGGTGAGGACCAGAGGTGCCTGGAAACCAAAATTCAGATGACCCTCTGATGACTGTCTCCAAGGCCGTGTAGCTGTGAGTGTGGCTTCCCAAGCCACCAAGATGTCCCAAGAACCAAGATGTGAGTGTGGGGCCATTTCCCTGGGATTCCGAGCACCCAGAACAGGATGACTGAGGGAGGGAGTGAGGCATTCCAGATGCTGCTCCCTGGAGACTTTTCCATCTAAGATCTTATTGGTCAGGCTAATTTGTAGAGAACCTGTGGATGGGACTATTCAACTTCAGTTAAACGTGAATAATCTCCACCTGAAAAGCAAGTATGATTATTTCAGTTATTACATTAGAAGAGGTGTCTTTTTTCCCTGATGCTGAGGAGGGGCTGGTGGTGGGGGAATGGGAGACGGTGCTCAGCCTTTAACTCAGCTCGTGCTGGTATGTGGACGGGAGCCCCCTGAGAACAGTAGTTCCTAACCTATTTCGGGTTCCTAATCCCACTGAGAATTTACTGAAAGGCATGGATCTTCTCCCTAGAAACAATCTGTTTGCATAAAGTAAGTGTAAAATGTTGTCATGTGAGTAAATGTAAATGCTAAGTAAAGTAACCTATAAAGTACGGCTTTCGTACGAGTCTGGGGTCTCACAGACTCCTGAAGGCTGCTGTGGGCCCTGCATTGAGAACCCCTGCACCAGGTGTTTCTGAAACAGGTGGACACCTGGAAGCATCTTTTTCACATGGCCTAGGCGGGCAGGTGCCTCTGCAGCTGTGGTGAGCATAGGTTTCAGGAGGCCCTGACAGCTCCGTTTTGGCTTATATTGTTGCAGTGAAGCTTTGACAGGGACAGAGGAGAGGCACGTCTGCCTTTGCTATGGTGGAAATGGCCCTTTTTCTCTTGCCAGGAGGCATTTCCTGGCTCCATTTGGACAAACAGGGACCATTACATGAATGAAATTCTACAAAATCTTACCTGTCTCCCATTCTTCCATGGCAGCATTTTCCAAACAGAAGTTTCCAGAACTTAATAGGCCTCACTGAGGTCCTGTGTGTGTGTGACCAGGGGATGGGCTGAGTGGACAGCCTTGCTGAGAGGGTGTTTCCTTGTCTCACCTCAGCCTACCTCCCTCCCATCACACTCTGTCATCTGCTCATTGGAGCTTGATTAAGTGGACAAGAGGTCACAGAATCTTGTATCAAATTGGGGGACACTGAGGGGCTCTGTGTGTTGACATGGAGGTCAAGGTTGGAGGGATGGAGGTTGACTGGTTTCTGGTACTCTTTCCTGGCTCTCACAAACTAGGAGCACTGTTTCCCAGAGTGGTTATCTGAGGGAAGGGAATGCCATTTCTGTCCTAGACCAGTGAAGTGTGGCAGGGGCCGAGGGCAGTGAAGGGACATGGGCCCCGTTTCCCGCCCCACATGCATCTTCCCCAGAGGGAGTGAGATTTATGTCGGCTGTCCACATGACAAAGGCTAGTTAAGCCCTTTAACCTGAAGGTCTTTATCAGATCTTCATCCTGAGCCTCTAGAAGGAGAGTCTTCAGGGAGAGAAGTACAACAACCGGGCAGCCACAGAGATGAGCACCCTGCCCGGGGGCTCTCCGGCCTGAGCCCCACAGAACATGCAGGATTTGACACGCTACCAAACCAGTTTACATCACAAAATACCGAGCAGGCGACAAGTAGGTGTGCTTACCTGCTTGTGCGATTGGCAGGTTTGGTGCATGAAGGTGGAGCCCTTGGACAGGACTGGAGGCCTTTATTCAAATTGATCAGAGAGCTTCCTGGAGATGAGACCTAGTCGAAGCAATTCACTGAATAAGCCGGTGAATTGTCTCAAATCTCTTTTCTGTCCATGAAGAAGCAGAGGTGTGGATCAGCTGACCAGAGTAAGGTGTCATGTGGCTGAAAATTTTGGTGGCGGTGGTGGGGGTGCATTTTTAGGGCCCTCGCCAGTGATGGCAGCACCCCCCTACCATTTAGGTTCCTGGTTTCCCCACTTTCCTCTTTGCCTGGCTAAAATGAGTTTTCCTGGGGTGTCTGGGGGGCTCAGTCGGTTAAGCGTCTGCCTTCGGCTCAGGTCGTGATCCTGGGATCCTGGGGTCTACCCTGCTTGTGCTCTCTGTCAAATAACTAAATAAAATCTTTAAAAAATATATATAAACCGAGTTTTCCTTTCTCTGTTTCTTTCCTCAGTCCATAGTGGCCTTTCTGAAGGATCCAAAAGGGCCCCCACTGTGGGAGGAAGATCCTGGAGCCAAAGATGTTGTCCACATTGACAGTGAAAAGGTAATTTGTTCCCCATAAATTCTGGTAGACCCTGGAAGCCTCCCCCAACCTGGTTCTCCCTAGGAGAGATGCCCAAGGAAATGAGAAATGGGAGTTTTTGGGGATGAGTTGTGCTTTCTTCCAAGGGAGCTGGGCTGCCAGGCCCCTCATATTTGTTCTTCCCGGCTCCATGAAGGAACCCACAGGAGATCACAGGCTGGCTGCCTGAGAGCTTCCTCCATTCTTCACTGTCTTATTTAACGTATTTTAACGTGTTTAGATTTTCCTCAGGAATAGCCATTTAAATGTCCTTTCCTTTTTATGTAACCCAGTCATTGCTGGGATTGGCTGCGTGTGTGTTTGTGTTTTTAAAAGTGGGTTTTGTTTTTTTGTTTTGTTTTCTTTAAGAATAATCTCAGAGGTTGGGTGGGATTTCTGGAGACTTGGGTCAGGTCTCTATAATTCTAAGTAATGTAAATTTGAACAAGTCATTTATCCTCTTAAGCTTTCATTTCTGGATTTAGCTAGGATGCGGGGGGGTGCGGGGTCAGGGTCGAATGGTAGTTCTGATTTATAGTCTCCATACAACCCTGATCCACCTTCTTTCTAAGCCTACTCCCCCTACCTCAGTGTGCATCTTTTTCATGTATGTGTACCTTGCCTGGCTGTGCCTTCATATAGGATGGGCAAGACCTTCTTTGTTATTTACCCAGTGGTCTGTGAGGCGAGCAGTGCTGTTTGTAAAAGGAAGGAGACTGTCCTTTTTTTTTTCCTAAGTGAAATACTGTTGACATACAGTAGCATGTATATTAGTTTCAGATATATAACTGTGATTCCACAATTCTATGTATCATGCAGTGCTCACCATGGTAAGTGTGGTTACTCTCTGTCGCCATACAAAGTTGTCGCGGTATTACTGACTATATTGCCTATGCTGTACTTTTCATCCCTGTGACTTACCTATTTTATAACTGGAAGTTTATACCTCTTAATCCCCTTCACCTATTACATGTATCTCCCCACCCTCCTTCCCTCTGGCAACCACCAGTTCTCTAAATTCATCAGTCTGTCTCTGGTTGGTTGGTTTTGTACATTTGTTTTGGTTTTTTTTAGACATATATGTGGAATCAGATGATATTTGTCTTTCTCTATCTTGACTTATTTCACTTAGCATTATACCCTCTAGATCCATCCACGTTGCTGCAAGTGGTAAGATCTTTTTTTTATGGCTGAATAATACTCCATTATTATTCAGCCATAAAAAAAGATTGTTGTATGG
The DNA here is from genome assembly GCF_011100685.1 of Canis lupus familiaris. Lineage (NCBI taxonomy): Eukaryota > Metazoa > Chordata > Mammalia > Carnivora > Canidae > Canis > Canis lupus. The sequence continues at coordinate 26,802,954 of NC_049254.1, forward strand.
AGACTATATATATATATATATATATGCACACACATGTCACATTTTTATCCATTTAACTATTGATAGATGCTTGAGTTGCTTCCATATCTTGGCTATTGTAAATAATGCTGCAATAAACGTAGGGATGCATATATTTTTTCTTTTTTCTTTTTAAATAATTTTATTATTTTTTTAAAGATTTTATTCATTCATGAGAGACACAGAGAGAAAGAGAGAGAGAGAGAGAGGCAGAGACACAGGCAGAGGGAGAAGCAGGCTCCATGCAGGGAGCCCGACGTGGGACTCGATCCTGGGACTCCAGGATTATGCCCCAGGCCGAAGGCAGGCGCTAAACCCGCTGAGCCACTCAGGGATCCCATATACTTTTTCAAGTTAGTGTTTTCATATTCTTTGGGTAAATACCCAGCAGTGGAATTACTGGATCATATGGAATTTCTATTTTTAATCTTTGGATGAATGTCCGTACTGTTTCCATAGTGGCTGCACCAATTTATATTCCCACCAACAGTTCACAAGTGTTCCTTTTTATCTACATCCTCGCCAATGCTTGTCATTTGTTTTTGTGATACTAGCTGGAGAACGTTTGTTCTTATCTTGATAACATAAAATGTACTTTTTATCTTCCTCTACCTTTCTTCCCTTTTCACTTAAAATTATTGACCCTTGATGCTTGTTAGCCCCAAAGAAAAGGATGTCATTTATACTTCCTGGGGAGGGATCATGTGTGATCATTGTGGCCTAACCCAGTAGGTCTGTGGCGATTTGAATTAAGGGGCTGGGCATCAACATTTCTCTGGACTAGAAAGTGCCAGTATCATCAGGAGGTGAAAAGCAGGGGGGCAGCCCGGGTGGCTCGGTGGTTTAGCGCTGCCTTCGGCCCAGGGTGTGATTCTGGAGACCTGGGATCGAGTCCCACATCGGGCTCCCTTCATGGAGCCTGCTTCTCCCTCTGCCTGTGTCTCTGCCTCTCTCTATCTCTGTGTCTCTCATGAATAAATAAATGAAATCTTAAAAAAGAAAAGAAAAGAAAAGAAAAGCAGGGGTGCCTGGGTGGCTCAGTTGATTAAACATATGATCCTTGATCTCAAGGGTCTTGAGATCAAGTCTTGATCCGAGGGCTGTGAGTTCAAGCCCCACATTGAGTTCAAGCCCAGCTGGAGCCTACTTAAAAAATTTTTTTAAAAAGGATGTTGGGGACAAAGGAAGAGGGGCAAATGTCAGGAGGTAGTGGCATCTGTGCTTATGAATAAACAAGCAGCCTAGACTCACTTTTGCTCCTCACTAGATTCTGTGATAATGCACATTTCTGAACTTTTGGGAAAGTGATTGCCTGCCGCCTCCCTCCCCTAAGATTTACTTCTTAAACTCCAAAGATCCTTCTTCTATAACTAGAAATATTAAAAAGAAGGAAAATTGTTTTCACATCTGTAGGCAGTACTCTTGTTACATGTGGTGCTGCTCTCTCTCCTGTAGAAGTCTAAGGTATACCTGCTTTTCTCCTGATAGAATCCCCACATAAAATACCTAAAAGTTCCAAATTCAAGTTGGAATTGCCGATTTGTACTTGTAAGCTTAGAACTCCACACTGTTTGAAGGCAATTAAGCATCTTTGAATGTAATGTAATATTTGTTACTACCCAGGGTATGAAACCAAATTGCTACAGGCTCAGAAAAACCTTTTCTTTTCAGATCTTTACCAGATTTTTATCTCCAGGGATTTCAGCAGATCATTTTCAGAGCATTTGCATTTTCTCCCCGTAGTCAGGGTCAAAGCTATTAGTCAGTAATTCTGTCTTACAGTGAGTAGAATTATGTAATTCTAGTTATGTAAACAAGAGTGAACCTTTTCAGAATTTATTATGAAATGTTTTGAATGCCTGCAAAATATTTGTAATACTTTATCTAACTGAAAAATTATAAGTAATACATATGCATTGTTGAAAATTTAGAAAACACGGCTTAAGCATAAAAGAAAAAAAAAAAAGTTACGCTATCCCTTCCCATTGAGAGGTACCACTGCTGGTATTTTCTCTAGCCTTCCAGGCTTTCAACATAGTGCATATACATAAATATTTTTACTCACAAAAGTGTCATTGCATTTTATATGCTGCTTTGTAACTTGCTTCCCCCCCCCCACTTAATGTAACATGCATATCTTATTGTGACGTTAAATATTCCTCTTCATTGTTTTTAATGATGCACTAGTATTCCAGGGTGCGGGATGTACCCTCATCTATTTACCTAATGCCTTGTTGCTGCCAGAAAACTGCTTTTTGTAATCTCCTTTTATTTTCCTTATTATTCAAAAGAGGAAAAACCTCTAATTTTCTTCTATGGAAATTGGTTAGAGAAGCAGATTATTTTAATCAAAACATGCTCCGTCATTGCGCTTCTCTGCAGTCCTTGATAGATTTGCTTTTTCCCGAACATCGTTGACTCTTGTTGGAAGAAAGGTCTCCAGCCTTGCTTTACACTGAAGTCTCTCCATTAGCACTGTTGTGACCATTTGTCTGTTTACATTTATTGTATTTATTTAAGAAATAATTGTGTATGACCTAATAATGCGCCAGGCACTGTTCTAAGGTTTTAGAAATACAAATGATCTATTTAGCTTATAATCCCCAGGGGGCTCGGGGGCTTGGGGGCTCGGGGGCATGCCTCATCTGTATGCTCCTGGGCACATGGACCGTGGTGGCAGGGCTGGGGAGAGAGATTAGTGGGTGTGGGTGAACCCTCTGTTACCGTAGGGAGCAGATCCCCATCTGGCCAAGTTGGGCTACAGGATAAGAACCAGCCTCCCACAACCAAACTGCTCCATAGATCACATGGAGGGGCAGCCTGGTGGAGCCGCATGGGGCACAAGCAGCTCCTTACAGTCTTTGAATTATTCAGGCAGAGCTGAAAGTAAAGCTGGTAGCCTGGTCCTGACTACTTCATCACACTAAGGGACCTTGGGAAAGCCACGTGCCCCGCTGGGGCCTCAGTTTCCCCTTCTGTAATGTGCGGCAACGGTACAGATTGTCTGGATCGTCCAGCACCTGACCGGCCGTAACTCTGACCGCAAGCCCCAAATCTCAGGTCAGACCAAGGCATTTCTTCTCTCGCCAAGAGCCCCTGTGGGGATGTTGCCTCCTTGCCCTATTATTGGTTATTGTGACCTATTATTGGTTATGTGACCTGCCGTGTTCTTTGTTTGTGCCTTAGGACTTCAGACGGCTCCTGAAAAAGGAAGAGAAGCCGCTCCTGATGATGTTCTATGCCCCCTGTGAGTGACCGGAGTTAGCTGCTCAGACTCTTGGAAGGGCAGCTGGGGGTTGGGAGGAGGGGGACTGGGAACTAGCCCCAGCTCTCTTAAAATGCAAATTGTGTCCTTCACCCACTCTCTGTGCCTCTTTGCCTCTTCTTCGTGCTCCTCCATTTCTGCTGTGCACATCAGTTCTTCTCTCACTAGAATCAGCATCCTTCTGCCTTCACCCTGAGCTCCCCCAGGCAGGTACTCCCGCTGTCTCCTGTTCCCCCGCCCCTCTGCTTCCTGGCGGCCCGAAGCCCTTTCCTGCCAGCTGTGTGCCTGGGGGAGCCATGTGCTTGGTGGAGCCATGAGCTGGGGGGAGCCGTGTGCCTGGGGAGCCGTGTGCCTGGAGCAGCCGTGTGCCTGGGGAGTCGTGTGCCTGGGGAGTCGTGTGCTTGGTGGAGCCGTGTACCTGGGGGAGCCGTGTGCCTAGGGGGGAGCCGTGTGCCTGGAGCAGCCATGTGCCTGGGGAGCCGTGTGCCTGGGGAGCCGTGTGCCTGGAGCAGCCGTGTGCCTGGGGAGCCGTGTGCCTGGGGAGCCGTGTGCCTGGAGCAGCCGTGTGCCTGGGGAGCCGTGTGCCTGGGGAGCCGTGTGCCTGGAGCAGCCGTGTGCCTGGGGAGCCGTGTGCCTGGAGCAGCCGTGTGCCTGGGGAGCCGTGTGCCTGGAGGAGCCGTGTGCCTGGAGCAGCCGTGTGCCTGGGGAGCCGTGTGCCTGGGGAGCCGTGTGCCTGGAGCAGCCGTGTGCCTGCGGAGCCGTGTGCCTGGGGAGCTGTGTGCCTGGAGCAGCCGTGTGCCTGGGGAGCCGTGTGCCTGGAGCAGCCGTGTGCCTGGGGCAGCTGTGTGCCTGAGGGAGCCGTGTGCTTGGGGGAGCCATGTGCTTGGGGGAGCCGTGTGCTTGGTGGAGCTGTGTGCCTGGAGCAGTCATGTGCCTGGAGCAGCCATGTGCCTGGGGGAGCCATGCCTCTGTCTCAATGAACTCTCAGAGGTGCTCCTGCTGCTCCTCACCGCCCAGAGCCTGGCTGGCCTCCCGGGGCAGCTTTTTGCCCAGCTCTGGCTCCTGCACATCTCTGCTCGTGCCACCTGGGTGGTGTGGGGGGATCAGGGCCAGGGAGAAAAAAGCCTCATGTTTTGGTTCAGTCTCTAGATAAGGCAAGAGGGCATAGGAAGAGCAGAAAGATCATTGAGATGACAACCAGAAGACCCTTAGGTTCTAATTCCAGCTGTGCCACCCATCAGCTGGGTGACCTTGGTCAGATCCTTCACCTCTCCGCCCCTCAGGTTCGGTTTCTATAAGAGAGAGGCTTGGATCAGAGCAGTGGCTTTCAGAATTTTTGCCTGTATTTCATTGTATTCATGTAACAATATTTTTCCTTGCAGCCTAGCACTATAAGTATACACATGACTTATAAATACTTATAGTAAATAAGTTGAATAAGTCAAACTGAACAAGTTTTACAAAATCATATCTACCTTTACTACTTGCCATCCACTCTGCCAGATGCAGGACACACTATTTTCTTTTTCTCTTTTGTTTTATTTAGAAGATACTGGTTTTTCCTACTATTTCATAACCCTCTAATAAAGGGTCCGCAAACTCTGGCCCATGGACTGTCCACCTTTTTTGTTAAGTTAATTTTTGTTGCATCATAGACATGTTCATTTGCTTACACATTGTGTGTGGCTGGTTTCAAGCTAAGCAGAATTGAGGAGTTGACGGTGTGTTCTACAAAGCCTCTACTCTGCCTGGAGCACCCCTGTAGTCTAATGGGTCCCAACCCACAGATTGAAAAACCTTGGATTATTGCCTCTATAAAGCCCCTAGAACTGTGACTCTCTGTATTGCGTATGTGCTTCAGGAGACCGAAGACCCAAAGGCTGGAGAGAGAGGGCCATGTGTGATGGGAGCCCTGGCCTGCCCATGGCTTAGATGAGTGTCAGAGGCTATGGCATCAGGGTTCTACTTAGTTTTTTGGGTTTTTTTTTTTTTTTTTTTCATTTTGGAATTGGTATGTTTATTGCAATCTCAAACACAAGGCACAGTATAGGTATCCAAATCAATTATATATCACACTACCTGGAAGACATAAGGCATATAGCATATGGTATATTTTCTTTTTCCTTTTTTGTTTTTTTTAGTTATATAAGTTTCAGGTATATCACATTAAAATTTGATATCTGTGTATACAGCAAAGTGATCACCCCCCAAAAGGCTGTTTACCATCCATCACCCCACAATGGGCCCCCTTTACTTACCCCCAAGCCCCTTTCCCCTCTGGTAAGCCACTGAACTGTTCTCTGTGTCTGTGAGTTTGTTTTTGTTTTGTTTTGTTTTGTTTTAGATTCCACATGGAAGTAAAATTATGTTTTTTTTTTCTTTCTCCTTCTGACTTATTTCACTTAGCATAATGCCTTCAAGGTCCATCCGTGTTGTTGCAGGTGGCAGGCGTTCATTCTTTTTTTATCGCTGAGTAGTATACTGTTGTATATATATCCCACATTTCTTTATCCGCTCATCCATTGTTGGATATGTACATTGTTTTCATAAATTGGCTATTGTAAATAGTGCTGCAGTAAACATAGGGGTACACGTGTCTTTTCAAATTAACGTTTTTGTATTCTTCGGAAAGATACTCAGTAGTGGGACAGCTGGATCCTATGATAGTTCTGTTCTTAATTTTTTTGGGAATCTCCATACCGTTTTCATAGTGGCTATACCAGTTTACATGCCTACCAACAGTGTACTATTGGGTTCCTATTTCTCCACATCTTTGCCAACATTTGTTATTTCTTATCTTTTGGATAAAGGCCATTCTGACAGGTGTGAGGTGATATATCATTGTGGTTTTGATCCTCATTTCCCAGGTGATTGGTGATGTTGAACATCTTTTGTCTGTTGGCCATTTGTATGTCTTTTTTTGAGAAATGTCTGTACAGATCCTCTGCCCATTTTTTAACTAGGTTTTTTGTTGTTGTTGTTGTTGCTGAGTTGTATGGATTCTTTATGTACTTTAGATATTAACCCCTTGTCACATATATGATTTGCAGATACATTCTCCATTCAGCTGGTTGCCTTTTCATTTTGATGATGGTTTCCTTCACTGTACGGAAGGAATCAGGGTTTTAGTTCGAAGCAGTCCCATTTGTCTGTTTTTGCTTTTGTTTTCCTTGCCTTTGGAGTCTGAGCCACAAAAACATAGCTAAGGAGCTATGTTCATGTCAGAGAGCTTACTGCCTGCATTTTCTCCTAAGAATTTTATGGTTTCCGGTCTTACATTCAAATCTCTAATCCATTTTGAGTTCATTTTTTGTATGGTACAAGATAGTGGTCTAGTTTCATTCTTTTGCATATGGCTGACCAGTTTTCTCAACACCATTTTTGAGGGGACTATTCTTTCTTTGCTATATGTTCTGGGCTCCTTTCTTATAAGTTAATTATCCGTGTATATGTGGGTTTATTTCTGAGCTCTCAATTCTTTTCCATTGATCTATGTGTCTGTTTTCGTGCCACTACTGTACTGTTTTGATTATTATAGCTTTGTAATATAGTTTGAAATCAGGGAGCATGATACTTCCAGCTTTGTTCTTCTTTCTTATAATTACTTTGACTATTTGGGATCTGTTGCAGCTCATAAAAATTTGAGAATTATTTGTTCTAGTTCTGTGAAATATGTCATTGGAATTCTGATAGGGATTACCTTGAATCTGTAGTTTGCTGTGGGTAGTGTGGACATTTTAACATTAATTCTTCCAATACATGAGTGTGGAATATCTTTTCATTTATTTGTGTCATCCTCTATTTTATCAGCATCTTACAGTTTTCAGTATACATACAAGCCTTTTACCTCCTTGGTTAAATATACTCCTAGATTATTCTTTTTGATACAATCTTAAATGGGATTGTTTTCTTTATTTCTCCATCTGATTGTTATTAGTATACAGAAATGCCACAGGTTTCTGTATATTGATTTTTTATCCTGTGACTTTACTAAATTTACTTATTAGTTCTAGTAGTTTTGGGGTGGAGTTTTTAGGGTTTTCCATATATAGTATCACGTTATCTGCAAGTAGTGACAGTTTTACTTCTTCCTTTATGATTTGGATGCCTTTCACTTCTTTTTCTTGATTAATTATTAAACTAGAATTTCCTTTTTTTTTTTTTAAATTTTTTTTTAAATTTATTTATGATAGGCACACAGTGAGAGAGAGAGAGAGGCAGAGACACAGGCAGAGGGAGAAGCAGGCTCCATGCACCGGGAGCCTGACGTGGGATCTGATCCTGGGTCTCCAGGATCGCGCCCTGGGCCAAAGGCAGGCGCTAAACTGCTGCACCACCCAGGGATCCCTAAACTAGAATTTCCAATAATATGTCAAATAAAAGCGGCAAGAGTGGACATACTTGTCTTGTTCTTGATTGTAGAGGAAAATCTTTTAGCTTTTTCCTATTGAGTATGATGTTAGCTGTGGGTTTGTCATATATGACCTTTTTTATGTTAAGGTATGTTTTCTCAATACCCACTTTGTTGAGGGTTTTTATCATAAATAGATTTTGAGTTTAACTGAGTGCTTTTTCTATATCTATTTTGATGATCTTATGACTTTTATCCTTTGTTGACATGGTGTATCATGTTGATTAATTTATAGATATTAAACTATCCTTGCATCCCTAGAATAAATCTCACTTGTGTTATATGATCTTTTTAATGTATTGTTGAATTAGTTTTGCTAATATTTTGCTGAGGATTTTTACATCTATGTTCATCAAGGATATTGGCCTATAGTTTTCTCTCTTTCTATCTTTGTAGTGTCCTTGTCTGGTTTTGGCATCAGGGTGATTTTGGCCTCATAAGATATGTTTGGAAGTATTCCCCTCCTCTTCATTTTTTTGGAAGAGTTTGAGAAGGATAGGTATCAAATCTCTGAATGTTTGGAAGAATTCATCAGGGAAGCCATCTGGTCCTGGACTTTTGTTTATTGGCAGATTTTTGATTACTGATTCAATCTCCTTACTAGTAATTGGTCTATTCAGGTTTTCTATTTCTTACTGATTTAGTCTTAGAAGATTGTATGTTTCTAGGAATTTATATATTTCTTCTAAATTGTCCAATTTATTGGTGACATATTGTCCATTCTAGTCTCTTAGGATCCTTTGCATTTCTGTGATGTGAGTTGTAACTTCTCATTTCAGTTCTGTTTCCTCTTGAAAGCCTGACTTGAATCCCCCTTCTTGAGAAATTCTTTGAGCAAAGACCCCTCCCATTTACACCCAAGTGATCATGCCTCCTTGGGTGGCTGCGCTTCTCTGTTCTGGTGGTTCCGCCTGACTTGGGCCTATGGTTTATTCACCATGACAATAGCCTCTCCCCTGCCTCTGTTGACTGCTGGGTGTCCGCCTAACCCAGCCTCTTCTTAGACTCCTTGCTTGCCAACAGAAAGGAGTCCCTAGTGTCCCACTTCTTGTTAGATCTGGCTCTGCTCAGAATGGTTTGCACTTTAACCCTGGGTCATTCTCTTCATTACGGCTCCCTGGTTGGCTTCACCCCCTTTTTTTTTTCCCTTTGGAGGGATCTTAACTACCCAGCTGTGAGTTGCTTCAGGAATTGCCCTGCCTACCCAGACCCTGGAGGACAGGGCCTCCTGTGTTTATCTCAGAACCCTTCAAAACTCAATGCATTGGTTAAATGAGACTAAGAGTGTGTATCAGTGTACAGTTTGTGTCACGAGGCAGGATCATGGTATAGCCGTGTGGCTTTCAGTATATGACACTGGTTGGTCACTTGCAAAGAGTGGTTCCCCAGCAGTTTGCACTAGAATGTGCGTGCCATCTCTCCCCAGCCCCTCGCCAGGCTGTCTGGCAGCGTGCCCTCCTCAGCACAGCAGGCAGGGAGAGAGGCGAGTATAGTTACTGTCTTTATATAATGGAAAGCTGGGGTAGGAAAGGTTAGATCCCTTGTCACTGTTACAGAGAAATTAGTAGTTGAGGAAGGAGGGAGAAAACTCTGTTAAGCTCAAATTTGTGGAGGGGTCAGATTGGATGGCCTGCTGGGTCCCAGGTAACCCCAGGACTCTTTTATTGTTGTTTTTATTGACACAAACTTGTACCTTTGTTATATTAGTCCACTCAGCCTTCATGGCTTCATAATTCAGCTTATTCCTGGAAACACACCAATTCCCTAAGAGGGAAGTCTTTTAGGACTCTGATCCTTTGATCATGTTTGGGGTGAGTGAACCCACAGGCAGTGGGATGCTTTACTTGTGACAAGGAATCCAGGACCTACTGCTTATTCCGTAAATGTTTGTTGACTGAATTAGTGAGAAAAATAAAAGGGTGACTGCTCTAACTCTGAGGGTTGGACAGTGACAATTAGTCTTATTTCTTCCTCTGCCTCTCAATCGAATCCGTTGAAAGATAAATGCAGATAGAGATCACAGTACCAGCTCTGTTTTTGGTGAAGTTAAATTGGAAACTGGCTCAGCTGGGAGCTTCCTATTACTCTTCCATCACCTCTTCACCTCACTAACTTCTTCTCCCAGAACTGCTGGGCTTTGCCCATGGGGAGTTTGGAGGGGGTGGGGGGATCTTGCTGCTGCTGGCTGGGGACAGCAGAGCCTGAAGAGAGACACAGTTTGTAAATTCAGTTCCTTGACTGATGAACATGGCCTAGTGGGCATCAGAGTCAGACTCCCACCACCTCATCAAGTCTAAGTAAAGAGTGGGTGGATGCAAGTGCCCCTGTCCTGCCCCAGTGATCTCCCCCTGCGAGTACCATCCTGCCCACTGTGGAGGGGTTTCCTCACCGCTGCAGACCCACCGGGGGCAAGCACTCCAGTCTCCCCTGCTTAGTGTGAACCTGCAGGGCGCTCCATTCCACTCCACAGTGGGTGAGCTGGGGCTCAGACCACATGCCAGGCATGCACAGGCAGCGGACCGTCAGGGGGAGATGCAGACCTGGGTCTCCTACTCCTCAGTTGAGCTGCTTCCTCTGCTGTGTGGCATCCAGTCTGGAACACGGGCACCTGGCTGTGTTGGCCTTGTTGTCCCCGTTTCCATCCTCTGTGGATTCCCACAGTGGGGACGATGTCCCCTGACAGATATCATGCTCCTGTCTTCATGACACTTGTGGGGATGGTGCCGTGTGGGCTGCTGGAGAGAAGTACATCTTGTCTTCGGAGGCCAGGTGCTGTGGGCTTGTGCCGCGTGCTGACCTTACAACAGCTCCCAGCCCCCTAAGTCTCCCTGAGCCCAGGCTTAATGTGATGGTGTGTGAACAGCGTGTGTCCATCTGTCTGCCCAGGGGGTATGTCAGGGAGAGACCATGTCAGAGTAGCCTGCGTCACATTTGGTCCAGTAGACTTGGTGCCGAGGAGGTTCCAGTGGTCCCACTCATGGTCTCCAGCGTCTGTATCTGACCCGGTGGGTGAGAGCACCTCTCGGATCTCTATTACTCTGCCCACAGTCTGTCAGGGATTAGCTAAACACGGATTAGAGCCTGTCAGCCCACCGCTGCATGGCCCTCTCCCCACCGTGTCACGTTGAGATGAGATCCAGTCTGACATGGGCTTCCTAGGCAGCTTTGGTGTCCACGGCCTTCAGGTGCATCTCAAAGCCTTTTTGCAGCAGAGCAGCTGTCAGAAAGAGTAACAGCCTGTCACGTCAGAATTTCTTATGTCTGAAGAAACTGGTGCACGTGCCCTGTGGGATCAGTGCTGAAGTATGGCCTGCTCGGATTGATGCGGGGGCGGGGGTGGTTTTGGATCAGGGTCACTCTGAAGTGGTAGTGGATCTTTGGGACCTGCCTGGCTGTCTTGGCCCTGTGTTCCCCAAGGCTTGGGGGGGCCTTCACCATTCCAGAAGAAGAGTGCGACCGTGGGAGACCAAAGAACCCCACACTGGGTGGAGCCAGAGACATCACAGGATCCTCTGGTGTCAGAGCTGGAGGGGGCCTGAGGTTGTCTGCTCCAACCTTTCTCATTTGCCAGAGGAGCCATCGCCCAGAGAACAGTGGTGACCTGTCCAGGGCTGTGCAGTGCATGAAGGGAAGACAGGCACTCAGGTGTGCTGACCCTGGCCTGGCGCTCCGCCCTCAAGGCCAGGTCCAGTGCTTTCAGACCCAACCCATCTCCACTCACTGCCTCATTATTCGTATTGGTGTAAGAAACAGGGCATGGAAATCCCAAAGCTCATTGTATCTGTGGTTGTCCGGTTTTCTTCTTAATGGCATTTGATTCAATTTCATTTGTAGCCTCTGACTGGGCAGGAGGAGAGGCTGTTAGCCGTGCTTTCCTGTCACCTATTCTGGTTCCCTGAATTCCTCTTGAACTCATTATCAGCCCTAAATTACTCTGTGCTTTGTGCTTCTCCAGCCTGGTCATGTTTGCTTAGTCCCACATTTATTGAGGGACTGACTGCTGGGCTGTGTCCTGTTTTATACCATCAAGATTGTAAGCTCTTCGGAGGGCAGGGGCCTCTGCCTCCTTTTGCTTCTGTGTTCCCAGGCCCTAGGGCATCCTGCCCTCCTGCAGGCTGGATCATCGTTTGCTGGCAGAGGTCAGCCTGAAGGGAGGGAAGGCTGGGCATAGGGGCCTGGCCCCCAGTGTAACCGAGTCTGCTTTCTCTCCTGCCTGTGATTAGGGTGCAGCATGTGCAAGAGGATAATGCCACATTTCCAGAAGGCTGCAACCCAGCTGCGAGGCCACTTCGTAAGTAAGGCCCATGGGCCTGGCAGGGCTGGCCAGCTCCTGGGCTACTCCCCCTCACCTGGAGAGTCGGTGGTGGGAGGAGGGCAGGCTTGAGAATTTCGAGGACTTACTCTCCTGCTGCTACTCCTGCTCCTTGGGCACATGATCCAGCCTTGTCCTTGGTGGATGGTGAGAACTCTGCAGGGTTGCTGGGACCAGGAGAATTTGGAGCTTGTCCAACTAAGGCCAATGACGAAATAGCCAGGAAACCAGCAAGAAGCACCTGGTTTCTTGGTGGTGGTGTTGGGTGGCCAGGGGCCATCAGCAAACCATCAGGGCTCCAAAATGATTGGGGCTGGACTCCAAAGTGGGCCGAGGCTGCTGGTGCCGGGAAGCCCAGTGGCAAAGAAAGGGGCATGGTGACCAGTGGTAGGCCCAAAGCGCAGGTGGCTTCATGGGCAGTTTCCTGCCAGGCTTGCCAGGGAGCTGGTGCCTGTGGGATGGGAAGACAGTGGAAACAACAGCAGAAAAGAGGTCGTCCAGGTGGGGAGCTGGAGACCTGAGCTTGCAGGCGCTCTCTGAAGGAGGGTGTGCAGAGTATGTGGGGATGGGAAGCAGACAGGAGGCAGGGTTGTCTCGGGGATGCCCACCTTTCAGAGATAGGAGTGGGAGAGGAGCCACTGAGAAAGCAGGGCTCGGGGAAGGAAGAGCAACCAAGATGTGCAGCAAGGGGAGGGGAAGCTGGGCAGTCTAACCTCACCAAGCTGAGGACCACTGACTGATGGTTCTGGTCAGCTCTGTGTGGCCCCCACCTGCCAGCCTTGTCTCTTCCCTGTCATATGTCTGTCCAGCTTTGCACTTAACCCTGAGCCCCAGAGATTTGGGAGGGAAGGCTGTTTTTGTTGGCGGCAACACAAAAAGAATTGCTGGCTCCTCCAGGGAGCATGGGAAAATCCATACCCTTTATGAAAGGTTGTGGGGAGGAGAGCCATCATGGTGGGGCTGGCCAGAGTCCCACGAAGGGAGTTCTGAGGTCTTAAGACTGAATCATGATATTTACAGATCAAATTAAGTTGGTGATTAGTTCAAAGTCAATTTTAAAAGTTTACATGGCAGCACCTGGGCATAGTGACAGCCCCGCTAGCCTCGCTGGCTGCAGCATCGGGTTGCAGAGAACAGGTGCTTTCTCTTTTGACCTCATTCTGAGGTGACACCAAGGTCCTGCTTGTTTCTCACTAATGAATTTTTAGCAACTTGCCTAGAGATGTTTGGCCTTGGGGCACACGTACATCATTTGGGGGAAGAAGTTTCACTTTGCATTTTGGGGCCTCAACAGATAGCATATTTCATGATTATTTCGCCTGGAGAAAAGACTTAATTACCCAGTGTTCTCCCTCTCCACATTTGCATACCCTTGGAAAACTCCTCCCTCAACCTCCTGTGTGGTGTGCTAGTAAGTTGTTAAACAGCTCCAGGCCCAGATCACAAGTACCTGGCCACCCCCGTCGAAGCAGCTGAGGTCTTGGTGCCAGGCTTGTGCAACTTCTGGAAGATTCTCAGCCAGTGCTTCATCTACCTGCTGAACTCCGTGTTCCTCCCGGCCCCTCCTGTGCTCCCACAGAGCTTGTCCCTGCCATGCATGGCCGGGTATGCTCATCTTTGCTTTTATTCCAGATCATTTTGTTCACCAGTTGATACTAATTGTAAGATGATTTTCGCACTGTAGTGTGAGCTTCTTGAGCACCGGGGCTCTTTTTGGTTCCTGTCTATTTCTTCAACACAAGCACAGGGCCAAACTCATAGTGGTACCACATATGTGCTGATAAATGGGTGGATGAGTATGTGGCTTATCACTCCTGGGCACGTTTTATTTTAAGCTCTGCATTTAAATAAAAAATGATGTTCCTCTCTCTCTTTTTTAAGATTTACTTATTTTTGAGAGAAAGAGCATGCATGAGCAGGAGGAGGGGCAGAGGGAGAGAGAATCTCAAGCAGATTCCTCTCTGAGTGCTGAACCTGACACAGGGCTGGATCCCACCACCCTGAGATCATGACCTGAGCCGAAACCAAGAGTCAGACTCTCAACCAACTGAGCCACCCTGGCACCCCTGATGTTTCTCTTTTTAAAGGAATTCGGGGGGATCCCTGGGTGGTGCAGTGGTTTGGCGCCTGCCTTTGGCCCAGGGCGCGATCCTGGAGACCTGGGATCGAATCCCACGTTGGGCTCCCGGTGCATGGAGCCTGCTTCTCCCTCTGCCTGTCTCTGCCTCTCTCTCTCTCTCTCTGTGACTATCATAAAAAAAAAAAAAAATTAAAGGAATTCGGAGTATCAGTTATTAAGGACAGAAATAAAATGGGAAGGTTGTTAGTGGGATGAGGGCTTTCCCTTTGACCTTGGGCTCATAGAGCTCTATGAAGCTCTTTCTCAAGATTAGCCCTGAGGATTACTTGTTCTAAGGGTACCTGCTGCCAAAAAAGTAAAAAACAAACAAAAAAACCCACGCCTGCTTCTCCTGCTTGGGCTCAAGTCCAGAGACATAAAGAGTGATCCTCCCAGTTCCCTAGACAACATTACAGAAAACTCAGTGGGATCGTCTGGGTGCCTGGAGAGCCTGGCTGGTCAAGCCCAGCTTTGGCCAGGTGTTAGTTCCATGGCCTAAGGCATCTGTGTTGTGGGAATTCATTCATTTCCTTGCCTCTGTGTTTTCTTGCTTGGGATACATTTTGTTCTGTCTCCTAGGAAAGCACCTTTTCAAAGTTCTCAGCGTTTCCCAGCTCCATAAATGGGGAAGGGTCTGGCCGCACTCAGCCCACCTGCTGCAGGGCCCCCCCACTGGAGGCCAGGGCCCATGGTGCAGCCACAGCCCCCCAGGAAGAGGGTGGCCAGGAGCATGATTCCTTTCTTTTTTTTTTTTTTTAAAGATTTATTTATTCATTCATTCATTCATTCATTCATTCATTCATGAGAAACACAGAGAGAGAGGCAGAGACACAGGCAGAGGGAGAAGCAGGCTCCATGCAAGGAGTCTGATGTGGGACTCGATCCCGGGTCTCCAGGATCACACCCTGGGCTGCAGGCGGCGCTAAACCGCTGCGCCACCGGGGCTGCCCCCCATGATTCCTTTCTGTCCTCACACACAGGGCAGAGATGGGCCACTAGTTCCCTGAAGTCAGAAGCTTGCCCCCTCAGCACTGCTGAAACCCAGCTGGACTAGCCGCTCCTGTCTCCTCTTCATCTCTGGCATCCCTTTTTGGCTAGCCATGTCTGTGGCAAGGATCAGAAACCTTCCTCCCCTATAGATTTCTTGGGAGGTATCCAACTTGATGATGTCTTTAAGATGGAACCCAGGCCAGGTCAGGGATGCTCAGCCTTTGCCATTTTCCAAGCTCAGATCTGCCTCTCTTTTGCTGTCATTAATGTCTGGTGACTCATCGGTGTCTGTCCCATGCACTGCTGCTAATTGGCAACCTCGTCAGCAGCCGTTGCTGCTTCCTGTCTCGGAGCTGCCGTCAGAGTGCCTTCTCTTCCCAGCCTTGCTAGCTGCTGAGGTCCACACGGAGTCTTGTTAACCTTGGCCGTGATGGGCCATCTAGATGTGAACACCATGACATGAGGCAGTCATGGTCACAGACTTGGGCAGATCAGACTCTGGTGCTGGCTCTTACTAACCAGCTGGGAGATCTTGGGCAAATAGCCTTGGAGTCTCTATTTCCCTAGCTCTAAAATGGGGATGATGGTACAAACCCTGTCTACCTCACTGAGTTGTTGGGAAGAGCAAGCGGCTGGTGTGTGGAAACAGCTGTAACCTACGGACACACATGATTGACCCCCTCCACTGCTCTGTACTCACTGTTCCTCCCACTCATTAAATGAAGGTGCTCCCGAGGCTCCTCTTTTCAGCCTCTTTTCTTATCAGCACAGTGGAGCAAGGGCTTGGCTCTGTGCTTTCCTTGTTGTGGCGATCTCTCCATCCGTGACTTTATCTACCTCCACAGTGTCAACAAAATGTAGTTCCATGGAGCCTGAGTCCCTAAGTTCCAATACCATGTATCACACTCCCTGCTTGACATCTTGGTCCGGGTTTTTCTCCCCACGTCCCAAATGCAAGATGTCTAAAATAAAATTCAGTGTCTTTCCATCCAGCAGACTGCCAGCTGACTTTCGTGACTCTTCCCAAGTACCCCAGGCTCCTCTGCCTACATGCCTGTTTTGCCAGGGCCCTCATCATATATCTCTCTCCCTCATAGCTTTCATCCTCTCTCTGCCCATCATTCTGGGTCAGGCCCTGGTTAGCCCACGGGGAGATTGCTAGAGACTGCTGACTTCTCTCCCTGACCCATGACTTGCCCCTGATAGCCTGATGTGTGTATATTTTTTTAAAAAGGGGCGCCTGGGTGGCTTAGTTGGTTGAGTGTCTGGATTTTGACTCTTGGTTTCGACTCAGGTCATGATCCCAGGGTCCTGGGACTGAGACCCGCTTCGGGCTCCCTGCTCAGCAGGACGTCTGCTTCTCCCTCTGCCCCTCCCCTCACGTATGCTCTCTCTGTCTCTCTCTCTCTCTCAAATAAAATAAATAAAATCTTTAAAACTACTGCAGCTGGAAAACCCTCCAGGATCTCCTGAATAAAGTCCTGGTTTCTTAGGGATTAAAGCCTTTTCCAGAGTGATCCTTCATGAACCTGTCCAGCCTTCTCTTCCTGCCCAATTTTGTGTTGGACAGTCCTGTAAACCAGCATATTCCCTGCTTCTTGGGCTGCGTCTTGTTTGGTCTCACTTCCATGTCTGTGGAAATCTTACCCTCCCTTGAGCATTAGCTCTGTGAAGCTTCCATACTTATTCCTATTAGAACGTGAGGCAGAGCATGTCGTGCCAACTGAACAGCACCAGCACATATGGCTCCAGGTTAGGCCTTGTGGCCTTAACTTTTAGGGTAAGACCAGTTTTGCCTCATTTGGCTTTACAGACACCAAAAAGTGTTTGTATGTAGTTGTTCAAAAACAATATTTATCTCAAGACACCTGGATGGCTCAGTCAGTTAAGCATCTGCCTTCATCTCAGGTCATGATTTCATGGTCCTGGGATTGAGCCCCCATATCCAGCTCTCTGCTCAGCAGGGAGTCTGCTTCTCCCTCTCCCTTTGCCCCTCCCCCTGCTCATGCTCTCTCTCTCTCTCAAATTAATAAATAAAATATTTTTAAATTTTTTTATTTATTTATGATAGTTACAGAGAGAGAGAGAGGCAGAGACACAGGCAGAGGGAGAAGCAGGCTCCATGCACCGGGAGCCCGATGTGGGATTCGATCCCGGGTCTCCAGGATCGCGCCCTGGGCCAAAGGCAGGCGCCAAACCGCTGCGCCACCCAGGGATCCCAAATAAAATATTTTTAAAAGAGTTAAAAAAATATTTATCTTATTAACAAATGCCCCCAGGAGGCACAAGAGTACTACAGAAACTCAGAGAATTAAAAGTTCATCATACGCAAAGGCGTTTTCGAAAGGCTGTGCAGGAAGGTGGGATTTGATTTTGCCATAAAGGATGAATAAACCTTTGGTAGAAATTGAGACATGGGGAGTGGGTATCCTAAGCAAAAGGACTAGAAGATACAAAGTAAGGGTTAGGGGAACATAGCATTATATTCTGGAAATTTGGGCAGAGCTTCATAGTAGTATTAATGAAAATAGCTAACATATTTTGTTTATTAATATGTTTTTAAGTTTAAACTCAATACATAATGTATTATTGGTTTCAGAGGTAGAGGTCAGTGACTCATCAGTCTTATGGAACACCCAGTGCTCATTATATCATGTGCCCTCCTTAAAGTCTATCACCCAGTTACCCTATCCCTATTCCCACCCCAGGAACCCTCAGTTTGTTTCCTATGATTAAGAGTCTCTTATGGTTTGTCTCCCTCTCTGATTTGGTCTTGTTTTATTTTTGCCTCCCTTCCCCTATGCTCCTCCGTTTTGTTCCTTAAATCCCACGTATGAGTATGAGTGAGACCATATGCTGTCTTTCTCTGATTGACTTATTTTGCTTAGCATGATACCCTCCAGTTCCATCCATGTCATTGCAGATGGCAAGACTTCATTTATTTTGATGGCTGAGTAACATTCCGTTGTGTATGTATACCACTCTTCTTCATCCCTTCATTGCTGATGGACGTCTGGGCTCTTTCCATAGTTTGCCTATTGTGCACGTTAATAGCTAACATATATTGAGTGCTGTAGATACTTTACCTGTACTACCTCACGGCAATCACAAGAAGTGGCTCCCGATGAGGAAACTGAGGCACACAGGCAACTGACTTGTTGAAGGAAATGCATCTACTGAGTAGGGAGTTAGGACTCAAACCCAGCATCCTGACACCCGGGTCTGGGATCCTAGCTGCCGTGGTATATTGCCCGCCTGCGAGGGGTCTTAGACACAAGCAGTCCAACTCCCACCCTATGCAGGGGTCTCAGACTGTCCCATTCCCAGGAGAATAAAAAACCTAGACCCTCGCAGGTACACTATTAAGGATTCTGTAAGAAAGAAGAATTCAAAAATAAGATAGGGACCATATTGTCTTTGAATGTGGAATTAGATGCTAGCCGGTATTCAGTGGAATTGAAAGGTTTTGTGCAGGGAAGTGATGTAAGGAAAGAGGAGGACGTGGAAGATTAATCTCATGGTAGATGTACACCGACACTAGGGAGATCAATTAGAATAAAAAAAAAGAACTTTAAAGTAGACAGTTATTACTGGAACAGGCTGCTGAATCAGTCTGGGGAAATGAACAGAATGGTTTTTAGAGGGTCCCAGGGCTTCTGGTAAGTTCTATTTCAGGCTTATTCTCCCCGTGTTCTTTGCAGCATCCCACAGATGTGGGGGATGGGGGGAGTCAGTGATTTAGGAAGCATTTATTGTGTGCCTACTGTATGCCAGGCATTGTGCTAGATACCTAAAATTGGAAAGACAGGTTTAGGTGCCTCTAGGGAAGGCGCTGCCAGAGGCACAGGTGGCGTCCATCACCAGGAGAATTGGTAGGAAATCACGAACTTAATGGTTATTGAACACCAGTTTTGTGCTGAATCCTCTGACGTGGGTCCACCTCATTCAGTTCTTTTAAGAGGCCGATGATAATTTTCATCACCCACGTCTCCCACACAAGGAGCCTCCGTAGAGTGAGTGACTCGCCCAAGGCCACACGATTGCTGAGTGGACATGGTCTCCTGAATCAAGTCTGTTGTCCACTTGAAAGGATGGTTCTCCTTTTTCCTCTCCCTATGTTTCCTTGTATATTGTTCAGCAAAATAGCTTCCCGGATTTCTTCTCTCTGCTTCTGTAACTGCTCTTGGCTCTTTGAACCTCTTTCCCCTCTCCTCCATGCTGCCCTGCTTTGTGGAGCACTCTTTCTGTATCTGGCCACTCTGTCTTCATTCTCTGGTAAGAAGAGATTCAAAAGGTCCTCTTTCCAAGCACCTGATCCTGCGCTAGAAAAGAGGATTCCTGCTTCAGGGAAGGAGTTTTAGGTAACTCTGGGTTGTTCTTAGTATTTAGTAAGACAGCTACTAAAATTCTCCTTTCCCAGTTAGGGGTGTCAGGTATAGGGACCCTTACAACTAGAACAAGTTCAGACTTTGGAGATGGTCCAGTCAGACTGAAGGTGATGGTTACAAACAGGAGGGGAGAGGTAGGGGACCTAGCCATCTGGAGGGAGGAGAGTCAGGCAGGTGGATTGCCATGAGAGCCACACTTTCTACTTGGCCACATATGAGCTGTGAGTTCTGAGAATGTTGCACAGAAAGCCGAGGTGGACAGATTGAAGACAGGCCATGAGGACGCTGTGGAGGGGCCGAGTGGTGATCCCGTCACTTAAGAGAGGAATAGTACAACCCTAGTTGATATGGGCAGGGAGAAGGCATCATGTGTACTTGGGAGGCAGTAGCCCCACTCTGGGACCTGTTCGAACTTGGTAGCAAGGCCAGGTGTCTTGCTCAGCCCTCAGAACTCTGGTTTCCCTCTGGGATGACTCCCCCTACAGGGCAAGTGAAAGGAACTTCTGATACAGAGGGCAACCCCTGGCCCAGACCCAGCATCTTCCAGAGCTCTCAGTCATTCCCAAGCTGGGTTAGCTTGCCTTGCTGCCCAAGGCTGCCTGTCACCCTTCATCTGTTTCTGGGGGGACAGATGGATGGGCTGTGCATGGACCTGTGGGGTTGTCTGCGGGGCAGGGCGTGCATAGACCAGTTCTCCCTTTGCTCCCAGGTGCTGGCTGGGATGAATATCTACCCCTCGGAATTTGAAAACGTCAAAGAGGAGTATAATGTGCGAGGCTACCCCACCATCTGCTATTTCGAGTAAGTCCCCTGCTTCCCTTCCGATGCTCTCACTCCCCTCCGTGACGGCGTTTGCATGCCTGGCTGAGCCCACGTTTGTCTGTCCACGTTTCACAGGAAAGGACGGTTTCTGTTCCAGTATGACAACTATGGATCCACGGCCGAGGACATTGTGGAATGGCTGAAGAAGTAAGTGGGACGGTCGCCTCAGGGCTGTGTGCCTGGAGGGGAGGGGGGTGCTCAGCTAGACCCCAGGGCGGCTCCTGGTCCCGGGGCTGAGGCTGGGGAAGAGAACCGGGAAGGGAAAGATCTCATCGTGCTTTCTGGGTTGCTTCCAGGTGAGGTTGGGTCTTCGTGGGTTTAGGATATAGGAATCGGGAGGATTTGGTGTGACTCTGACCATAGTTGACTGCATTTCAAATCATTTTATCCCCTTTACTATCCGATGGATAGGGACATTTCTCATCTGGGATGTCAGTTTGGAGAGAGGCTCACGGCAGGTGTTTCTGAAAATCGGATTGTCAATTGAACACTTATTTCAAACACAACACTATATTAGGTGCTATGAAGCTCCTAAGAAATATTCTGATACCTCAGATTTGCAGAGTGCTTTGCCATTTCACGTGCACTCCCCACAGACGCTGCTTCATGGCAACCCGTGATGCTTGGTTCTAATGTGGTTAGATTCTCGTGATCCAGAGCACCCCTTCCCTGGACCCCTACCGTGCTAGGTATGTGACTCTGGCATGACCCTGACTGGTGTGTTGGATGGGGAGTCTGGCTCCCCATCTCGTCTCCCACCATGGGAGCTGGGGAGGGGCCACCTCTCCTGGCAGCCTCCTGGGGCCATCCCAGCTGAGCACTTACCCTGCTTGCTTTGAGTTCTGCGTGTCATCAGTGTGGCACTTACCAGTCACTGCCCGTGTGTGGCTATGTGTGTGTATTTCTTGGAATAATACCAGCTAGCATTTTTTTGGGCTCCACGTCGTGGCTGACCCTGTTCTAAAGCCTTTATTATGTGGATCTCACGTAATCCTCAGCACGGCCCTGTAAGGAAGACATCATTATTAGCCTTATTTAATGAATAAGGTAGCAGAGCACAGGGAGAAGGGGCTTGTCCAGGCTCCTGCAGTGGACAAGTAGCAGGGCCAGGCTTGCTCCTGCCCTGGACAGCAGCTCCCCTGAGTTCCGGTTGGAGCCCCCTTCCCCTTCCCCAGTTGCCAGCATGGTGGATCTTCATTGACGTCATTACCCGAGGGGGACAAGGTTAAGGAATTAGTCATCCAAAGATAAGGAGGATGAAAATGTGTGTTTCAGAACGGGAAGGAGGATGAATTTTTGTACCCCTCCCCCACACAAACGAACAAAGGAACAAACTGTCAGATTCTAAGGGTTGAAGCTCTCAGTCTTCTGTTCCGTGGGTCCCCAGGAGATAAGATACAACAGTAGCATCCCGTTTGCACAGCGCCTTTTGTTTCTTGGAAGCATTTTCTTATCTCTGTCCCCATCTATTCCCTCATTTCCAGCTCCTGCCCAGGAAGGGGGGTGAGGGTGCCATTCTCCTGTGTTCATTGTTTTAACCTGAGCCTTCACTCCCCTGTCTTCCTTTTACATTTGATAATAAGCATGTCCTCTCCTCCAGCCAGACCTCTTACTCTGCTTTGGGAGAAGGTTTCAACAAATAGCAATCTCATTTGTCACCAGAGCATAAAATCTGTCTGCCTCCCTCCCCCTTCTCTAACCTTTTCTGGTTTCAAAATGCACTCATATCTTTTTGGAAGCATAAGGTTTAGGGGTTTTTTTTGTTTGTTTGTTTCTGTTTTTTGTTTTTTGTTTTAAGTGTTGAGAATTGCTTGCTAACCCTACACAGGGGAGCACATCAGTGGAGTTTCTGAGACAGGTGATTATCTCCCCACTGGAGCCTGGCACTGCCCCCTCCCCCCACCCATCCCCACCCAAGCTCCTCCACCAGGCTACTCCGGGCGGAGAGCTGGAGGCAGCCCCAGTCTGGTGCCTCCCCACTTGTACTTTCTCTTTTATCCCTCTCCTCACCCCACGTGAGGAGGAAACCTTGTTGGCAGTTCCTGGTTCATCCCTGGTCTCCAGGCTGAGGAGGTTGGTGGGGTGACTCCAGGGAAGGTGGTGTGGCGCAGCCTCTGGGTCTCCCTGGGCAGCTCTGCCCAGCTGTCTGACCCCCAGTGATCACTGGCTCCTCTGAGGGCAAAACTGTGGCCCCCTGCCCCCCGCCCCAGGACAGCAAGAGTAGTGAGCACCTCTTGAAGGACTCCCAGTGAACCCCCTCATCTCACGCCCCAGCAAGAGCTAGTAATGTCACTGTGCTGCCAGCTGGCTTCATTTAAAAAATATATATATATTTTCTGATTCCAAGGCTCTTCAAGGGAGATATGCTATTATACAAAAACTTAAAAATATATTTAAACAAAAGGAAAAGCTCTTCTCCCTCCCCACCCAAAGATGATGTGTCGTAATATTTTGGTGAATTTCTTTCCAGTCCCGCACACCCCCCCCCCCCCCGACGTGTACTCAGCTCTGTGTGTGGCTTTCCCCTATATCAGGTGTTTTAAATCTTCACTGACTTTGTCCCACATCCTGGTGGTTAGCAGTGTACCCATATTTCCTGCTTCCCGGCACCTCTTCCCCAGGCCTTCCCATTGGCTGCTCAGGGCTTAGGTATAGCCGAGCGTAGAAGAATGAGAGTGGATCCAGCCTTGCTATAAGGACTCTGGATGACTTTCAGAAGCCCAGGAGAGAAGAACCCAGATCTCACCCCACCTCCACCCCCTGCCATGAGTGGCTGGCCACTGGGCACTGAATGAGGCCAGGTAGAGACGTCGGGGTCCCAGTTGCAAGGACTTTGGGGTGGGTGCGTTGATCATGGCAGATGTGCAGGCTCCATGCTGCTGTTTCATGCTGCTGAGCTGGGCTTGGCACCTAGAGGAGATATACACAGTAGTCCATTTTGACCTAGCCACCCGTTTCTGCTTATATATTTTTATTCCAACCAGAAGTGAACTGAAAGCGATCACAAAGTTTTCTTGACTTGTAATGCTTATTGCATCTTCTTCTCTGTGGCACGGGCACGTACGTCAGATAAGGGTCTGATTTGTGGGAACTTCCCAGGAAATCAGAGTCACAGGATTGGAAGGGAATAGAAACATCACTAAATCTGTCCCTAGCCGTGAGCCTTGTCACGTTTGCATTACCTCTAAGACAGATGGTGATTCTCTCAGTCCTGCTGAAACACCTCAGAGAGCAGGGCCTTGACTCATGTTGGGGTCACCTACTCCTGCTTGAACGATTCTTTGACTTCAGTTTTATTTTTATTTTTTTTATTTTTATTTTTATTTTTATTTTTTAAGATTTTAGTTATTTATTCCTGAGAGACACAGGAAGAGAGGCAGAGACATAGACAGAGGGAGAAGCAGGCTCCTCGCAGGGATCCTGATGCGGGACTCAATCCCGGGACTCCAGGATCACGCCCTGAGCCAAAGGCAGACGCTCAACCACTGAGCCACCCAGGCGTCCCTGATTTCAGTTTTAAATGATATCTAGGAACATTCAGGTAGTACTTTAGAAATTTATCAAATATCTTACTCCAGAGCATCACCTGTCTCGATGTACCTGAGAGGTGAAGAAGGGCCTCCAAATACACAGTCCTGTAGATGTTTGAAGTCTAGTTGGTTGTCTAGCACTAGAGCTGGTTAAGTGGAGGAAATAGGGCTCAAATTCAGCTCTTCTGAGTCCCAGCATGACTCTCTCTCCCTCTTATCTGTTGTAGATAGAAGGTTCTTAACTTCCAGTGACTGAAGTTTCTCTGGAACTTCCACTGGTCAGCATTGCTTTTCTTCCTCAGAGCCGTAGAAAATAAATGTTTATTTCTCTTCCTGATGCAGTCTGAAATATTTGAAGATAGCTGTTGTGTTCCCCCTCTCTTCCCTTCTCCACCTCTACTTCCTTTAGGCATTCTCCTCTCATTCCATCATTTATTCAGAAAGCACTTACCGGGTGTGTGCTGCCCATTAGATGCAGGAGGTCCAGCGGTCGGGGGGGCCCTGTCTTCAAGGAGACAGATGGTAAAAGGCAGAAGTCAGCAAGAGTGGCTTCAGATTCCTACTCCGTCCTTCCCTTTGCAGTGGCCCTCTTACCACTATGCCCAGCTTTGCAGTCCCTTCCAGAAAATAAACCATGTCTACGGGGTGGGAGAGGCCTGTTCACCGGGCTGATAGCACGAGGGCCAGGATCTGAGGGCCTAGCTGCTCAGGCTTTCGGTATATGCCCTGTCTCCAGCCCTGCTCCGAGGAGTGGTACCCTGGGGTCCTTCCGAGCCTTCGCCTTTGCTATGTGTTCATCGGGTCCCTGCACCTCAGGTCTCTGCCCTGTTTTGCTAGATCAGTTTCCTGGCTTCTCAGATTGCACTGACCTCTTTTTCTCTCTTCACTGTCATCTTCTTTCCTGTTCTTTTTGCCTCTGTGGGTTCTTACTTTTTTTTTTTTTAAGTCTTGTCCTATTATTTTAGTGGTTTTAGAGTTGTGTTCTCTGTCTTTATCTAGAAGTTTCTCAGGCACTTTCATATTCCTGTACTGCATCTAAGCCACCGCTCTCCCATTCTGTGCTCTCACAGGATGTTTAACAGTTATTTTAATTTTTTAAAACGATTTTATTTATTTATTCATGAGGGACACAGAGAGAGAGAGAGAGGCAGAGACACAGGCAGAGGGAGAAGCAGGCTCCATGCAGGGAGTCCGATGCAGGACTCGGTCCCAGGACCCCAGGATCAGGCCTTGGGCTGAAGGCGGTGCTAAACCGCTGAGCCACCCAGGCCGCCCCTAGTTATTTTAATTTTTGAACAGATTCCATTTACATAATTAAATAACTCTGTAAAAGATACTTAAAAATGATGCATTAGAAAGTCTCGCTTCCACCTGTGTCCTTCATCCTGTTCTACCTCCTATCCCCTAGAGGCAACTCCTTTGATTAGTTTCTATATGCAGATATAAGCAAATAGGGATGACTATTTTTTAGCTCTCCCTACTTTATGCAAAAATTAGTACATTGTGGCCTGTTCCGTAAGTCCCAGTGGTCTGTCCACGTCAGCACCTGGAGCGCTCTCTTGTTATTCCTTACCTTGCCTGGCCTCCATCGTGTGGACGGCCTGCGGCTTATGTAACCATTTCCGACCAACGAGCACTAGGTTGCTTCTAGGCCTTGCCATGACAGATCATCTGCAACGAATACTTCAAACATACACAGTTTTGCATGTGTGCATTTGTATCGGAAAGGAAAATTCCCTGAAGTGTAATTGGTGGTATTTGGAGGCCAAGTATGGGAGCCTAGGTCTCCTGGTGTTGGTCTGGGACTATCGTCTGGCTCGTGACTCATTCCAAAGCACCATTTTGCCACCAGCCCCATCTGATGTGGGATGTACACTGGCTGGAAATGGTTTGCCCTCTTCCTGCCGCTTCCCTCTGCTTGGGCCCAGGGTGGCTGACATTGAACCTGGGCTCTCCATGGGGTGGGGGCAGGTTCCCCTTTCTGCTAGCCACTCGGCAGGGGGACAGCAGATCCCAATGTGTCGGCCATACTCTCTCTCCTGATTTCTAGCCCTGGCTGCTGGAACTGTACACTTTGTTTCTACTGTAGGTTCTCCAAGGCAGGAAACAATGGTTGTCTTTCCCATTTGTCATCCTAAAGGGTTTTTTCAAAGTGGCAATTAAGGTGCTCTGGCAAAGATGCTTGTGGCAGCAAAGCAGCTGGAGCTTGTGTCACCAGCAGTCCTGTCCTCCACTCTGGAGCAACAGAGGGCCCCTGCGCGCCTCTCCCTGGAACAGCTGGTGACGCATTTACCAGCATGCGGTCGTCCCAGGTGGAAGCTGACTCCCAGGAGCTAAGACAGCTTCCTGAGGTTTTCAGCTCGCAGATGGGGAGGGGGCATTTGGACCGCCTCCAAGCCCGACCCTGCAGCATGCTGCCTCTGGGAGAGCCAGATAACTTTGTTCCTGGTTTCTAGAAAGGATAAGTGACGTAGTGTAGACGCTGTTGAGGTGACGGCATCCCCGATCTTGTACCCCCTGACCCCAGTCTTCCTCATCATGACTGTCCTCCCACGCTGGCCAGTGAACACGTTGCACCACCCATGTGACAGCCTCCCCTTCCCAGCCCCGGCCCCTTCCCTCACCCAGATTTGCTCTTTCTCAGACCCTCGGCCTCTCCTTTCTCCTTCCCTCTTGCTGTGCGTACCCCTGCCGCCCCCACCCGGTTCTTTCCTCTCCCGACTCTCTGCCCTTGCCTGTAGGGAGCTACTAAACACAACGGCCAGCTTTGCCAAAGGTCGCTCTTTGTTGTTGCTATGTGTTCTTGCCAGGTTGCTGAAAGTTTGAAAGAGCTTGAGATGCCATCAAACCCCCAGATTCCTGGGAGGAAGAAGGTTTTCGTGAGCTGCTTAGGGAGCTCGAGCTAAGAGCCAGTATTTGTAAGACACTCAGCTAAGCCCCTCTGGGGCTCCGTGGGGACGACGAGGCAGGCAGGGCCAGATCACCCAGCCTCTGCTCCTCCACTGAGGGGTTTCTGGTGAGCCCCTGCGGCAGCCACGCGAGCCAGTGGGGGCTACTGCCAGGGGGCTGGATGTCATAGGGCTGCTCAGGCCCCGGGCTTGCTCTGAGCTCTGCCTGTTTTTGGTCTTCCAGTCCGCAGCCGCCACAGCCCCAGGTCCCCGAGACTCCCTGGGCAGATGAGGGCGGCTCCGTTTATCACCTGACCGACGAAGACTTTGACCAGTTTGTGAAGGAACACTCCTCTGTTCTCGTCATGTTCCACGCCCCATGTGAGTGGAACCTTGCTCCTCCCGCCACATCCTCTCCTCCCTGAGCGTAGGACGGGCCCTGCTCTGGGACGCGAGTCCAGGGAGCACTTGCCTGGTGGATGCCTCCTCTGTGCCAGGACGCCCTGGGGCCGGGCGAGGTCGCGGCCCTCACGGCACACCCAGCCCACCCTGCGTCACCGTCGGAGCAGCACCAGAGTCCTGATCAAGTTGCAGTGTTCCTCAGCTCAACCTGGTGGGCCTGAGCGGCTTCCTCTAAGTCCACACGAGTCAGGAAATGCAAACGAATTTCCCAGAATTGGAGGAATTAGGACTGGAAGGGCCCTTAGATAACCACGTAGGACAGTAATCACCCCTAATCTAGGTGGGGAAATTGAGCCCTATATCTTGCCCAGCAGCTGAGAGGGCACGGTGAGGCCAGGGCCAGAGATCTCCCAGCATCTAGAATGCCTTCCTTCTGCTTCACCGGGAAGTTTCATAGCCTGAAGCGGCCACAGTGGATCAAGGAAGGGACATGTGTGAATGCTGTAAAAGGTGTTTGCAATAAGGGCTGAAGAGCCTGTAGCTCAAAAATTTTCTAGGTCACTATCCTCCCCATTCCCATGGAGAATGGAAAATTGATTACAATTTGTTTCCAAGAGAGAGAAGGTTGTTCCTAGGGAGGTGAGCAAGGGGGTGACAGCCCCAAGGACATAGAAGTCCTAGGAAAAGTGGGCCCACCCCCATTGGTGGACAAGATGGGTCCTCAGCACCCTGGAACAGGTGCGTGTGTTGGGGAGAGCGTGCTCTTCTCAGAGCCTCGTGCCAGCTCTCTGGCCCAGTGAGGGCAGGGAAGAGATTGTGAAGAAGAAAAACAAGCAAGAAGTAACTACTTGGTGGATCAGCGCCATAACCATCCAGTCCAAGGAGGCACATTCAGTGAGGACAATGCAGTATTAATTTATGCCAACAGTTGGGTATCACCCTCTGGTGAGAAAGTGGCTCCCCACAGGGTCACCTCCTTTCATCTTACCCACAGTGCTGAAAGGCAAGGATGATTAGTCCCATTTTACAGATAAGGGGACTGTCACACAGAAATGGCACAAATTGTTCGCTGCTCCCTAAATGCTATACTGCTCACCCCTGGTCTGCCCTCATCCCCCGACCCCCTGCTTTTTAGTATCCCATGGGTTTGGTTAGTCGGGAGATCCTCATAAGCCGATCACTACCACAGATTTCCCCAGCAACTCCTTTCTCATGAGTGCCAGGTTCTTAAGAGAATCCAAAGGAAAAGTATTCCTACGACCCTTCTTCTGAATTTCCAGAAAACTGACAAAACACGCAAAAAAACTAAGTTTCAGAGAATCTCCCAATGAAGGGCCGTGATGGGGTCCAGGGAGCACTTCACCCCCAGCCCTGCCAGGGCCTCATGTCCCTAGGGTTGGTGGGACCTGAGAATCTGCAGTGTCTGCCTGGCTGAAATGTGCCCTCCCAGCCCATCCGGGAGCTGCTGATGGAAGCAAATGTGGCAGGAAGTTACACAGCAGGTAGAGTTGGGATCACCCTGGGAAGATCCTGGGTCTACACCCCCGTCGCAGGAGTACAGGCAGAGAGTGGAGGCTGTTTTCAGTCTCCCTGGGGAGCTTCACCCCCGTCTCTCCGTCCTTGCAGCCCGACACAGTACAGAGTGGTTTGAGCAGTGGTTTGTGGTTTGGGCCTCGCAGCGTGAAGAGCATGTGTCCCCTTTGATGAATCCTGTATGTTATCCAGAGACAGTGTGCACCAGACAGATGGGGATGTTTTGATTGTGTTCTTTCTTGTCGTCATAGGTTGTGAGCAATCCACTGTAGTAGCTGATGCTTGCGGGGTCCGGGGCCTAGTGTCCCTCCTTTTCTCTTCCCCTCCTACCCCTACCACATGCTCTTCCCTCCCTGACCAGAAGATCTTGTTCATCACTTCCCCCCTTCCCCCACCCAAGGTCGTCTGTGGGCACGGAGTAGGGGCTTAATGGATGAGAAAACAAGCCAATGATGAAGGTGTTTAGAGCTAAGTGAGAGAAAGAACTGGAAACCAGATGGCAGCTTTTGTCTTCCCCCATTAGTCATTATTAATATTTTGAAAGCCACCCTGCTCCATGTAGAACCCTGTGGGGGAGGGGCTCTGGCTGCAGATTTAGCACACGGAGACCTCTGAGGGTGTCTGCCTGTGAGGGAGTCTGTATTCTCCGGTGAGGTGCCCACCAGCCACCGCCCCCCCCCCCCCCAGCTATGCATGTGTGTGCATGTGTGGCTTTGTTTCTGCCAGGTTGGCGGGCAAAAGCATGAGGTAGAGCTTCCTGTTAGGCTCCCATCGAATAATCTCTCTATGCAAGCCCTCCGTATCTGGGAGCATGCATGGCCTGTCACCTGGAAGGGGATGGAACGTGTGTGGTTTTTGAGAGAATTCAGAACCGAGGAGGGGATGGCTGGGAGCAGAGAGCTCCTGGCTGCCTAGCTGTGCACCGCTTGCTGGAGGGCTCCAGAGGACCCACGGTGCTTGTGAAACCGCTTTGGTGGCATTTGAATGACCGGGAAAAAGGACAAACATCCGGAGGCCAGGGACTGGCCGGGCTATCCCAGGTTTTCAAAGTGCAGAAAAGGTGAATTCTGGAAATCACAGTAGTATTAAGGTTTCCATCCCAGATCAAACAGGGAGTGGTTTAGAAACAGTCCATATTGGAGACTTAGAAAAAAGCAAGTCGGCATCTGTTGACACATAAGACCATAGTTTCTGCTAAGGATTGCTGCATATACTTAGTTTGTCTCTTGTGACAAGATTACTAGGTTGATGAATTAGCATGTCTTTCTTTTATCAAAAGCAAGTGTCTGTTTTCCTGACTGTGATGGGGAAAAGGGACGGGATGGGGCCACCCAGACTGCAGCACCTCCTTGGTGCTGAATGACTATGAGCCCAGCTTGCTTCTGTCGAGAGGGTAGTACTTGTTTTTTATTCAGCAGTTTTGTTAAAACTATAAAAAAAAAAAACAAGGCATACTTCTAAATCTGCAAAGGTTAGAGCTGGAAAAAAGATAGCTGGCTAAAATATCGAACAATTGCATTTAAGATTTTTTAAAGACGCCAACAGACTGAAATAGGGCTCAAAGTGAAAAGCTGACTTTATTTTTATGACTTTCTGGCAATTAAAGAGGAATGCATGTACATTTTGTAAAGGGATAATATGGGAAAATACACAGAAGAAAGTTGACATTCCTGATACTCCCAGGAAGAGCCGCAGCCCCTCTTGACAGTGTTTCTTCTGTGCACAGAGTATATGCTCCATGTCTGTTGCTCAAGGTTCTGCTCTGAAAGGCCAGGGAGTAAAAGGGTCTTCAGCTTTCCACCGGACTGGTGCCTGCCCCGGGTGGGGTTCCCTGGCACCTCTAGGTTCCAGAGGCAGAGTACTTGGTTCCGTGCCTAGAACTTTGACGGGGTGCATGGGGTGCTACGCTCCTGGGTTCTCGGCAGGAAAGGCACACAGGCCCCTCATTGTTGCCAGTCATCAGACCTCCAACGGTCTGCTTCTTTACCCTGTTTTCCAGCTTTCCTGCCACTTAACGTCCACCCTCAGCCTCCTCATCTTCCCTCCCTTCCCCTTCGCTTCTGGCTGGAATGGGTCTAGAAACCTCACACAGACCCTTCTGCATCCTCTGCCTCCGAGGCCTGAATCATCACTGAACAAACAAGCACAGGCCCAGCACGGCGGGGACCCCTCCACGCACATGAGCTCCAGTTGTGGCCCCGGTTACACCGAGGGAGTGATGGCAGCTGAGGTTTACAGGCAGGCTTGCCCCGTGGACTTTGCTTTCCATCACAGGCTGAGCCTTCTGGGGGGTAGGGGTTAGGAGGGGATGGTCTCAATGGGAGCAGCGGGCTCTGAGAGGAGGGCATGCAGGGCACAGTGCAAGGGTAGAGCCTGGGGGCAGCCCTCCACCGCTCAGCGCTCCCCGTTTGTCGTCCATCTGGCTCTGATTGGGGGGCCTGGTGTGGATGGGGGAGGCTGCAGCCCCAGGCCCTGTCCTCGGCCCCCCAGTGGACAAAAATGGTGTCCAGAAGGGGTGTGGCAGTGGGACGCTGACTGTTGCTGCTCCGTGGAGCCTCTTGTCTCGTTCTGCAGCATCTGAAGGAGGAAAGTCAGACCATACATTGTCACTCGTCTTTTTGTCACTGCGTGTTTTGCTGCAGCCACAGCCACTGCTCCTCCTTTTCCGTGTACCTCCAGGCCCGCAGTAGGCCAGGGGAGGACACGGTGCTGTAATAACACAGCCTGAGTGAGCGTCACTCACATGGGGATGGTAGAAGGAACAAAGAGGGGCTCCAGGGAGGGCACCCCTTCCCCATCCACCCCCTTTCCTTGGCAGCAGGCCCAGATGTGTTCTTAGAAGCGTGTGCTGGAGGCTTCTGGGCCTGGCCTGCCTTCCAGGAGCTGGGCTGCCTCTCTGGATTCCGTGGCAGATCCCTGTCAGACTCCAGATTTGCTGCTTCTTACTTTCTGTCTTATTCTCAAGTAATACGGTCTTTGTAGAAAATCTAGAAAGTGCAGGGAAGTATAAATGACTATGGGGAAAAAAAACTACCTATAATCTCATTATCCAGAAGCAACTACTTTTCACTTTTTTGGTGTCATTCTTTCTAGTTTCTTTTTTCCACCCTTGTTTTTAATTGTTGTTGTTGTTTTTTATTTTATTTGAGACAGAGAGAGAAAGAGAGCACATGTGCATGAGCAGGGGGAGAGGCTAAAAGAGAGGGAGAAGCAGACTCCCTGCTGAGCAGGGAGCCCTAAGAGGGGGAACCCAGGATCCTGGGATCATGACTCAAGCTGAAGGCAGCCACTTAAGCCACTGAGCTACCCAGGTGCCCCTAATTTTTTTTTAGTTATAAATAGGTAATTGACTTATTTTTCTGATATATGTACATTTGTGTAACCATCATGCCATAAAATTCCTTTGTACTATCACTTGTATTTTTTAATTGCACAAATAATGTGAGGATAATATTTTTCCTTAAATATTTTATTTATCTACGAGAGACACAGAGAAAGGCAGAGGCACAGGCAGAGGGAGAAGTAGGCTCCCCATGGTGAGCCCGATGTGGGACTCGATCCCAGGACCGCGGGATCACAACCTGAGCCGAAGCCAGATGCTCAAGCCCTGAGCCACCCAGGTGCCCCTGTGAGGATAATATTAACGACATTTTTGTTCTTGGCAGTTCAAGGTTCAAGGGATACATTTAAGACTATAGTGCAAGCAGTGAAACCCCGGCTCCCCACCCTGTCTCCTGACCCGACTGACCCCGTTGCTCCAGTGGGCACATCCTTCTTCTTCTGTACTTCTATGTAAACAATAGTGTTTTGGTTTGAGTTTTTTTAATGCAAATAGGATCATTTCTTGTCTCTTTTTCCGTGGCTTGCTTTCTTTCACTTACCATTGGGTCTTGAAGATGTTCTTATGTACATGTAGATGTTGGTGTGTAAATCTACCTCCATCTTTTAACCGTTAAATAGTATTTAATAATTGAGATGTAGATTTTCAAATCATTCCCCATTGCTAGACATTTGCTGCCAGTCTTTGATTGTTCAAACAATGCAATGAACATTTGTAAACATATGTATTTGGGAACATATCTAAATATTTATGACTACCTCCTGAAACCGAAGCTCTGGGCCATAGGATAAGCATGCTTGCACTTCCATGAAACTGCCAACTGCCCTCCAGAAGGGTTTCAGCACTCCTGGCCGTGTGCGTCAGAGCCTGCATCCTCGCCAGCCACGGACACCGTCAACCTCTTATGTGTCTGCCAAGGTGGGCAAAAGAGCAACTTGTCCACAGCTCCCTGGCCTCCAGAGAAATTGAGCATCCTTTCATGTGCTAGTCAGCCTTCTATATTTCTTCTGCAAACTACCTATTGTATGCTTTGCCCATTTTTCCGCTGGGGCTTTTTCTTCTTGAGCTGGAGCTCTCTACTTACGAACGGTAATCTTTATCTGTTTTCTGGGTTCCAGATACTCTCTTTGTAGTCTCTTGCCAACGTTAACTTTCTTTATGGTGCCTTTCATTGCACAAAAGCTTTACATTTTGTGTAGTCAAATAGTGAATACAATATTTATGGAGCACTTACTATGGATCAGGCATTCCTTCTAAGCACTCCCTGTACTAATTTAATATTCGCAACAAATCCTATGAGGTAGAGATCATGCTTATCCTCAGTTTACAGGTTAGGAAAGAGAGGCACTAAAAGATTGAGAAACTGGCCAAAGGTCACTTAGCCAAAAGGGGAGAGCCAACATTAAAACCTATACCTCTGAGGCCTGCATTTCTTCATCCTGACCTCTGGGATTCATGGCTTGCTTGGGAAATCCAAAACACTAGTGCCCTGCATTTTGTTCTAATATTTTTGTTTTTTTCATCTCATTCTCTAATTTATCTGGATTCTTTTTTTTTTTTTTAATTTTTTTAATTTATTTATGATAGTCACACAGAGAGAGAGAGAGAGAGAGAGGCAGAGACACAGGCAGAGGGAGAAGCAGGCTCCATGCACCTGGAGCCCGACGTGGGATTCGATCCCAGGTCTCCAGGATCGCGCCCTGGGCCAAAGGCAGGCGCTAAACCGCTGCGCCACCCAGGGATCCCTGGATTCTTTTTTTTTTTTTTTTTTTTTTTTTTTTTTTTTTTTTTTTTTTTTTGGATTCTTTATTCTATTATGCCAGATGGGAGGAAAGGATTTAATTTTATTTATTTATTTTTTAATGTTTTTAAGATTTTATTTATTCATTCATTAGAGACACAGAGAGAGAGGCAGAGACACAGGGAGAGGGAGAAGCAGGCTCCATGCAGGGAGCCCGATGTGGGACTCGATCCCTGCGATCTGGGATCACGACCTGAGCTGAAGGCAGATGCTCAACCGCTGAGCCACCCAGGCATCCCAATTTTATTTCTTTAAATCCTTTTCTTCATGCATGTTTTTCCTTTACATTTTTTTAAAGATTAGCTTGTATTTTCTCATGTTACTAAAAATGCTTTTCTGTGCATGCTTTTTGTGGTCACATAATATTCCATTGTATAATAGCACCATAAATTACTTAACCGGCACCATAATGTTGAAGGTTTGAGTTGTTTACCGTATTTCTGCATTATAAATCACACTGCAAAGAACAGTTTCATGCATAAATATTTGTCCACATGTCAGATTATTTCCTTAAGATAGAAGCCTGGAAGAAAAAATTTAAAAGCTTGTTATCTACATTTTCCACTAATATAAAGGAATAAAAAAAAAAAACACCTCTTTTTGCACAAAAAGAGGGCTATGTGGTAGATGGAGGCATCCATCAGTGTGTGACTGCCCCAGAGTATCTGTGAGTGTCTACGAATCAGCTTTGTTGTGTAGACAGCTGGAAGCCTTGAAAGAGCCCTGAGGTCTCCAGGGGGTTGGGGTGGGGGCTCATCACAATGTTAAAACTTGAGTGTTTCTGCTAGCCTCTGTAGGAGCCCCACTTCCCTGAAAAGCCTCAACCAAGATCCAGCAAGGCAGCAGAAATGTGGATAGGAAAATCCAGGCTCCTATAGAGCCTCAGCTACAAGGGAGCTGAGATTAACCTGGCCCCCTGGAAAATTCTGGTTCCAGGATCCAGGAAAGACTCTGTAGCTGGCCTGTAATAAAACCATACATGTAATTAATGTAATCCAAAGGCATTGGAAAGCTCGGGGTTGACGGGAGGTTCCCATTCCCATAGCCAGGAAAGAGTGCTTGAGAAGTTGACATGCAGCCTCTGTGCCAGGTCATGAAAATCAGCGTAAGCGCACTTACACAGATGATAAAAACCCAACAAGGAAGTTTGGCAGTAAAACTTAATGGCCTATCAAATCACAATCAGGACACTAAAACGCAGTGGGCTGGAGTCCTGCTCCTGCTTTATAACTCCTCCTCTGGCTGTCCCGCAGCCCACACAGCCAGGACATCCTGAAGGCCAGGCCCAGGAGTCCACCCATGACCCCGGTCTCTAGAGGAAGTGGGTGCCAGCAAGGGAGATGTTTGCTTGGCCAGACCTTTCTCCTCTTTGGGGCCCTGGCCAGTCTCTTTGTCATAAACTCTCTTAATAGAAGTTTATTGCTTAGCCTTCGTATCTTGTTCAGGGAGCAGAGGGAATTGATGCTGTAAGCAAAAGCCAAGACTGCTCTAGGGTATGAATGAGAAGCTGTAGAACAATATCCACAGATGTTGGGGATTTCCAGAGATGTTTTTCAGACCTTGTGAGGAGCAGCAGAAATGTGTACGTGGTGGTGGGGAGGGGAGGGTACGTGCACAGTAACTGGCTTGGCTGCCAGTTATACTGAATAGGGCGATTTGGTCAAACTGACAACTATTCAGGTACAGGCATGACCGTTGCCCCAAAAGAATTTAGTCCGGTTAAAGCTGATGTGCACAGGTGCAAACCTGAACAATGTAGCCGTGAGGTTAATTGATCCAAAAAGTGTGTGGAGTATCATCCTCAGTACCAGGGATGTGATGGTGAGCTGCACAGCCCGCCGAGCCTATGAGGAAGTCACATTCCAGACGCGATGGACAGGTTCAAATCAGCAGATCCGTCCAACTGTGTTGAGTACAGTTGAGACAATAAACAGGATAGCGGAAGAGAGCATGACGTGTGAGGCTCCTGCGGGTTCGATGGTGAGAGAATTTCTCCATGGAAGCGAAATTGGAGCTCAGGCCTGCTGACGTGAAGTGGTCAGCCGTCCCCAGTCCTGGGGGAAAGATCGTGTTCCAGGTAGCCGTACGTGAAGAGCCCTGAGGTGGATGCGAGCTTGGTCTGATAGAGGAGAGCGAAGGCCGCAGGCTGCAGCATGGAGGACGGGAGGGAGGTGACCGGAGCTGAGGTTGACGGTCGGAGAGTCAGGTGGTGTGGCCATCTGAGAATTGGGATTCCGATCTACCTGTGACGGGAGGCCATTGCGAAGTTTTAGCCAAGGGAGTTTGATCAGATTTACGTCTTGAAAAGATGTCCTGGGTGCTCCTAAATATCAGAAGACAGCAATAGAACAGTCACAAGGCAGTCCAAAATTAAATGCCTCAGAAATGCATGAATAAGAAGTACTTTGTGAGTGAAGAGGAGTGGGTGTTTTGGTGGGGTGGAGTGAACGGAAGACTCAAAGCTTGATAGGGACTCTGTGGAGAGGCCTGGTCCTTCAGGGCAGCGGCAGTGATGGTGAGGAGCGGGTGCTGCTGGACAGAAGGACTTTGGAGAAAGGGTCGGGGGAGGGGGCTCGTGTGGACACAGCAATGGGAACTCCAGCCCAGAAGGTCCACCTTAATCCCATATTGGGGCCCCAGGTTTATCACTTCATCTCTCAGAGCTACCATTTCTGGCTCTAACGAGCTTTGTCTTACCGGTCTCGTTGGGCTGCTAAATAAAGGGTGTGGAGACGCAGTAAGGAGAGACACAGGAGCCTGGGCTGGAAGTTCAGGAGAGAGGCATGAGCACAAGCTAAAGAGTCTGGACTTCTGTGGCATATCCTCTGTCTCTCCTTCCTCTGTCCATGACAGACCTTTCCTCCCAGTGAACGAGCTCTCAAGCTCAGAGTCCATCTCTGGCCCACCACTGGCAGAAGCTGGCCTGTGATACGGAGTCTATTTGCCACCTCAGCAGGGCAGGGCCTCAAAGGGCCAAAACCTGATAAAGGTATGAAGGTGAATTTTCTCATCTTCAGGGGTCCTGCCATATTGACTGGGATATTTTGGAAAGAAATCGTGGTTTTGTGTCAGAGGCAATGGCTGGCTTTTCTTTGTCTCTCCTCCCCCATCCCCACTCCTTCCCACGGCCCACCTTGTCCGCGGGCCCTGCTGGCACTGGCC
Source organism: Canis lupus familiaris (assembly GCF_011100685.1). Taxonomy (NCBI): domain Eukaryota; kingdom Metazoa; phylum Chordata; class Mammalia; order Carnivora; family Canidae; genus Canis; species Canis lupus. The sequence continues at coordinate 26,839,935 of NC_049254.1, forward strand.
TGAGCGCAGCATTCATATGGTGTTTAGGGGAGAGGCCAGGGCTGCATCTCTCTGCCTCCCCTGCCTTCTCTGGAGGCCACTTGGAGCCTTGAGGCCAGGTCTTTTTAGGCCTGCCCTGGTGTTCTCCCTGCGGCCTCCTGGGCTGAGTGGGTCTGACTCAGGCCACTCACTTGCTCCTCTCCAGGGCACGCTGAATCTTGGGTGACAGTTCAGCCTCAGGACTGTCTCTGAGCTTCCTTTTCTTGACTTGCCTTCGTGTAAGGTGAGCCTCTACTCCGTCAGTCAGGGAAGGCCAGCCTAGCAGCAGGAGAATGGGGGTAAGTCTCCTGGGGCAGGTTGCAGGGAGCTGTCAGCCTGGACATAGACCCAGGGGGAGTCCCCTCCTAGAGTTCTAGAACCCCTTCATCCCAACCATAAGCTCCCACAGAATGACTTATTCCTTTGATTTTAGTGAAAACCAAAAAAAAAAAAAAAAAAGTTCATTTTAGTATATTCTATGTTATGTCAGTAGAATCTTCCCTAAAATATCTCATTACTCCTGACACATGGGTCAGCGTGAAAGGGACACCCGTGGGGACAACTCTGTGTGCCTCTGTCCTACCTCCAATGGGAAAGTGAATGCCCCAGAGTCGGTCCTCGTCTGCCTTGGCTTTTTTTTTTTTTTTTTTTTTTTTTTATTTATGATAGTCACACACACAGAGAGAGAGGCAGAGACACAGGCAGAGGGAGAAGCAGGCTCCATGCACCAGGAGCCTGACGTGGGATTCGATCCCGGGTCTCCAGGATCGCGCCCTGGGCCAAAGGCAGGCGCTAAACCGCTGCGCCACCCAGGGATCCCTGCCTTGGCTTTTAACCGGGGAGCCAGTCAGGGGGTTGGGTCCCCATGAAGTTATACCTAAATTTGGACTATTTATGCATCAGTGTGGGAGAAGGGGAGAAGCAGCTTTATTAAATTCTCCAGTGTCAGTGATCCAAGAAGGCCCGGAGACCCAGCCTGAGCCAAGGAAGACATTCCTCCCTTGTGCTGCGGCGGGTCGCCGCCACCTGCAGGGAGTGTGGGACAGGCCTGCATGGTGTCCCGAGCGGGGCCGGGCCGCAGGCCGCGTGCTTTCCGTCTGGGGGAGGCACTGCACGCTCCCTCTGCTTCAGGCCCATCCTGTGAAATGGGCGTCTGTGGTCGTTCCTGAGAATCTGCCTAGAATCTGTGGATGAAATTGTCTCTTTGGGGAGAACACATTTTCAGTTCCAACCAACCAACCAACCTACCACAACGAAACAAAACACCCTTTGTAACCCGATGGCTCAGAAAGTAACAAATGGTTTGTGATAGCACTACATGTTTACTTCTGGAAAACGACATTCTTGCGTTTCAAAGTCATGATGACCTTGATACCCCTACGGTTCACGGGGTCCTCAGTGGGCTCCAGTCAGACCAGGAGCTCAAAGCTGTCGCTCATCCTTGGGCCCATTTGAGAAGGACCGTCAGGCTGGTGCAGCCGAGAATCGTAGCTGCTCCCTGGGCCGGCCTCCATCAGGGACGGTTCCACCCATGATCATCTCGTGCCGCCCGAGTGCTCCGTCCAGAGGCGGGGCGGACAGCTCTCCGGCCTGGGACCTGGATGATGACGTACAGTTTCTGCTGTCACTGTGGGGTGCGGGGTGCAGCATAGCCACTGTTCAACCCCTTGTCCCTAGAAGGGATGGGTCAGCAGACTGAGGACGCTGGGAGTGAGCAGGAGTGGAAGGGACATGGTCCCTGGTGGCACCAGGACTGAGCTCTGGGGAATGACCTGGAGGAGATAGGAGCTCTTGCCTCGGCCAGGTGCTCACATAGGAGCCAGAAGCCATTTCCGTAGCTTCCAGTGGCTTCTGGAGGCTGTGGGAAGTCCCCTCGGCTAATCCTGGAGAGTCTGTCTGCCTCCCTTTGCCCCAAGTCAGTCGTGAGCATTGCGGTGCTGACGGCTTCCACACAGCAGCACCCACCATGAGAAGGCAGAGCTTGGCCCCTGCCTTCTGCTTGGCCTGCTTCCTGCCTGGCCTCCACACCGCCAAGGTCCCTTTCAAGCCATCTCGAGCCTCACCCAGTCTGCACCTCCTCGCTTCACGGCCCTGCAGCATTAGAAGCCAGAACATACTGTCCACGTACAGGGGCACCTGGGGGGCTCAGCGGTTGAGCATCTGCCTTCGGCTCGGGTCATGATCCTGGGGTCCTGGGGTCCTGGGATCGAGTCCCGCATCGGGCTCCCCGCAGGAGAGAGGGCTCCCCTCTGCCTGTGTCTCTGCCTCTCTCTCTCTCTCTCTCTCTCTCTGTGTGTCTCTCATGAATAAAAATAAATAAAATCTTTTAAACAAAGAAAGCAAGCAAGCCATGTACAAATGTCCTGACATCACTTATCAAAGTGCTTGTTTGCTTTTCAGTGTATCAGGTCTTATTATTCATGACATTACTGCATTTGTGTGGTGGTGAGGAGAGGACAGAGTGGTCTTTATACCAAGAGAAAGGCATTTGGAAATGACCGGTCACATCCCTGTGCCTACCCTATCATGCGCCCTCCCGTGCGGGGATAACCAGAATGTATTCTTGCTTCTGTGAAGGCTTATTCCCAGGTCAAGGCACAGATCCCCTTCCGCCCTGCGGTGGGGTGATGACAGCCATAGTGGCACAAAGCACACGCTGCCTATGGCCACGGCCTGCAGCCACATGGCTCTGGTTCTCCGCCTAGGTCTGCAACCTCTGGCTGTGTATGTGGCCTCAGCCAGTCGCCCACTGTCTTGTGTCTTAGTTTTCTCATCTGTAAAATGGAGATCATGTGGTTTATACCTTGTAGGGCTGTCGTGAGCCTTAGAGCAGTGCCTGGCACACAGGACCTATCTATATATGTTCCCAGGATTTTTTATGTGGTTACTTCATTTTTGCCTCTTGCGGTCTTTCCCCTTCCCCCACCGAGTGGATTAGGGAAAAGATTTCTTTCCCCTGAGCTGGTGCTTCTTTTCTCTCAGGTACCCCTGGTGTCTGGGAACAGGGCCCAGCTGTCTTCCAGAGGCGGGGGACCTCACTGGAGCCTCCGTGCCATGGGGATGGTTTCTCTTGATTTTTTTTTCCCCCCACAGGGTGTGGACACTGTAAGAAAATGAAGCCAGAGTTTGAGAATGCAGCGGAAGTCCTCCATGGAGAAGCAGACGTAAGCTTCCTCTCCTTGACCTCCCCCTGCCATTTTCCTTTAAAGAATCAGTGACAGCGACCATCCCGGTGACTTTGCCCTGCAAGCTCCACAGCCACTGTCCTGGTCCCTGGAGGTCTGCAGTACTAAATTGTCCCCAAGTACACGTCTTTGATAGGTTGGGCCCCTACCAGGGATGAAGGGGTGCAGAGAGACTATAGGGTCGTGTTCCCACTGCCAGCTATGGCTCTGGGGTGAAGCCCCCAAGTTCACCTTCTTGTCTCTGGGACCGTAGCTGTGGGGAACAGCCGTAGTTTGCGCAGCCTGATTGCTGGGGCAGATTTAAAAGTCCCATTTCAGCCCACAAATGAGAAATAATAGACATTCCAGCAGACATATCCTGGGATATATGAGCCCAGGGGGCCAGCTGCCCCCACCACCACCCCAGTGAAGTGCTGGCGGGTCCTGGGTGGGTTGGGGGCTGGCATCAGGGCTCCTCTTCTGCCAACACCACATCTGAGGCTGTCATGCATGGTTGGCCTCTCCCCCATCCCAGAGCTCTGGTGTCCTTGCAGCTGTCGATGCCACTGTCAACAAGGCCCTGGCAGAGAGATTCCACATCTCCGAGTTTCCTACACTGAAGTATTTTAAGAACGGAGAGAAATACGCAGTGCCTGCGCTCAGAACAAAGAAGAACTTTATTGAGTGGATGCGAAAGTAAGTTTGGTGGTCTCAGTAGCACATCCGGACTTGTGGCCGCTGGAGCTGGCCTAGAGGACACAGAGTAACCCTTTGGGGCCGCTGGCCTTGGCTCCAGGCCACGGGAGCCGAGGCAGACTTGACTTCCCAGTCCTAAGGCCACCTCTGGTGTGCAGGCCACACGTCCTCATCCAGCATGTCACTGGTAGCCCTCCCGGGTGCAGTTTCACTGGTACCTGTGCCAGCGGGTGGCGTGTCTCTCTTCTCGGAGGACCCCCGTTCCCTGCGTCCCAGCCCCAGGCTTCATCGTGGTGTTTTATTCCCTCTGCTTTGAATGGCCAAGGGTCGCACACAGCTCTTGACACGCAGAGCTGGACTCCTTCAGGCCCAGGCGTGCTGGGGGTTGACTAGGCCACCGGTAGTGTCCGTGAGGCAGCCTGCAGTGGTTCGGGCTTGCGAACACGGAGAGCTCCCTCAGTCTGGGTAGTAGTTTGCCGACTTCCCACAACAGGTGATGCAGAATTAGGGCCTTAACAGCAGAAGTTTATTTCCTCACAGTTGCACAGACCAGAAGTCCAAGATGAGATGTCAGCAGAGGGGGTTTCTCTCCTTGGCTGTCTTCTTCCTCTCCGTGTCTTCACATGGTCTTCCCTCTGCATCTGTGTCCTAACCTCCTCTTCTTGGAAGGACACCAGTAAGATTAGGGTAGGGCCCACCCCAGGGACCTCTTTTTTTTTTTAATTTTTATTTATTTTTGATAGTCACAGAGAGAGAGAGAGAGAGAGAGGGGCAGAGACACAGGCAGAGGGAGAAGCAGGCTCCATGCACCAGGAGCCCGATGTGGGATTCGATCCCGGATCTCCAGGATCGCGCCCTGGGCCAAAGGCAGGCGCCAAACCGCTGCGCCACCCAGGCATCCCCCCAGGGACCTCTTTTTAACTTAATTATCTTTCTAAAGACACCCATCTCCGAATACAGTCACATTCCAAGGAACGTGGGGGCTGGGACTTCAACATGTGGATGGGGCGGAGGAGAGGGTCACCCTGCAACTCAGCCTGGAACAGCCTACAAGTCCAGAGGACCTGCGTAGCCTCTTAATTACTGGCCCAAGGACTTCCTACTCACCCAGGGTCTTTGGAACCTGCAGTTCTTAGCATCTCCCTGTCCTGTGAGAGAGGGGGACCATCATACAGGTGCCCGGGGAAGTGGAGGAAGCCCCAGGCCTTGCTTGAGAGGCAGAAATTGTTAAGATGTAGTTAAGGAGACGTTGTCCTGTCCACACTCTTCCCCTGAGTGCTAGCCCGAGACACACGCACACACGCACGCACATATTGCTTGAATATTTGAGAATATTTCCTCATTTCAGCACAGGGGCGGGGAAGATAAAGCAAAAGAAGACCTATTCCAGCCTTTGCAGAGGTCCCTGCTACGTGGCATAATGATGCCCATGTGAGAACCCGCGCTTGAGTCACAATGTGACCTGAGAGTCATGCAAAATAGCAGCGTCTAGATTGAGTTATTTAATAGGACATTTGTGCTTACACTTGGGTGTGCATATGTGTCACCTTGTCTGCAGGTGCTTGTTTAAAGTGCAGATTCTGGGGCTGCTGTCCCTGAGGCTTTGATTCAGGAGGTGGGAATGGAACCCTCAGCCATGGTGTTTTGAGAAATAACTCGCTTATAGAAAGGGAGCAAAGTTACCACTGGGTTTAGGAGAGACTCCTGGGCAGAGGTGAGGACACTGGCAGGGTCCTGGTCTCCGCGCCTCCCACTTGGTCCTGTTCATCCCTGGGGGTGGCTTCAGTGGTTCACTCCCAGAAGAGTCAAGGTACTCACCCTTTTGGACCTCTTGGCATGAGAAGCAGGTTGCTATCCACACCTGCCTCTCTAGCCTCCTTCTGGAGGCTTCTGGTGCCAGGACTGGTACACTGTGGGGATTAGCAGGGTGGGGGTTCAGGCAAGTCCCTGGTGCTTGCACTTGTGGTTAGAGAGCCAAGGGAATCAGGGGAATCAGAGCCTGGATGCAGGTAGTGAGCACTGAGGACCTGTGTGCCTTCCGTGCGCCGTCCCTGCTGCTGAGTGCCTGAAAAGCTCTTAGGGAGAAAAGCATGGACTTTGGAGTCTGAGAGCCCTGAGCTTAGATCATGACCTCGGGCCATTTACTTGACCCCACTACACCCCAGTTTCCCATCTGCAAATGGAGACAACACTTTCCCAAAGACTTGTCTAGAGAATTAAAGTAGACTACTGCTTGGCATGGTGGTAGTGTGGCCATATTCAGAGAAAGGAAGCTGTTTCTATTATCGATGCCAGCTGTTCTGTGACGCTCTAGCAGACAGTGTCGCCACATAAGTGGGAATACCTTCCCAGGCTTTGCCAATTGATTTTTTTTTTATCTGTTGCCCATTTCATCCTCAGATCCTCTGAGGTCAGAGGGGTTTTTTTTGTTTTGTTTTGTTAAGATTTATTTAGTTGAGAGTGAGAGAGAGTGCACGTGTGTGTATGGATGGGGGAGAGGCAGAGGGAGAGACTCCTCAAGCAGACTCCCTGCCGAGCGGAGAGCCCGACGTGGGGCTCAGTCTCACTACCGGTGAGTAAATGATCTGAGCCAAGACCAAGAGTCAGAATCTCAACCTACTGAGCCACCCAGGCACCCCGAGGTCAGCGTTTTCATTCCTGTTTCCTTGATGAAGGAACTTAAGTTCAAGAGGTTATGGGTCTTGCCTAGAGACAAATAGTCATTCTTTTAGGAGCTCGGAAAGAATCCTTAAGCAGAGCACGAACAGCAGATAGCTACACGCTGACTGAGGCTGGTCACCCCGGAGCAGGGTGAGCAGTGTTGGGCGAGGCCGGTGGTGTTCCCAGCCTCATAGACAAGGGGCGTGCTGCGGGTGACTGCAGGCCTGCCTGGGGGGGCAGGAGCCCAGGCACAGGAGCTTCTGTACGCGTGGCAAGATGACCGCTGACGCCTGGAGAGGCTGTCCCGCCCTACAAGGGGCTCAGGACTTCTGTACCTTTACACAGTGGCCTCCTGATAGACTCCTCATAGGGACCCAGAGTCTCTGCTGATGGTACAGATTTGTTCATGCCTACGCTCAGCTTTTAAATTACATTTTAGAAAGGATGCAAAGTGATTTCTTCTCGTGCTCCTCTGGGTCCGGGTGGAAGTGCTTGCCTAGACGCAAGGCTCTCCTTATGACTGTCTCCTCTCCCCCCTCCCACACCTGCAGCCCTGAGGCCCCTCCACCCCCAGAGCCCACCTGGGAAGAGCAGCAGACCAGCGTGCTGCACCTGGCAGGGGACAGCTTCCGGGAGACGCTGAAGAAGAAGAAGCACACCTTGGTCATGTTCTATGCCCCTTGTAAGTAGCTGGGGGGGGGGTGCTCACCATGGTGTGAGGTGAAGGGGTGGGCCCGCCCAAACCAAGAAGATCCTCCCCAGGGACCAGGGCAGCCCCATGGACTCTGGCCCATCTCTGCTGTGAACAAGGCTCCCCGGTGTCATTCAAGGCCGAGGTCCTTGAAAATCCAGGGCCTCCTTCTATCAGGTCTGTCAAGGTGTCTCCCTCTTTCTGGGGAGCTGTTCTCACATCAGTCCTAAAGCCCTCTGCTTCTATATGTGGCAAGAACCTGCCATAAAATTATTCAGTCTCCTCATGTCCCTGGAATCTTCTAGGCTACCTGCCTCCCACTTGCCACTTCCTTCCACCCTGGGGCTCCCTCCATCCCACCGGGCACTGACTTTGCCTTCAAACCTTGGAGTTTAGAGATGCCTGGGTGGCTCAGCAGTTGAGCGCCTGCCTTCGGCCCAGGGTGTGATCCTGGAGACCCGGGATCGAGTCCCACATCAGGGCTCCCTGCATGGAGCCTGCTTCTCCCTCTGTCTGTGTCTCTGCCTCTCTCTCTCTGCGTCTCTCATGAATAAATAAATAAAATCTTAAAAAAAAAAAAAAAAAAAACCTTGGAGTTTAGCTAGCCCATTTTGGCCCCCGTTCTCATCTTCCTGAGCATCCCCAGCCCAGCCCCATCCCCGACCTCCCCATGTGGCTTTGAGGCCATGGGGTTTGAAGCTGTGGGAAAAGCACATCACATTCTTCTGAGCTAGCTTCCCCTCCTCGATCCTCGTTTTAATCAGTTTAAGTTGAGGAAGTGACATGTATGTTCGTGACCTTTGGTTTTTTTGTGCTCCGTTTTGAAGTTAATTGATACTTAAAAGGGAAGGCTCCTGAATTCCCCACTCTTCTGGTGGCCTTGTCTCCCTCCCCTAGGTTATAGCTCAGCTTAATGGAGTGGGGATAATAAAGCTCTCTGCGGAGAAGCCAGGCAACTCCATCTAGTCATAAACCCGCTTGCTTGTAGCCAGGCCTCCTGTTGGCTCCTCTCCTGCCCCACTTTTCAAGTGTCAATAATCCATAATGTCTCTCCTCCCCCTGCTTTCCGGGAGGGGCTGCCTCCTGCTGGCCGTTCCCAGCCTCAGACCTCTGCCCCCCTGGCAGCCAATGTGTCCCTCTGATTTTTGCCTTTTCTTCTCCACTGGGAGTGGGACTCGGGCTCTTTCTTGTGGAGCTTCTCACCGTCTCATCTGTACTTAGAACATGCCTAGAAGGCTGAGTGGGTTCTAAGGAGCTGTCTTCCATCTGGGCAGAGTGGGGTGTGTAGGACCGAGAGCAGAGGATGCGTGACCTACACGAGGCCTTAGAGCAGTGTACGGACAGAGGCCTCCCTGCAGCCTGGGCTGGTGCTCTTTCTGTCGCAGATGTAATTTAGAGAAGAGGCGCTTTCTCAGTAGCAGGGAAAGCCTGGCCACAGAAGTTGAGGTCCTTGACCAGCTACTGAGTGGATTTTAGAACATCCAGACTGGGATGTCTGGGTGGCTCAGCAGCTTGGCACCTGCCTTCGGCCCAGGCTGTGATTCCTGGAGACCCTGGATCGAGTCTCTCATTGGCCTCCCTGCAGGGAGCCTGCTTCTCCCTCTCTCTGCCTCTCTCTCTCTCTCTCTCTCTCTCTCTCTCATGAATAAATAAATAAAATCTTTTAAAAATAAATACATACATACAAACATACTTTGCCCTAGAAATGCTCTGCTCTTTCCCCCAGGCCTCTGGGGTCAGGACTCCTACCCCCTGGGTAACGAACTCCCCCTCACAGAACCACTATGTGCTGGGTGGTATCTGGGGCCCAGGATACAAGGGAAAGAGGCCTGGTCCCTGCTTAGCCTCAAGGGCCTCGCAGTCTACTCTGGCAGGAAACAATACATCTTCATGCTTATTTGCATATAAAGAACCTAATACTACAGGAAGGTCACACACCTGATGAGGTCGGTATACAGTAGAAGCAAAAGCCAACCCCCATAGCCTTCCCCAGTCTCCTTCTCTCCCCCCTCCGGCCTCCCTGCCCCACTTCCCACCTCCCCACATGTCCTCTCCCCCGCCCCCTCCCACCTCCTGCTTCCCCAGTTTCTACACAAATCTTCCTCTGCCTGTTTCACTGTTCTCTCCGGTTCCAAGCCCTCCCTGCTGCCGCCCCCAGCCTTGCTTTCAGTGGCCCAGTCCTGGTGACCCCTTCTTAGGCCAGCTTGCCAGAGTCTCTAGCATTTTCTCTCTTGTCCTCGGTCTTTGTTTCGGACTCCCCACTCTGGGAAGCTTCTCTGGTTTCCTGCTACACAAAGGTGGTGCCTTTGTAAAGAGCCCAAATTTAAAAAGCGTGCCTCTTCTGGCCTACCAGACACCTCTTGGAAACATCTTCATGCCCTTTTTTTTTTTTTTAAGATTTTATTTATTTATTCATGAGAGACACAGAGAGAGGCAGAGACACAGGCAGAGGGAGAAGCAGGCTCCATGCAGGGAGCCCGACGTGGGACTCGATCCCGGGTCTCCAGGATCATGCAACCCGGGCCCAAGGCGGCGCTAAACCGCTGAGCCCCCCGAGCTGCCCCCATGCCCTTTCTTAAAACAACCTCCCCTCCAGTTATTCACCTCCCTTGCTCTTTCTTTTGGATAATGATAAAATTAGATGCACCAGAAGGTGATTAATCTGAGACCTAGATACTTTAAATTGATGGTAATGGGAATTTGCACTAGGCTAACAATTACCTTTATACTTTCAGTAAGCAAAGAGCTTAAAAAGGAAAAATTAATAGTGATCCCAGATTGGGGGGGAGGTGATAACGTATTTTCCAGCCAGCCTCATGCTTTAGGGGGCATCCATGTCGCACTCCCGAGGGACTTGTAGGTGCAACAGGGATGGTGCTCTGACAAGCCTTGTCAACCAACACTCTGTGACCTCTAAATGTTTGAGAATGTATGAACCATCATTCCTTCATAGTGTGAAATTTTCATGAATTTGAGCTATTTTTCCCTCTGCTGGGTCAGATGAGTAAAGTGTTCATATAATTACCATTGAGGCAATTAAATCATCCATTAGCATCTATCACAAGTGAGGCTATGCTAGGCGCTCTGTTGCATTCGGCTGTGATAGAGCCCATAACCAGCCCGGCTCTCTTCTCTACACCTGCAGTGGATGCTGGGAAAATCCCTTTACTGCGCCTCCCTGTCACCGTCCAGCTCCCAGGCAGGCCGGATGGGTGGTCGCGCCCACCTCAGGAACTGGCTCAAGTGCTAAATTCATATTTAAGTTGCAGCTTAGCCTTGATTTGGCTTCACAAAACTCTTTGAAACGCCAGTCATTATTATCTTATTTTGAAGAGAGAGGAAGCAGATGAGGAAAACCATTTCCGTTCCACGCCTTGGCTGGCCCGACTCTTCTCCAGCTCTCCCATGGGGGCATTTGGCCTCGCCCACCTGTGTTTTAATCAGAATTAATTACCACAGTCAGGGAGCTCCTCCCTCAAAGCAGTTCTGTTCTCCTGGCAGTTGCGCTCAGTGTCTGGGGGATGGCGGGTTGGCATCAGCTAATGCTGAAAGGGGGCCTGTGATGCCAGGTGACAACAGCACCACTGTCACTCTCAGGGCCTCTGGAGTTGATGGGCCTCTTCCCTCGGTCAGGAACCCAGGCTCTGAGAAGCGTCGGGGACTCCCTGTAGCTTGTCCTCCTCTTAGCCTGACCTCAGCTCTCCCGCCCCTGGATCCAAGGTTCAGGTTGATTGTAGAGCAGAGGGTAGAAGGGCAGCATGAGGACCGGGGGCTTGGTTTGGCTGCTTGGTCTGGGCTGGAGATTTGCTGGGAATGGAGAAGCTAGCGGGAGAACGTGAGCAGTGAAGGTTCGGCGGTGGATGGAGGAGGGGGGCTGGTTGCCCCTGCTTCCGCTTGCCCCAGTCCTGTTTTCTCAGTCATAGACATAGACATAGACATAGACATTGTCCCTAGGAGACAAGAAGGGGACTTTGTAACAGGCTCCGAGAATCCTGAGCACACAGCCTCCTTTGCCACGCCCAGAGCTCCCCTCTATACCCCAGCTCCCAGGGCAGCTGCCCGGGGAAGGAACTGGGAGGGCAAGACTACAGGAATGTCTCCTCCACCCCTATCCCCTCGGCCCGGTGTGTGATGGGAGGATGCGGGGTGGGAGGTCCTGGGCAAGAGCAGGCCCGATGTCTGCTCAGGAACTCCCAGGAAGCCTTTGTGCTGACAGCAGACACACAGGGCAGTGTTTGAGCGGCAGGGTTGACGCGTGGACCCTGACAGTGTGGTGTGCAAGCAGTGGGGGTCAGATGAACCCCCGTGGTCTGTTGGGTGGAGGGAAGCTCCTGGAAAGGCTTCTCTGTCAGCTCCAGGAAGGACCCCTGGCTCTGCAACCTCCCCTGGACGTGCAGCCTCCCATCCTTCCCCTCTCCCGCAGGGTGCCCGCACTGTAAGAAGGTCATCCCGCACTTTACCGCCACCGCCGACGTCTTCAAGGATGACCGAAAGGTAAGGTACCCGTGTCCGTCTCTTGTCCTGCCTCTGACCTTGCTCTGCCACAAGCTCCTATACCATCCTCCCTTCCACGCGGGTCCCTTCCTGAATGGACTCTGCTGAGATCAGGGAATCCCTGGGAACCAGGACATTGTTTTCATAAGGCAGGATAGAGCAGGCTGGAATTAGGCTGTAGAATCTAAAAGGGGTACGCTGAACTGTCACAGCCCTTCCTTGGGAGAGGGAATTGGTAAAAGGGGTCATCTATTTATTTTTATTTATTTTATTATTATTATTTTTTTAGTGCTTGAATCTTTTTTACAGTAGGGTTTGTGGTCATGCATTACTTATATAATTGAAGATACAAATAAAAAAATACCCAACAGAAGTCAACAGGAGGCAGCCAAGGTGGAGGAGAGCAAGGCTCTCTCTGCAGAGCCTCTTCCCTCCTAAAGGCTCCTGCAGCTGCTGACTGATGAAGCATAAAATTAACAAGCTAGAGCTGCAGATTGGATTAAAGGGTGGGGAGGGGGACCCCAGGCACGTTCCCCAGGCAGCTGCAGCAGCCAGGACAGCACAGGCTGCTACCAGGTGAGGGCAATGTGTGACTCCAGGGCCGAAGAGTTGTGTGGTGGGGACACTGGACTCAGGCCCAGGGCAGCTTGACTGTTGCTGAACTGTGTGGCTTGGAGAAGTCATCTTGACTCTCCAGGCCTTGAGCTCTCTTCTCTCTAGTTCGGGCTGCTGCTCTAGATGATCATGAAGACTTGCCCAGCCTGGGACTCTGCTGTAGGAACCTGTCCCCCGACAGGCCTCAGATGGGTGCTCACATACACCCAGACCCAAAGTTGCACACATATCTGCTGTGGTGCCTTGTTTTTCTGGGTGAGATTCTTAGGTGCAGCCAGGGCAGGCTGGTCGCACCCACTATGACACCCTGGCATTGGCCCTGTGGGTGTGACAGTGATGGCAGGTGAGCGCTGTACAGGGATAGCGGGTCAGAGGGCGCCAGGCTGGGCACAGGCATAGGGAGTGGGACAAACTCAGGACTGAGACCCCAGGACTCTTCCCTGGAGTCGCGATGCCCTGTCATCACCCACGAACTCTGGCTGTGCCCTTAAGGCTCCCCTCACCCACCAGGAAGGAGCATAAGCACCAGAAACCTCTTCTCCTCTGTCTGCCACTTGGCCTTAATCGAGAGGGACATGGCAAGAAGGGCCTTCCTGTCTTCCATCTCTCTCCCCACCCACCCTTTCTGCCACCAGGGCCAGTCTGGGGAGGTTCAGCATGGCCCACATGGCCGGTCCCAGCAGGGCTCCCTCATAGTCCGAGTGGTGGTTGGTGTGGGGAAGTCTTTCCTCCCTGCAGCCAGCACAGGCCTGGCATCGTTCCGCACTCACTCCCACGACCTCTCACCTGGAAAACTCTGGACAGACAGGACAGTGGCTGACGAGTGGGGTTTCCCTGTCCCTCGGCCTCTCAGGTCTCTGTGGCTCCAGGGTCTGTGAAGGGATCGCCTCAGTCCAAGTGGGGCCAGGCTGGCTGTGCCCCCAGTGGGCAGCCACGGGCCGGTCCTCCTCCTCCTCCTCTCTCCCCTCTGCTGATGCACAGGGACTTCCGTTTCCACAGGGGACCCCTCCTTCTTTGAGACACTGACATGCCTTTGCTTAATTGTCCCAGCGTGGGCCACTCCTGTTGCTGGCCTTTTCCTGCGGTCATTCCCTCTGTCTGTTATTTCCCCTCTTCCCTCCTTCCAGCTCCCTTGATTCCAAGCCAGAGGTCACCCGCACTTGTTGCCAGGAACGCATTCTCTGTCCCTCTCTGCCAGGCAGTTGGCAGGCCTGGGGTTCCTGGAGGTGACTCTCAGTATCCACAGGGAAGCATCTGCTCTCGGCCTGGGGCAATAAAGTGACCGGTGCCACAGTTGCTGGGTGCCATCCTAGAACTGTCACATCAGAGGTCTAGGGATGGTTCCAGGAATTTATAATTTTTTTCTTTTCCTTTTTTTTTTTTTTCTTAGAGAGATCAGGGTAGGGAGAGAGGGAGAGGGAGAGAGAGAGAATGAGAATCCTAAGTCAACTCCATGCTCAGTGCAGAGCCTGACGCAGTGCTCCATCTCACGACCCTGAGCTCATGACCAGAGCCAAAATCAAAACCAGGGAGCCACCCAGGCACCCCAGGAATTTGTAATTCTTAGGAGCTGCCTCTCGTACTGGCCACGGGCTGGTGTCCGGGGACTGGTGGCCCATCCAGCCCTCTCCTCGTGAGGGATCAAGGCCCGGAGAGGAGCTGTGTGTCCCTTGCCCAGAGACCCCCCCAGCAGTAGTCATTGACAGCCACAACAGAGGCTTGACTCCCAGTTCTCTGGACACCCTATGCTGTCCCCTCTTAGCCAGAATTATATATTTTTTTCCACCCAGAAGCCAGTCTCTTCTCCTTCCCCAATCAATATGCAGTTGGTTGTTCACTTCCATTTTCATAGCCAAAGTCAATATTAGCTCCTGCAGAGATTTATTTTACTGAATCAATAAAGCCGCATGAGGCAGCTCATATTTTAGCTGGGGGAGCCTCCACCCCCTCCCCGGGGCTTACTGGGGAGCTTTAGCAGTTGACACACAGGGTGGAGAGAGAGCTGCATGCTGCTAGTGTTGGAATAGATGACAGTAGGGAAGGGGCCACGGAGGACAGGGCCTGGGGTGCAAGGCTGGTGGGGGCAGGCAGGAGTCAGGGCAGCACCTACCGGGCCGGCAGGGTGGGGCTCCTCTCTCACTGCACATCCAGGTGTCCCCAGGTATGAAGGTCCTCGCAGGACAGGTGCCCTGAGGCAGAGGGAGCTGCTGGGACTTCGGCCACGGTGCATGTACTTCCTTGTGTGGACAAGGAAGGCCGTCCATCAGAAAGGAAAGCTAGCTGAGGGTAGGGGCCTCATTTGTCCTTGAATTCCCTCCAGTCTACACACCTGCACCCTCTGTAAATGTTGACTGAATGCAGAAAGAGTAGCATTTGGTATTTTCTGGAAACTCCTCTTCCACTGATGCTTGAGAGCATTAGGTCATGTTGTCCTCACAGTAGCGCAACCAACTAGGTGGTATTAATCTCCCGTCTTACAGAAGAAGAGACTGAATCTTGGAGAGATGAAAAGATGCTCGCACAGTCGTCCAGCTGGGAAGGAGCAGCTCAGAACCAGATAAACAGGCATTGTCAGGGGTCTCCCAGAAGCGAACTCAGGTTCTGGGACTCATGTGTAAAGGGTTTATTTGGGACATGGTCTCAGGCTAGAGCCTCAGGGGGTGGAGGAAAGAGCCAGAACAGGTGTATGAATGAGCAGATGAGTGCAGGGGTAATTAGGTTCAGGCCATGGAGACCTCACCAGGGATAGAATTGTCCCACCCAGAAGTCAAGGAGGCCAGAGGACATGTCCTCAAGCCGCGTCCGTCACTGGCCTTACTTGTGGCTCTCTGCAGATGAGACTTGTGGGTGCCAGTGACGAGCGTGTGGCTGAGGGGCCATGACTGGACACCAGCTACCGTGGAGCAAGTCTAGAAGCGATGGTGTACACTCAGTGCTGTAGTTCAGTCGGTGTAAATCCGGAGTGGGTAGGGTGGTGGGGGCAGGCGTTTACACAGGAGACGTTGGGATAGGTGAGGAGAGGCTTACTTGCTCTCTCCTTTCCAGAATCTAAGCCGCTTCCTGTAGAAAGAGCTGCGCTTGACTCCTCTCCACCCGTGGAAATGGGAGCGTGGAGGAGCCTTTGCAGCCAGAGGTAGCGCTCCGTGTGTACGTGGCTGGCAGCTAGTTTAGGGGACTCAAAATAAGTACACATTTTTAATTTAGTCGATTTATAAAACTATACGCTATATTTCCCACAGCTCCGGGGCATGTATACAAATTAAATTCATAATTTAAAGCAGATGCAAAAATAAAAATTTAAAAAATAAATAAATAAATAAACAAAGCAGATGCAGGGAGAGCAGCCTGGGCAACCCGCATCGAGCGCTCGCTCAGCGTGGCAGAGGCGCACGGGCCCCTCGCTGAGGGCCGGACGCAGGAAACAGGCCGCTGAGGACAGCCAGGGAGGCCTCTGCCTCGTGTTTCTACGTAATTCAGGAAGCGTTTTAGAGGGTGAGCTGGGGTTCTCGGCAGCCGCAGGGCCCGGCACAGCAGGCTCTGGGTGGCCGCGGCGAAGGGCTGGTGGCCCCCGCCCGAAGGAGACAGCTGCCCTTCTGCTCCTGCCACGCGTTGCCTGTGGGATGCAGGGCAAATGCCATCAAATCTGGCTTTTAAAGAGAAGCTGGAGAGCCAAACTTTTCTATAAAATCTTCTGGCTCTTTTTCTAGGTTGGCAGCTAATTCAGGTTTATTTTTTTTTTTTCTTTTGAAACTCTGTGTGGGCCAAATAGAACAGGACTGAGAGCCAGATATGGATTGTGCGCAGCGAGTTTGCAAACTCTGCTCTAAGAAGTCTCCCCGTGTACAGACGTTGTGTGGCTCGGTGGGAGGGAAGCGTGAGGGCGGGGAGGGGGCAGGCGTGGCCTGCTGGCGACCAGAGGGCGGTCACCCCCGCTCTTCACTCTGTCCTGCCACCTGCAGAGCAGCGGCCCCGCTCACCTGGGCACGGGGTCAGTGACCAGCAAACGTGACCGTGGGTGGCCTGCGGCGCTCTTCTACTGGAAAGGGAGCCTCCGTCCACGTGTGAATAACCCATAGCCATAGAACCATGTGAATCGTAGCTATTTCATAATTTTCCATTTCAAGCATGGCCCTGGTCCCTCTAGGCGAGTGCTCTCTGCACGGGCCTTCGTGCACCTGCTGCCTCCTCCTGGCTCAGGCTGCAGATCAGATACTGTCTCTTGGGAAAGGCCTCCTTGGCCATAAAGCAGCCCCTCTGGCTATCGTCCTCCTGAATCACCCTCTTTTAATTTCTTCAGAGCATTCACTGGGCTCTAAAATGATCTCACTTGTTACGTGTCTATTAACTGTCTTCCTGCAGTAAGAATGGCAGTCACTTAAATGGCTGGACTTTGTCAAGGTCACCACGGTACCCCTGGCACAGAGCCGCACTCGGGGAAATGCCGCCTCTCACCAGTCTGCCCTCCCCTCCGTAATGCTTGTGTGTGGTGTATTGTCACTAAGCCACCCGCCCCCTCCCCTCCTTCCCTGCTGCTTTGTGACCCTCAATAGAAAGAAGGTTCCCCATGTCTGCTTTCTACCCTCCTACTTGGAAAGAACAATACATAATAAGGAGAAACTGCCAGCATATGGAATTCGTTAGATGGGCGGGAAGAGGCCAGTGGCCAATTTGGGAAGCTCCTTCTGCTCGAAAACTCTGTTTGCTTTCGTCATGCTAAACTCGCCCAGTTTCCGGGATGCACTCCCCTTCAGGCCGCGGCTCCAGTGGGAAACCGTGCAGAGCACCTTTGTGCCACTCCCCTTGGCACCCTGGACCAACTCCAGCACCTCACACCTCCTATCCTGCCTGGGAATCGTCTCTTTATCTGACTCTCTGACCAGACGCTGAGCTCCTACTGCGAGGGACAGAGCTCATGTCTGGGGCCCATAGGAGTGATAATGAGAGCAGCTGACATTCCCGGACTGCTAACCAGGTGCCAGGTCCCGTGCCCAGTCACCTCCCCTGGATTCTCTTGCTCAGTCTCTGTAATATCCTGCTCACCTAGGTATCGTTATTACTTACCCCCATTTTACAGACGAGGACATTGAGGCACCAAGAAACTAGGTAATCTTCTGTAAGTCTTAATGTGCTGCCAAGCCAAGATTTGCAACTTGGGGAAACTTGACTTCAAAGCTCCTGTTCTTGGGGATCCCTGGATGGCTCAGCGGTTTAGCACCTGCCTTCAGCCCAGGATGTGGTCCTGGGGACCGGGGATCGAGTCCCACATCAGGCTCCCTGCATAGGGCCTGCTTCTCCCTCTGCCTATGTCTCTCTCTGCCTGTCTCTCTGCATCTCTCATGGATAAATAAATAAAACCTTAAAAAAAAAAAAAAAAAAAAGCTCCTGTTCTTAACCTTGATCCCATCTGCCCCCCTAGACAGATGCTCAGGAAGTGTTAGTCGATGAACGAACGAGTCCGGCCATGCTTCCAGGAAAGCATCACAAGACCTGCGGTGTTTACAGATGCTTTCAAGTCATGATTCCCTTTGTGGCCACCACGCTCTTGATTATCAAGGGTGGTCTGAGGGCACCGCATCCGAGTCCCCTAGCCTTGGCCATCTGCCTTGAGAATTGGAAACCAGCACCACCAGTCTCAGTGGAGCTCTGAACTGGGGAGGCTCAGGTTCAGCTCACCCTTGGTATTGAGAAAAATCAGAGAAAGCCCACAACACTGAAGTGCAGAGGATCCGGGCCTCGAGTCCCTCATGGGAGGGCCCCCTGTGCTGACCCACCCTTTCTTGGGGCCCGCAGATTGCCTGTGCTGCTGTTGACTGCGTCAAAGAGAAGAACCAGGACCTGTGTCAGCAGGAGGCTGTCAAGGCCTACCCCACGTTCCACTACTACCATTATGGGAAGTTTGCAGAGAAGTATGACAGCGATCGGACGGTAAGCTGGGGAGAGGCGTCCGCCCTGAGCTTTCTGTGGGGGCCGGGAGACGGCCGCTGAGAAGGGCAGCCGAGGGACGCTTCCCAGACACTGCACGAGTCCGCGTGGCGCTCCCCGGGGAAGGCAGGGGCTACAGGCCTGGCTGGAAATATGTGCCACCCCAGAGGTGGTCTCAGGGCCCAGCTTGGAGCCTGGGTGGATTCCAGGGTGTTGGCCAGGGCTCCTCTGGCCAGGGCGACTCTCCCCACACGGCCAGCTGCCCCCCAGGCCACTTCTCTGGAGGCGTGAACACATGGAGGGGTAGGGAAGGAGGTGGGGGGGGCAGGGGAGGGTGCAAATCCACTTAAGGGCTGAAGTTGTTTTCTCCTCCTCTTCCCCTTCCCCTTCCCTACAGGAATCGGGGTTTACCAGTTTCATTCGAGCGCTCCGGGAAGGAGACCACGAGAGACTGGGGAAGAAGAAGGAAGAGTTGTGATTCCTGCCTCAGAGAGAGCTTTTCCATTACACTGTGAAATGATAACCTGCTTTGTTGTTCTTTCTGAATTTCCACGTGTTCCGAAAACGAAATTTTTTATAGCCGCTTATGGCCATTTTGTACAATTTTGAAATAAAACTAAACCAATTGTTTGGTGTTGTGGGCTGTTTCCGCAGAGCTTGCACTGACGGAGATGGACACTCGTGTGGTCCCGCATCTTCTGGGAGGCGGACAGACTCGTGAGGGCGGCAGTCGGCGTGAGGAGGGTGGCAGGGCCGCTGCCCCCTTGGCCAGGGGAGAGCAGACCACAGGATATCCTGTTGGCAGTGACCGCTTTGGGGAGGAAATATGTGTCGATAATGAGGGAAAATGGGATGCTGAAGCTAAGGGTGGCGACCAAGTACTAGCTCTTTCTGGATTGGTTCAGTTTGGGGTGTTTTCCTGGAACTCATTTACATGTTTCTCTTTCTTCAACTATTTCTGTCTTCTCTCTTCCTTTTTTTTTTTTTAAGATCTTATTTATTTATTTATTCATAAGAGACGCAAAGAGGCAGAGACACAGGCAGAGGGAGAAGCAGGCTTCCTGCTGGGAGCCTGACGTGGGACTCAATCCCAGGACCCTGGGATCAATCACTGAGTTACCCAGGCACCCCTGTCTTCTCTTTTCCTCTCTCCAGTCCTGCCTGCTGTCCTGTCACAGGAAAGCTGAGTCTCCAATTTGGGGATGAGCCCCATGGTCAAGCCCAGGCTCAAGGAGGCATCTAGAACAGGGTGGGGGAGGGAGCTTTGGGCTGCTGCTTGCTCTGCACACTGTCTGGAAGGGACAGACGTGGGTGGCATATTGTCCGTAGTCATGCAGGTGCTGGGTCAGCCCCCCGTCCCTCCCACCACAGTAACCTCCGAATGTCACCTCCATGTCCTCCATGGATGGGTCCCACCCAGGTTCCTGCTCTGCCTCCTCCCTGCGTGCCATCTCCTGACCTGCTTTCGCACCTGTCGTGCTTTCTGCATCGCTGGGTGACTTAGCACCAGCCCTGTGCCCGGCAGCGCCCGCGGAGCCGGAGAACCCTGGGATGGGTCTTGTCCTTCCACTCACTGGTACTTCTCCCCAGGGAGGACAGCCCCGCTCCCTCTGCCTCAACTTTAGTTATAAGCAGGGATTAGTTATAATCCTGGCCTTGGATTTGGACGGTCCAGAGGGGGTTGCCTTAGCTGGCTGCAGTGCTTAGCTGCTCACTTGGGTGGTTTTGTTGGCAACTCGACCTTCAGGAACAGCTTTGTTTCCAAGACCAGCCCCCTCTCTGTGGCCTCCATCCTTCCTGCTGTTGGGTCCACTGAGGGGAGGACCAACAGTCAGGAACCGCAGAGCCCCTCATGCCTGTGCTGACAGGTGCCACTGCTCCGTTAGGCCACATCGGAGGGTCCTAGCTCCCCAGTCCACCCCCTGCCACTTCAGCCTTGCTTTTTTTTTTTCTAAGCACGCATTTCCTCAGCAGTAGCCCTGGTCTTGCCCCAGGTGAGTGGACCTGAAAGAAGCAAGCGTGCATTTAAACACATGTACTGAGCTCCTGCTGGGTACTGCATGCTGTTGCACAAAGAGCCACGTCATCCTGACACTGTGTAGTGCACCCATTTGAGCAAGGGGCTCCTGGGAGCATGAGTGTGCACAGACATGCTTTTCCTTAATGGTGATCTGGAGGTTTTGTGGGAGGAACGTATTTTCTTGTGTCTTCAAAAAAATTTTTTAACTGCATCTTTAGAACACTACCTGACAAAAGCCACTTCCTGACTGAGGACCACTGTCCTCATGGTCAAGGTGTGTGGCTTTGTCTTTGTCCATCCCGTAGCTCCAAGGTCAGATGTGCCTGGCCTGGCTTCTTGGGAAGGGCTCAAAAGCACCAGGAAATGGTAACCTCTTCATTTCTCTGTTTGCAGGATTTGATAATTATAAGGCTTTGTCTGAATGTCTAGTGTTGGGGCGCCTGGGTGGCTCAGTCAGTTAAGCGTCTGCCTTTGGCTCAGGTCATGATCCTCGAGTCCGGGATTGAGCCCCACATTGGGCTCCCTGCTCAATGAGGAGTCTGCTTCTCCCTCTGCTCCTCACCCCACTCATGCACTCTCCCTTTCTCTCAAATAAATAAAATCTTAAAAAAAAGAAAGTCTAGTGTTTGCCATGATTTTGGGCATGAGCTGAGCAAGTTCACCCCAGCTCTGGGCGGTGGCCTCTATGGACAGAGCTGCACTCCATACCCCTACCCTTGTCTGCACACTCTCTCTCCCACCCTTCACCCTATTCTCCAATTCTGGAGCTCCGTGTAGATGAAGCCAGTATCATGGCATCTAGTGAGTTCCATTTCTTGTGGCCACACTGTTTCATTTGGAGTTTATTGATCTTCAGGGAAGGCCTCTCTCTACCCCTGCCAACTCATGCTCCCTCTTCCCCTGGATCCTGCATTCACAGGCTGATTTCTCTGCAGGAAGTATGTGGGTTAGGAGAGAGTTGGTTCCTAATCTTCTTTCTGGGCTTTGGCATGAGCTTCACCTCACTATCTCTCCTTTGGGCTACTGCTTCTGCTTCCCCTCCCCACTGGTTTGCCTTAGTTTCCCGCCTTACTCTGTCTGCATCCCCCATACCTCTCGCCCACCAGTGATTCCCCAATTGCTGCCTAACTGAAGCTTTCAGAGCTGACCCCCCAACCCCTCTCATCGTCCCCATGCTACTGCCTCCCTTTCAAGAGGTGTTTGGCTTCCAGAAACTTCTATGCCGGCCACAGGAAGGTGATGCTCTGAGTTTAAGAAGTAGTGTGTTGGGAGTGTGGGGGGTATCTCATTGTTATTTTGATTTGCATTTCCTTAATGATTAGTGCTATTGAGCATCTTTTCAGTGCTTTTTGGCCATTTATGTCTTTTGCCCATTTGCCAAATGGGTTGTTTGTTTTTTGTCTTTGGTGTCTTACGGGAGTTCTGTATATCTTCTAGGTATGAATCCCTTATCTGATCTGTGATATGCAAATATTTTCTGGCATTCTGTGGGTTATCTTTCCACTTTCTTAATAATGTCCCTTGATGCACACAAGTTTTTAATTTTGATAAAGTGCAGTTTACTTTTTTTTCTTTTGTTGCCTGTGCTTTTTGTGTGATATCCAACAAGTCATTACCAAATCCAATGTCCAAAGTTTTTCTCCTATATTTCCCTCTAAGAGTTTTATAGTTTTAGGTCTTATGTTTAGAACTTTGATCCATTTTGAGTTCAGTGTAATAAGGGTCCAGCTTCATTGTTTGGCTAGAAACTACATATGGCTATTCAGCTTTCCCACCACCATTCTTCCCTCATTGAATAGCCTTGGTACCCTTGTCAAAAATCATTTCACCATATATGTAAGGGTTTATTTCTGGGCTCTCTAGTCTATTGCATTGGTCTCTATGTCTGTCTTTATGCCAGAGCCACAGTTTGGATTACTGTAGATTTGTAATAAGTTTTGAAATTAGTAAGGAAGATTCTTCTAACTCATTCTTTTATTTTTTTAAATTTTTTTATAATAAATTTATTTTTTATTGGTGTTCAAATTACCAACATACAGAATAACACCCAGTGCTCATTCTTTTTCAAGATTATTTTGGCTGTTCAAGATCCCTTGAAATTCTACATGTTGACGCCATTAATCATGTGTATAACTTTCAAAACCAACACTGTAGTCAAAATGCAGAACTATTCCATCACTACAGAGATTTCTTCTGTGTTCCTTTATCTTCAAACCTGTTCTCTCTTCTTTCTCTTCACCAACTCTGGCGGCCAGCAACTTGTTTTCCATCTCTATATACTTTGCTCATTTGGAGAATGTTAGATAAAGGGAATCATACAATAAGTAATCTCTTAAGATGGACTTTTCCATTCTGTGTAACGTCCTTGAGATCCATCCATATTGTAGGTATCAATATTTTGTCCCTTTTTCTTGCTGAGCAGTAGTATTCCATGGTATGGTCGAATGTACCACAGTTTAACTAATTAGGGGACATTTTGGTTGTTTCCAGTTTGAGACCATTACAAATAAAGCTGCCTTCTGTCTAGATGTAAATTTTTATTTCTCTGGAGTAAATACCCAGGAATATGACAGTTGGGTCATATCTTAAGAATGTGTTTAGTGGGCAGCCCGGGTGGCTCAGCGATTTAGCACCTGCCTTCAGTCCAGGGCATGATCCTGGGGACCCAGGATCAAGTCCTACATCGGGCTCCCTGCATGGAGCCTGCTTCTCCCTCTGCCTGTGTCTCTGCCTTTCTCTCTCTCTGTCTCTCAGGAGTAAATAAATAAAAATCTTAAAAAAAAAAAAAAAAAAAGAATGTGTTTAGCCTTTAAGGAAATTGCCAAACTTTTCCAGAGTGGTTGTACCATTTGCTTTCTTACCAACAATGTATGAGAGATCCGGTTTCTCCATATCCTGCCCAATATTTGGTATTATCATTATTTTTTAAATTTTAGCTGTTCTAATAGGTGTATAGTAATAATATCATCATGGTCTTACTGTACATTTCCCCAATAATTAGTAATGTTGAATATTTTTTCATGTGTTTATTTGCCATCTGTATAGCCTCTTCTGTGAGATGCCTGTTCATTTTCTAACTGGATTATTTTTTTACTGTTGAATTTTGAAAGTTCTTTATATATTCTAGATACTAATCCTTTGCCAGATATGTGACTTATAAATATTTTCTCTCATCTGTAGCATGTTTTTTAATCTTAACAGGATCTTTCAGAGAACAAAAGTTTTTAATTTTGACAGAATTAATTTTTTTCGTGGATCATGCTTTTGGTGTCATATTTAAGAACTCATCACCAAGCCCCAGGTCCTACAGTTTTAATTCTATGTTTTTTTCTTAAGTTTTACATTTAAATATATGATCTATTTTGAGTTAATTTCTGTACAAGGGATGAGACTTAGATTATGTCTGTGGATGTCCAGTTGTTCAGCACTATTTGCTATAGACTATCTTTCCTCTGCTGCATTGCTTTTGCACCTTTGTCAAAAACCAATTGGCTGTATTTACAGAGGTCTATTTCTGGATTCTCTGTCCTATTGATTATATACAATATATATGATATATATAATTATATAAGATTATGCTTACATAATGTACTTGTTATACAGTAAGTCTTGAAATCAAGTAGAATGATTTCTCGCATTACCTTTTTTTTCTGAAAATTGTTTTAGCTGTTGCAGTTCCTCTTCCATGTACATTTTACTTATTTTTTTAAGATTTATTTATCACTTTTAGAGAGAGCAAGTGTGCATGGGGAGAGGGGCAGAGGGAAAGAATCTTCAAGCAGAGTCCCCACTGAACATAGAGCCCGAGTCGGGGCTCCATTGCACAACCTCATGACCTGACCCAAAACCTAGAGTCAAACACCTAACTGACTGAGATACCCAAGCACCCCTTCCATATAAACTTTAGAATATCTTGCCTATATCAAAATTTTTTCTGGGATTGTATCCTTTCAGATGATTCAGGGAAAAAAATACATAGATCTATTTATTGATATGTACATATATATACACACAGAGAGAGAAAGATAAAGCCAAAGACCCAAAATTTAAGTAACTGGGTGAATCTTAGGCAAAGGGTATATGTGACCTTTTTAGAAGTTTGAAATTTCATCAAAATATAAAGTGCTCCCCATCCCGGCCCCTGAAAAAAAAAAGAAAAAAGATTATACATGGAAAAAAAAGGCCTGACCTCATTATATAAACTCAACGACCCAGTTTAGCAGGGAGGGCCTGAGTTTAACTCTCTCTAGGCAGTCATACTTTCTGTGTAGCCAGGACCCAGAGTTGCCCCTGTGCTCCCACAGACTACAGAACTTGGCTGAATCTGGCTAAGTTTGCTAGAGGGAGTCACCTCAGTGAGATCACAGGCCAGCCTCAAGGGGTCACAGCACCAGCAGGAAGGAGGAGGTACCCAGCCAGGACTGGAGAAGGAAGGAGAGTGCATGCAGCCCAGGTTTCAGAGGCAAACAGCCACGGAATACCCCAAAGCAGGCCCAGCTGCCCTCAGAAGTGTTGACCAGCAGGGGATGCAAGGATCTGCAGGACCTGCTGTGGATCTAGGTCCCTCCTTGGCTGTCTTGAGGGCAAAGTGAAGGTTTGTCTGCACCCTTGTAGAGGAAGGAGACTCTGGAAGTTTGCCTAGGGAGTCATCCTACAGTTACCCAAAGAGAATTTTCAGTTTATTGGATCAGACTGAGATCACTACTTCTACTAGATCAAGTAATAGGAAAACACACCCACATACATTTTTCTCTGCATGAGTAGGCACTCTGCAAACACACAACACCTCCATTTCTGATAAATTGTAGTGTCCAGTACTGAACAAAAAAGTCCAGGTGAGAAATGGCCAGCAAAGGGGAAAGCACCCTGAATCCCACATTCCAGATCTTGTAAGATATATCTTGGCTAATCTAGTACAAGATTACAGGCTCACTGTCAACAAATCCATCAAAACTTTTTCATACTGTTCACAGAGAAGACCAATCCCTGATAGTTCATTTTCACTGGATTTTTTCCTTCATTGATCTTCAAGGTAATACATGTACATGTGTTATAAGAAACTTTGAAAAATGCAGAAAAGCATGCAGGAAAAAATTTAAATCACTCAGACTTGCTACTCATCTGTTATTCAATATGTTGGTATGCTGTCTTCCAATTTTTTAAAAGGTTTTTATCTATCTATCTATCTATCTATCTATCTATCATCTATCTATGAGATAGAGAGGGCTTGCAGAGGGAGTGGGACAAGCAGACTGCCCTGAGCACAGAGTCCTATCCAGGGCTCAATCCTACTACCCCAAGATCACAGCTTGAGCCAAAATCAAGAGTAGGATGCTCAATCAACTGAGCCACTCAGGCACCCCCATTTTCCAATTTTTTTTTAAATCACACATAAATGAAATTTTTAAGACCTGTGATAGGTACTGTCAACTTTCCTTCCATGGTGTGCCTATTTGTACTCTTACCAAGACTATATAAAATTAACTGTTTTTTTTAAAAAAACAAAAACAAAAATCTGGCTAATGCTGGAAATTATAATTTTTAAAGATCTTTGCAAATTATATATATATTTTTAAATTATATTTTTGATACAATTATAAGACAAAATTATTCTGGTTACATTTATCTCGAAAATCCATCTTTGTTTTAGCCTACCAGGATGTTTTAGATTCTGTTTTTGTCCCTGACAAGCTTTCTATCCTTAACTTCATGTCACTTGCAAATTTGATAGGAATTAAAATGTGAAAGATAGAGTAGAGCCTAGGATGTTGTAACAGGCCAGTAGAAATTTCCTGTCAATCCGTTAGTTCAGCATCCATACGCAGCATCCTCCCCATTTAACAAGTTCCTAACCCACCCAGTTGTCCCAGCCTCCAACTCTGATTTTCCAGCCTTTCCTGAAAAATACAATGAAAAATGTCATCAAATGTTTTGTTGAGGTCTGGATAATACTGTGTCTACCACACTCCTCTGCTCAATCAATCTAATAACCCTATGAAAGAACAATAAGCCTTCATCTGTGCACAACGCCTTACAGTTTGGAAACATCTTTAGCTTCCCCATTTCATCCAGCGCTCACACCTTTCCATGGTGTTGTGATGAAGAGGCCAAGGCTCCAGGAGGCCAGATGAGGTGAGGCAACTTGTCCAAGTTCACAGCGGTGGTGAGTAGTTGAGCTCAGAAGCAATGCAGGGGCCCTTTCTCTCCCCCAAAACCAACAGGACTTTCAGTTGGTGATGCTTCTTTCTAGTGGCTATTGCCTCCTTTCAACAGCCACTAGTCTTTACTGAACTTATCAGCGTAATGCTGCTTAGTACGACTTCCCTTTCCTGGACTATGACATCGCCACGTCTCACATATTTTCAGGACCCGATGGGGAGATTTGTCTGGGCCAAAATATTTGAAATTATTTAGAGCAAGCAAGTGCTCTTCTTCAAACTCTCAACTAGCGTTGACCTTTTACAAATTTGTCTTTATTTTCTATATCTTCTCTGCAAAACTAAATCAACTAATACCTAATACTTAAAAATACATTAAATGTATATTATATATTTATATTATACATAAAATATGTATTTAGTTATTAACTTAGTGTGCCTATATTTTTATATATGTATTTATATATTTTATATATATATGTATATGTGTATGTTTATATAGAGAAATATATATTTTGAAATCTATATATTTTTATATATGCACACTAAGTTAATAACCAAATTATATGGCTCAGTGGTTGAGCATCTGCCTTCGACTCAGGGCATGATCCCAGGGTTACGGGATCGAGTCCAACATCAGGCTCCCTGCATGGAACCTGCTTCTCCCTCTGCCTGTGTCTCTGTCTCTCTCTGTGTGTCTTTCATGAATAAATAAATAAAAATATTTTTTAAAAATAACCAAATTATATATACACATATGTGTAATTGTGTATATATATATATATATATATATATATATATATATATAATATATATAGGGAGAGAGAGAGAAAGAGAAAGAGAGACTGAGAGAAAGAGGGAGAGAGAGAGAAACTGTCTTTATTGTCTTCCAGTTTCATGCTCCAAAAATGATTGCTGTCAAGTTTGATGTGTATCCTGCCAAAAATTTGTTTTCTTTTTTTGGCTCATAAATGAACATATAGAATGCTTTTAATGTGTGTGTTTATGTATGTGTGTACACATATATGTGTACATATATGCATGAATATGTACGTGTATATAGAAACACAGATTCAGAAAATTCATTTCCACCAAGATCACATACAGTTGGCCCTTGAACAATGTAAGGATTAGGGGCACCAACCCCCATGCAATCAAAACTCTGCATGTAAATTGTAACTCCCCAAAAACAGTTGCCAATAGCCTACTATTGACCAGAAGCCTTACTGAAGACATATTAAGTCAATTAACAAATATTTGATATGTTATATACATTATATACTGTACTCTAATAATAAAGCTAGAGAAAAATATTTAAAAGTCATAAGGAAGATAAAACATTTCACAGTACTATATTTATCAACAAAGTCCATGTTTAAGTGGATTTGCACAGTTCAAGTCCATGTTGCTCAGGGGTCAACTGTATACATTCATTTGTATTTTTCCTGGTATTTTAAAGGACATCTCAAATTTATTTCATTTTAAAGAATCAAAACCCAGCCTTTTTTCCCCAAAATGTCTAGCCACTTGGCCCAACGCCATTTTGAACAAATCTTTTCCCCACCGAAATAACATTTTATCAATAGTAAATTTCAAAATCTATTTGAGTGCCCCGTCCCACTACCTTATCCATTTTCATTTCATTTTATTTTTTTAAATCCCATTCTAATTACTTTTTTAGTTTTAGAATTCCCCTGGCTATTTTGCAAGTTTTTTTTCAGGTAAACTTTCTGTCTTAGATCCCAGTTCCTTATCATCAGAGATCATCCTATCCCTTTCAGAACAGTGATGGTTCTTTTTGACAGAGTAAGCAGACATAACAGTTGTGGCATTTCACTTTTCTTCCTCATCCATCGACATGATGCAGTTGGATCCAAGCAGTGAGCCCAGGTTTCCTTCCTCAAACCTCTCACCCTTGACTTCATTACAGCAACCCCTTGTCTTGTCCATAGCTCTTTGTTGCAAACGTCGGCTGGCTGGGCTTCCCAGGAACCCCTTCCAGATCTCCTTATATGCCCTCTTTGTTCCCTGTTGCTTTCTGATTGAGCTGCCTCCTAGCACAACCCCTGCTGGGTTCTTCCCCGTGTGTCCTCCTTTTCTTTTCGCTGAGATCATTGCCAATTGTAAAGTCAACATGCATTTTCAGGAACGTTTTCATCCTTCCAGCCTCATCTCCTCCTCCAAGTATATCAGCTTAGAGGAAAGGCATTCTTTCAATGACAGCACCTCATGACCTGAGCTGAGGGTTATGCCCCTGGACCTCAGACGCCCCCTCCTCTCTGGAGCTCTCAGTCCCTCACAATGAAGAAAAGGAAGGAAGAGATCCCACCAGCATTTCATCTTTGGAAATCAGTAACCCCAAGGGTTGAATTCCCTGAGATCTCCAGAATTTTCTGCTACTTCACTCCCTGGGAAAAGGATAGATTGACGTTCTTGCCCATTTCTTTCCAGGTACAGTGGTTCTCAATCCTGGCCTCATGATTAACCATGTGGAGACCTTGCAACACTCTCAGGGCCAGGGTCCCACCCCAAAACCATTGAATCAGAATCTCCAGAAATGGGTCCCTGGCATTGGTGTGTGTTAATGGATCTCTAGGTTGTTCTAATGTACAGTTGAAGTTCAGTACCGGTGTGTTGAGTCCTGCAGGCTTCACTCATGTGCATGACCAAGCTTACACATACGGGAAGCAAGGCTAGGGGAATTTGGGAAAATCAAGGGAAAGACATTTTTTCTGAGATTATTCTGCAAAGATGGAGATTTTTCATTATGATTAAGTAATTAAGTTGCTTGTGGTCTATTGCTACCTTTAAGTGTCCTGAAAATTGATTCTAAAGCAACATTCACTGGGAAGCTGTATATGTAAATCTGTCCCCATTATCAATGCAGTGCAGATCCATGCAGCTAAAATACCTTGGCTCTAGGACTCCAGGGCAGCCAAGTTAGTGATGGTAACACCACCACTGTATTTGCGCAGACCGTAGAGTGAGCAGGACATGCAGAACCTGACATTTCAAACGTTGCCACATCACTGGGCGATCAGCCTGGCAAGTAAGCTGGGAGACTGCCAAGCAAATGTCTCCTCTAACAGGATGTTGAAGTCTCCGCAGACGAAGACTTTAATTCCTGTCATCATCCGACTGCTTGCAAACCTTCCACTTTCTGCACCGAGGAAAGAAATTGGTCTGGGCTTCAAAATTCTATCAAGAAGTAAACTAACCTGTGAAAGCGTAGAAGGGCTATCTGAATGCAAGCAGACACTGGGGTTCAGAAGTCTCTGACACGTTGGGAAATAAGAGGGGTCTGAAGAAGGTAAATTGCTGATAGCCGTAACTCTGCAAACGAATTGGAGTAAACCAAGCTCCATCAGCCAGGGTGGGAGGGAAGGCCGGGCAGCTGCATGAGGGGGCAGCGGAATCTGGGGGCGTCCCTTTGGCGCTGTGTGTATTACACCCACCCTCTTGTTTGCAGCCTCACTTTTGGGTGTACTTGGGGCCCCCAAATCCTAAACCTGCCCAGAGTTCTGTACTGTGAATCTGCTTCTGGGCTTTTCCCCTGCAGGGCTGGGCTTCGGATCAGCCGAGCCAGTGACCACCCACCACTGGCGGAGATGATGGGTCAGTGCCCAAAACCATTGTAAAGAGGTACATCTCCCAGACTCCCTTACAGAGGGTGCTGCTGGCTCTGGATTCACCATGTGTGAGGGTTAGGATTAGAGTTAGGGTTAGGGGTTAGGGTTAGGGTTAGGGTTAGGGTTAGGGTAGGGGGTTAGGGTTAGTGTTAGGGGTAACGGTTAGAGGTTAGGGGTAATGGTTAGAGGTTAGGGTTAGGGTTAGGGTTAGGAGTTAGGGTTAAGGTTAGGGTTAGGCTTAGGGTTTATACAATTTAGGGGGCCGCTTTAAGGAAAAGAATACAAAACCAGTGACAAAGATGAATGTTTATTCAAAATGAAAAGGAGAAATCACAAATAAAAAAACTCAAAAGCTGAAATATACCAGAAATAACATCAAATCTAGGAAAAAATACTGCATTTTCATTAATTAATTAACTAATTAATTATGGAATCTGCTCAACTATCATCTCTTCAGGGAGCCCTCCTCTCTCACCACCTCATGCAAAGGAGCCAGCTCCTCTCCCATTAGTCTCCATCACTTACCTTGCTTTCTTGCAACAGCACATGTCTCTTGAGATGTCATGTCTATTATTATTTGTTTGCTTGTTGTCTCTCTTCTGCACTGGAATGTAAGGTCTGGGAGGGCAAAGACATTTTATGTCTACTTTTCCATATTGCTCCGACACTCAGAATGTGGTCAGTGCTCAATAGGTATCCATTGAGTAGTTTGGAAATTTTCGCATGAATTCAATATTTTACAAACTATATGTAGAGTATGATCCAGTTTTTGTAATAATATGCATAAGAATATGCTAGGAAAGGAGAATAGAAATAAATAAGTCAAAATATTAAAAGTGATTATATCTAGATGATAAAATTATGGGTGATTTTCATTTCCTTTATCCTGCTTTCGTAGATATTCCGATTTATTTTCAATGAGGTGTTACAAATTTTAGGTAAATTAGATGTAAGTTACTCATGATGAAATGTTAAGTGAGAAAAGCTAGATATAAGATGTATCTAATAAAGGGGCACCTCAGTGGCTTAGTTGATTAAGCATTTGCCTTCAGCTCAGATCCAGATCCTGGGGTTCTGGGATCAAGGCCACTTTGGGTTTTCTGCTCAGTGGGGAGCCTGCTTCTTCCTCTCCCTCTGCCCCTCTTTGATCCTGATTTGTTCAGGTTGTGGGTTTGTTTTGTGTTAAAAAAAAAAAGACTCAAAGGAAATACAACAATAAATTAATAGTAGTTAACTTTGGAAGTTGGAATAACAGGAAGTTTTCATTTCTCCTTACTTTTTGGTGTTTTTGCAGTTTTTATAATGAGCATTAATTACTTTGAAAACCTACAAAAATTAAGACAAATAGTAAGAAAATATCTTAAGTAATATTAAGAAAAAACCCCAGAAGTTATAAAAAAAATGAGGTCCCCTTAACTAGAGATGCAGCTACATATTTGGTGGTGGTCAAAGAAAGGGCAGGGGAAGACAAAAAGAAGGGCACCCAAAAGGAGGGAATAATGTGGGAATTTAGAGCTTGATGAGATTAAGGTAAAATAGTAATAAGAAAAGAAAGAAGAAACCAACTAGAGGGAGGGATGAACATGATGATGGAAAAGGAGAAATGGAACAAAGGCCTTCACATTAAGTAAATTGTGCTTTCCTTCATTTGATTCAAATATATGCCTGCCATTAGAGCTTCCTAAATTTTGGGAAAATCCAAAGTTAAGTGGTAAGTAAATGGACATTATTTTGTAAAATTCTGATGGACTTTTTAAAAGAGCAGTGAAGAAAAAAATACATTTTGAAATTGCCCCAAAGCCTTAACTCCAGTTTTTCAAAAGAAGCATCTGAGTCAGGATATTCATGACTCGACCCAATTGTGCATTAATTCCAATGGTGATGATTGACCATAACTGCAAATAACAGGATACATTCTTGTGGTCTCCTAAGACTACCAGGGTGAGAGAATAATAATGATAATTAGGACATGGTGAATCCACCTTCTCACTGTGAAATAAAATCCCAAATATAAGTAGTTAGTATTCATGAAAGCAGCATGTGAATAATCAGATAAAAGAAAAGTACTTACTGAAGGCACAAAAACATTTAGTGAAAAGTCCTTTAACATTATTTTTGTAGCATAATAAAATAAAAATGTGTTAGTTTTAAAATTCATAGCTTTTCTAAAGGAACTCCCTGGGACTTACTGCCTACATATAAAATTACTTTAAAGAGAGAAATAGGAGACTGTATTATAAAATGGAAAGAAATTCAGAGTTCCTTTTTATTAGAATACACATTGATATGTGAAAGTGCTTTTAATTAGAGATAATTAAAATAATCAGCTATATTTAAAATAATTACATACTAAAAGAGGTCTATAAAATGATGGGAACTTGGCTATAAAATTTTAACATGAGCAATATCAAGGCATAATAATACCTTACCTAAATGAATATGTTTTTTTACTAGTCTATCTGTTCACCTCACTTGCCCTTCTGCCTAGGGGGAAAAAAACCCCAAAACCTCACTTATATACAGACCCTGGTTCAGCAGGTATAGAAGAAATTTACTGGAGTTGTATCTCTATGACAAAGTTATAAACATAAATTTACTATCGAAATAAAATTTGAAAGATCCCCTGAGCTATATATTCAAATTCATATATCTATAGCTATAGATAGGTACATATTTAATATATGACAGATCTGACCATGTTTCTCACAATAATAATTAAAGGAAATAAAACTAGGATGTTGCACCTACAAAAGATGTTGAATTTAAGCACTAATAAAATGAAATGCAAATTAAAACAAGGAGCTTTTTTTCTTCACTTAAATTAACGAAGTATTTTTTTAAATGATGGTACCCAAAACACCATCATCAATCATCACTGACGGCATTTTAAAGTGAATCAAACCTTTTGGAAAGTAATCTGGCAATATGTATTGAGAAAATTATAACTTTCAATTTAGCAATTCTAGTTCTAGGAATTTTTCCCAAGGAAATAATCCCAAGCATGGAAACAGCTATAAGCAAAGAAAATATTCACCTATGCATTACTCATGATACGGAAAAAGAAACAAAAGGAGAGAGAATTTCCTGGAAAAATGCCAAATATTTAATAAAAGAATAGTTAATGTGAACTGTGGTACATTCATTTGATATATTCTGCAGCTGACAAAATGCTAGTTATGAAAACTAGGGAGAAACATGGTAAGAATCTTATGGTATGCTAAATTTAACAGCAGAATGCAAATTTATATATACTGTATGACCGCAATTCTTCAAAGATATGCTAAAAAAAAAAAAAAAAGAACCAGAAGTAAGTACATGAAGATGATAATGATGGGGCTACTAGGGTGATCAGAGTGTAGGCACTTTTATTCTTTTCCTCTACTTTCTGCATTTTTGTGATGTAATTATATTATTTTAAAAATGAACATGTTATTAAAATTTTGGACTGGGGATTTGCTGGTGTGTGGGTTTTTTGTTTTTTGGTTTTTTTGCAATGTTTTTCTAGCATATTCTCCAATTCCATTATTTCTCTGAAGGCTTAATAAAACTAGATAGTATAGCCTTAAAGTAAAATTCTGGGGAAAATTCTTAGGTAAGTTACAGATGAAATGCTCATAATGAAATATGTGAAAAAAATGTATGGAGACCAATGTTTAATCTAGTATGATTCCTATTTATTTTTTATTTTATTAAAAATAAGCATTGGCTGAGGTGTCTGGTTGGCTCATTTGGTTTAAGTGCCACATTCTTGGTTTTGGCTCAGGTCGTGATCTCAGGGTCCTAGGATGATGCCCTGAGTGGGGCTCCACGCTTGGCTCAGATTCTGCTTGAAATTCTCTCTCTCCTTCTCCTTTAGCCCCTCCCCTCTCTTTCTCTCTCTCTCGTGAATAAATAAATAAATCTTTTTTCAGAAAAAAAGCCTTGACCTTATATATGACATGAAAATCACAAGCAACAAAGGGAAAATAGATAAATTGGATTTCATCTAATTTAAAAACTTGTTCTTCAAAGGACACTACTGAGAAAGTGAAAAGATGGGGCGGCTGGGTGGCTCAGTTGGTTGAGCGACCGACTCTTGGTTTCAGTTCAGGTCATGATCTCAGGGTTGTGGGATTGAGCCCTGTGTCAGGCCCCGCTTTGAGCTGCATGTCCACTTGTCCTTCTCCCTCTGCTAACCCCACTCGTGCTCACTCTCTGTCATAAATAAATTAATCAAATCTTTTTTTTAAGTGAAAAGACAACCTGCAGAGTGGAAGAAAATATTTGTAAATCAGATATCTTATAAGGGATTTGTATCAAAAATATGCAATGAATTTATAACTCAACAATAAAAAGACAAGTAATCCGATCTTTCAAATAGACAAAAGATTTACATAGACATTCTCCAAAGATATACAGATGGCCAAGAAACACATGGAAGATGCTCAATATTACTAGTCATTAGGGAAATGCAAATTGAAAGCACAGTGAGGTACAACTTCACACCCACTAGGTTGGCTATAATCGAAAAGACAGACAACTAGTTTTGGCGAGGATGTGGAGCAAGAGAAACTCATTCATCGTGGTGGGAATGTGACATGATGCACCTGCTTTGGAAAACGATTTGGAAGTTCCTCAAAAACATTAAACAGGGTTGTCATGTGAGCCAATAATTCCACTCCTAGGAGAAATGAAAATGTCTATCCACACAAAACCTTATATGTGAATCTTTAAAACAGCCGTATTTAATAGCCAAGAAGAGCAAAGAGCCCAAATGTCCATCAAGAGTTGAATAAAGAAAAGGTGCTATATACATACCATGGAATATTATTCCATGGAATGAGGTTCTGGTAAGTGCTGCAGCATGGATCAACTCAGAAAGCTCCATCCCAAGTGATACAAGCCAGTCATCATAAAAGACCACATATTGTATGATTCTATTTATATGAAGTGTCCAGAGTAGGCAAATCCATAGGGATAGAAAGTGCATTAGTGATTGCCCAGAGCTGGGAGGTAAGAGCGTGGGGGGAGTGGATATGGAGCTGCTTTTCGGAGTGATGAAAATAATCTAAAATTAGGTGGTGGTGGTGATGGCACACCTCCTTGCAGCTACTAAGAACCATGAATCCGTATGCGTTAAATGGGCCACTTATGTGGTATGTGAAGTATATTTCAACAAAGCAGTTGAAAAAGAAATAATGTCACCTCTATTTTGACCCAAGGGTGTGCAAAGAAAGGATGAAAGGAAATACAGCAATAAATTAATAACAGTTACCTCTTGATGTAACCTCTAGAATGACAGGTGATTTTCATTTGTCTCCTGTTTTTGGTGCTAACCAGTATTCCTATCAATAACTAGGTATTATCAGAGGGCCAGTGAGGCAGAGCTGCTAAACGCTTCTCTTAGGAACCAGGCCACAATCCTTGCTCAAGGCTGCTATTACCTAGTCGTGCAATGTTGGACAAGTCACCCGACTGCTTCTGCGCGCAAGACATGATGATTATTTCTCCGTCCTGGGCTGTTTTAAGCAACAACATAGAAAGTTTGTGTAAGTGCGCAGCACGGTGCATGGCCTGTGGCAAACTCAGTAACTGCAGGTTAGTGAGAGGAGTCACAGGAGGAGAACCTTGGTGGCTGTAATGCTAGTGGCAGTACTGATAAGAGGCCCACACTGCCAAGAGAAAATTAAGAACGTCCACGCTCAGTTGCAAGGCCCTCTCCCTGCAGGTCGGTCAGCTATTGTAAGTGAGGAGGGCAAGGAGGGCATCTCCCCAACTCCCAGGGCTTTTGCAGAAAATGTTGAGAGAAGCCTCCTTTTGGATTTTTGGGCATTTTGAATTACTAATACTGGTTTTTGTGTTTTTTTGGTTTTTTGGTTTTTTTTCTCTGAGCTTGTGGAGCCCAGAGGGAAGCCAGCTCAGAGGCAGAGTGCTTTTTTTTTTTTTTTTTTTTAAGTTTTGCTGCTTTTTGTTTGTTTGTTTTTGTATTTTTAAAGATTTTATTTATTTGTTCATGAGAGACACAGAGAGAGGTGCAGAGACAGGGGCAGAGGGAGAAGCAGGCTCCCTGCAGGGAACCTGATGCAGAACTCGATCCCAGGACCCCAGGATCATGCCCCGAGCCGAAGGCGGACGCTCAACCACTGAGCCCTCTGAGCACCCCTAGTTTTGCTGCTCTGTACAATTAATTGTTCCCTTTCTTCTTTTCAAAACTCACATCCAAATGATTGAATTCGAATTTCTCCTTCAATGAAATGAAATTACCTCCTCAGATTCAAAAAACAATACTTTGGGAGATATAAAGTAATAGACCTTAATGGGATGGAATATTTATTTAACACTATCAGATCTCTTCTGTCAGCATAAATTCTACAATTGTACTGAGCTTTTACCCAACTAGGGAGAAATTAGGCTGGATTTTTGCTCTTTTTATACTTAGATTTGCTGTTGAGATGAATGCGCAAAGTCGGGATTAGTTGTTTCTCTAAATAAGTGGCCACATACTATAGTCACGTGCATCAAAAGCTAGCAATTTTTTACTTCGTCAAGAATTTTCCTGATACCGGTGTCTGGTAGAGGCAGCACAATGCATTTCTCATCCTGTTTGCTCTTCTTGGGCCCTCAGGAAGACCCTCTCCCAGGTATGGATGTCTGCGGCCTTTATCACGTGAAATGTAGGGAAGCGAAGTAAGCCTCCTTCAGTTTGGCTCTTAAAACCTGTGTGATCCTCTGGCTCTCTCTTCCCCACTTGCCATGTGTTCGAGATGAAAGAGCCAAGATTCCTGAGTCCCTCTTTGGAGAGGAGCTGCCAAGGGAGCAGCCCGCCAACACCAGATTGTGACATGAGTGATAAATAAAGACCTTTATTTAGTATCTTAAGCCTATCCTGTCTCATCTAAAACAAACTGCATTTTAACACAGAACCCCTCAAATTCTCCCATAACAGGGTTGGTGCCACATGATATTAATTTGGGTTTAGTAACATACTAAGTAGGATCAGACATTCATGAGGCCCGTGTCCTTACATGTGACACATGGCATCTGGATATTTATGTTCTTTTTGTTCTTTATGTCCTTTATGTTCTTTTCCCTCCCACATGAAAGAGGGCTTGTGCTTGCCCATGCCAGGGATGCGACACCCTTCACCGGAGCTCTCTTTTCTCTCTCTATGGGCTTCTCTCTGCAACCGGCACTCATTGGTCCTTCACTGTAGCCAAGTGCAACAGTTCAAAAGGGTTGAGTGCATGAAAAAGGGTGTACTCTACGAAATACCTTCCCCTGAACACAGGATGATAGTCTTTTTCCCCTTTTGGAAAAAAAAAAAAGTTTGGTAACCAAACTACTAATTAGAGAGATTAGCATACCGCCTCTCTTCCTAAGAATCCAGAAGTTCTTCGTATTTTATAAGCCATCACGTTTATATTGCAAAAATCTCCCCCACTAATTCATAAGCACCTCAAGGTTAAGGAACCAGGCTGGGGGGTGTTTTCTTTTGTTTTTATTTTATTTTATTTTTTTTAAAGATTTTATTTATTTATTCATGAAAGATACAGAGACAGAGAGAGGCAGAGACACAGGCAGAGGGAGAAGCAGGCTCCATGCAGGGAGCCCGACATGGGACTTGATCCCGGGACCCCAGGATCACACCCTGGGCCAAAGGTAGGCGATAAACCACTGAGCCACCCAGGAATCTCCATTTTGTTTTGTTTTTAATCTTAAGTCCTGAGAGTTGGGTTAATCTTACTCCTGATTCATAGCAAATTATCATTATCACTCCACATAAGGCCCCTTTCTAGTTTTATATGATTTTATTTTATTTCTACCCATTCACCCTGATAGTCACCCACCAATGTATCTGATATATGTTGTTAAATGTGTATGTACCCTTTTCAGATATGATGTGTGTGTGTGTGTGTGTGTGTGTGTGTGTGTAAAATCTTTGTTTCATTTCCATGGATACTAGAATCTGGTGCAAACTCTGGGCTGGCTTCTAGAATGTAAGTAAGTAAACCACTTCCTCCACAGACTTTCAGGTAACAAGCTGATGATTAGACTATGCACCTTTATTGTATTTATAGGGTTTTCAATGCCCTTTGAAATGTGATTAGGTCTTTTAAGGATCATGGACCCTTACGATACTTAGCTTATAAATAATTAAATCCTATTAATACTCCAGACTGACTCAAACCTAATTTATTTCAAGTTCTGAGTCTCAGTAGAGGAGGCCTTGGCTCACTACTTTCAAAATAATGTCACTGCCTCATTCCATCTTCCCCTCAATTCATTTGAGTGGTAAAATACAGGTGACAAAAGAAGGGGAGTTGTGCACAGAGTATTATTAAAATACAGGATTTTATTAATTTGAAAAAAGCCTTCAAATTCCAGAAAAGCAGAGAGAATAATAAACCACATGCCACTGAATTTCTTCTTTAGAAAATAATGTATTTCAGATACATTAAAAGGGACTAAAAGAATATAAAGAGCACCACTGTGTCCATTCCTCAGCTTTAGATCTTACAAATACAATTGAAGGCAAGTTCCTGATCCAATTCCCTTCCATCCTTCCATCCCTAAAATCACCATTTTTTTGCATCTTATGTGTCACTCTCATGGAAGCCTTTATGCCTTTACTACTCCCATATGCATCCAAAACAGCAATAATATTTTGCAGATTTGAAATTTTGTATCAATGAGATCATACCCTTAGTAGCCTTTTGTAACTTTTTTATTTACCTTTTTTGGAGGTTTTTTCCTCCTTGTTAATATATGTGGTTCTAATGCATTTTTTTTTTTTTTTTTTTTTTTTTTTTTTTATAAATCTGGTGGTACCATCCTCTACAATGGCCCCCAATGATCCCTGCCTCCTGCTATTCATAACCTTTGGAGTCCCCTTCTACATTGAGAGTTGATCTGTGAGACCAATAGCATATAGCAGAAGTGATGGCATGCTACTTCCGAAAGACTTAGACCCTCTCTCTTGCTCTCTTTTTTTGGAATATTCGTCCTGGTAGAAGTCAGCTTCTTTTTTTTTTTTTATTTTTTTAACTTTTATTTATTTATGATAGTCATACAGAGAGAGAGAGAGAGAGGCAGAAACATAGGCAGAGGGAGAAGCAGGCTCCATGCACCGGGAGCCCGACGTGGGATTCGATCCCGGGTCTCCAGGATCGCACCCTGGGCCAAAGGCAGGCGCCAAACCGCTGCACCACCCAGGCTTCCCGGTTCTAATGCATTTAAATTCTACTGCCACCTGTTTTATTGCATGACTAAAGTTTATTTTTGCTCTGACAAGCAATGCTGACGTGCGCATTCTTGAGCACGTCCTCTTCTGTACACGAGGGCATTTCTCAGAGTGGCTGTTGGGAGGTGAGATGCTGGTTTCTGGTGCTCCTTGCCTGCAGGCCTGCCTGGCCCTCCTCACTCAGCCCACTCCTGGTGCAGCTCTCTCCTCTGTGTCTTGCAGCCACTGGGGCAAATGCTCTGATGAGGGCAGCCCCATGTCAGTGGCTGAGCGCGTGGGAGGCGATGCTCCCTCTGGTCGTCCTCGCCCTGCACAGTTGCTGTGACTGTACCCTCTAATTCCAGCACCCAGGCTCTCACCCACAGCCTCCGGGGGAGCAGTCAGCAGCCCTCCACGGGAGCCCCTCTGCACACTGGCCTGTCATCAGCTTTGGGCACGGCACTGACCTCAGCTCTGACCTCTTCACGCTCCCCCGTCTCTCTGCTTCTCTCAGGGCATCCGACTTCACCCTCCATGCACGCCCTTCACCTGGCACTGTCCTCCTTGCCACCTCGCTGCCATGGGCCCTTACCGACCAACCTTTGTTCCCCTCCTACCCATGTCCTATTTCCTCTGCCACCGGGCTTATTTATTTCTCACGTATCCTTGTTTCACCCCTGTCCCCAGTTTTCTCATCTTTGCCGCCAGGATTCTCTCTCCTGCCAGACCCACCTCCACCAATGTCCTCCTCTCTGTCGCCATGACCCTTTTGGCCACCAGCTTCAATCACCCTCTTTCTTTTTGTTCACCTTCACCATTGGACACCTCTCTACCACCAAATCACTTAATTCCATTAAGCCACACACTTTTTAAAACTGAAGTATAGTTGTCACACAATGTTACATTAGTGTAAGGTGTGCGACATAGTGATTGGACAACTCTGTGTTAGGCTCTGCTCACTGCAGCGTAGCTCACCACCTGTCACCATGTGATGTCATCCTAATACCACTGACTCTATTCTTCAGGCTGGGCTTTTTAATCCTGTGACTTGTTTGTTCCAGAACTGGAAGCCTCTATCTCCCTCTCCCCTGCACCCATTTCACCCGAATCCCCATTCCCCCTCCCCTCTGGCAACCATCATTCGATCTCTGTATTTATGGATCTGTTTCTGCTTTTTTTTAATAATAAATTTATTTTTTATTGGAGTTCAGTTTGCCAACATACAAAATAACACCCAGTGCTCATCCCGTCAAGTGCCCCCTCAGTGCCCGCCCCCACCCCCTGCCTGTTTCTGCTTTTTGTCTATTTATTCATTTGTTTTGTTTTTTAGACTCTGCACATAAGTGAAGTGATATAGTATTTGTCTTTCTCTGCCATCTAGCTCCATCCATGTTGTCACAGGTAGCAAGATTTCATTCTTTTTATATAGCTGAGTAATATTCCTCTGTGTGTGTGTGTGTGTGTGTGTGTGTGTGTGGCAGCTTTATCCATTCATCTGGCGATGGACACAGGCTGCTTCCATGCCTTGGCTGTTGTAAATAATGCTACAATAAACATAGGGATGCATAGATCTTTTCTTTTTTTTTTTTTGTTAAGATTTTATTTATTTATTCATGAGAAACACAGAGAGGCAGAGACATAGGCAGAGGGAGAAGCAGGCTCCATGCAGGGAGCCTGACATGGGACACAATCCCAGGACTCTAGGATCATGCCCGGAGCCAAAAGCAGATGCTCAACCACTGAGCCACCCAGATGTTTCAAATTAATGTTTTCATTTTCTTTGGGAAAACACCCAATAGTCAAATTCCTGGATCATATGGATCCTATCTTTAATTTTTCAAGGAATCTTTATCCTATTTTCCACAGTGACTACACCAATTTACATTCCCACCAACAGAGCATGAGGGTTCCATTTCCTCCGCATCCTTGCCAATTCTTGTTATTTCTTGTCTTTTTGATACTGGCCATCCTGACCAGTGTGAAGTGATATCTCATTGTGGTTTTGATTTCTATTTCCCTGGTAATTAGTGATGGTGAGCATCTTTTCATGTGTCTGTTGGCCATCTGTATGTTTTTGTTTTTGTTTTTTTTTTTTTGAAAAATACTTATTCAGATTCTCTGCCCAGTTTTTTTTTTACAATAAAATATTTCAAATTTTATTATGATTATGACTATGATTGCTATTTTATTGTTGACAAATTTACAGGCACAGATTGGTGGGATGAGAAGAGGAGGCAAAGTTTAAAGAAATTTAATTAGGCTATCATTTTCCTATATAGCCACTAGACCATCTTCTCAGCTATTCGTCCTTTTTTTTTTTTGTATGTTTTTTTATTGGAGTTCGATTTGCCAACATGCAGTATAGCACCCAGTGCTCATCCTGTCAAGTGCCCTCAGTTTTAAATAAAATTTTTTGTGTTTTGGGTGTTGAGTTATAGAAGTTCTTTAAGTATTTTGGATATTAATTGAATGTATCATTTGTGAATATCTTCTCCCGTTCGATAGGTTGCCTTTTTATTTTATTGATGGTTCCCTTCACTGTTGAAGAACTTTTTACCATAGTGTAGTCCCAATAGTTTCTTTCTGCTTTTGTTTCCCTTGCCTGAGGACACATACCTAGAAAAAAATTGGACTCAACACCCCTAACAGACAAACTTTCACCACTGACATGTGGCTTTTTTTCTCTCTCCCTAGACCACACTCTGATCTGAAATCTTCACCAACGAGACCTCACTTTCTGTCACTGGGCCCTTCCCTGTCATCTGACCCCCAATATACCTCACTTTAATCCAATCCTATAGAATTATTGTGCCACAGAGCTCATCTCCATGGACTCCTTGTTGGTTGGCTTCTGCTGTCCCAACAATCTTAGACTTTGATCCCTTGCGCCTGTGTAAGAAGGTGGGCTGCTCCTCTATGCTGATTTCCATGTTAGGAAAGTGATGCGGGAGGTTGATTTAGGAATTCTTTAAAGGGTCAGAGAATCCCAGGAAAGAATCAAGGCTGAGCTTCTCCGCTGCAATCAAGAAATGCCCCTAGGTATAGTGACCTGGGAAACTCCCCAAAGTAAAAGGGGTATCTATGCAGTCTCAAGGCTGCAGGGATGCAGAAATGCCCTCCACCACAAGGAGTGTTGTTACCATGTCTTACAGAGTGCTTGCTGGTGATTTGAAGCTCAGATTTGAAATGAAGCCACAGAACCAGTCCCAGGTCTGCCCTTTGGTGAGGCACTTTGGCTTCTCCAGTCTCTCTGGCCAGAGTGCGCCCAGGGGGGACGTGGCAGTTTTCCAGGGGCTGGGCGCCCTTATGGAGGCCAAAAGATGCTGCCTGGGACAATGGGAACACTGGTCTCTGAGCTGCTGGCCCCAGTGAAGAGCCCGGGTAAGTATTTCTCCCCAGTGGAAAAGAGAGGCCTCTAAGAGATCTAATACAGAAGAGCAAGGAGGACAGCAGGAGGAATTAGGGACTTCCAAAGCCGGAGGGAACAGCCAAGCTGTTTGGGTCAGAACAGAGACTCTTATAGACAAGACCCCCCGACTCCTGGCACAGAATGAAAAGAAGATTGGGAGAAATGATGAGGCACTTTTTACAGAGGCTTTTCCAGGAAAAAAAGACAAGGGGCAAGAAGATGCCTTTCCAAAAGCCAAGTCAGTGTCGACTTCTACAGA
Source organism: Canis lupus familiaris (assembly GCF_011100685.1). Lineage (NCBI taxonomy): Eukaryota > Metazoa > Chordata > Mammalia > Carnivora > Canidae > Canis > Canis lupus. The sequence continues at coordinate 26,882,870 of NC_049254.1, forward strand.
GTCAGGCCCGTTAGAAACTAGACTGTCTTCAAGGGCAGTGGGGGTGCTCCGGAGCTCAGGAACACCTGACAGTCATGGGTCTGATGCTGGAGAAGAACCTGGAGCTTAGGCGTGGACTTCACACACAGGAGGAAGGTTAGGACAAGAAGGAAGCGTGTTCCTTGCAGAACCTGGAGACGGGCATGCCTGCGACACAAGGTTCCCTTTGTCCCAGAGCAAAGGAAAGTGATGAGCACCCCACCCTATGGCAATCAAGCAGGCTTTGAGGGGCAGAGCTGTCCCAGCAGTCGCAAGTCCTAAGTCACCAGTAATAAGACATGTCGCTATCATGTGCCCCTCCGCGTGTGGTGCACCGAGGAAGATACAACATGACTTCTGCGATATTCTTGCCAAACGTGCATAAGCTCAATCGAATCAAGAAAATACCAGTCAAACCCAAATTGAGGGACATTTTATAAGTTAGCAGTACTTTTCAAAAGTATTGGGTACATGAAAAATAAGAAAAGACCAAGGAAATGTCACAAATTGGGGGAGAATATGGAGTTATGATAACTAAATGCATTAGGAAGGGGGGGGTTCTGGATCAAACCCCAAAGACATTTGCAGGAGAACTAGTAAAATTCTCGAAATCTGTAGTGTTTAGTTTTAACACCAATATTAATTTCTGGGTTTTGATTATTGTACTGTAATGATGTAAATTGCTAGTAGTAGGAGAATTATACAAGAACTCTGCAATATTTTTGCAACTTCTCTGTAAGTCTAACATTATTTCAAGCTTAGTAAAAAGAAAAATTTTTTTTTTTAAATCTGGGTCTGATACCTTTTGGCAGGGGGCAATTTTTGGTCATAAGTCATTATCTTCATTAGCTATGGGTCTGTCTAGGTTTTCTATTCCTTCTCTAGACATCTTTAAATTTTCTCCAGAGTTTTCCATCTCAACTATGCTTTCAGAATCATTGGCATAATATTCATTATATTATTCTCCAATACGTTTTGAAATTTGTTGGGGTTATAGTTCTAGCCCCTTTTTCTTTTCTTTTCTTTTTTTAATTCAGAGGTTTTATTCTGTAAAGCACATATGCACATATTTCAAACACAGAAAATTAATCTGGGAGTGAATGCCACAACAGATCAGCTACTGACCATCATGCAGCAAGGTAAGTGAGGTGGGTCCACTGGCCCTCGTAACCCCACAGTGCCTGCAGGAGGGTTGAAAACCAGGATGCTGAATCCCTACATACTGCCAAAGAAAATGCAACCGAAACGCAGGCGCCTAGTAATGAGAAAAACTTACAAATAGAATCAAAACTGATTCAAGTCATACAGTGAAAGGACAAAAGGAAAACGGAAAGAGATCAATATGATTTGAAACAACCATTTAATAGTAAGTTGCTAACCTTTAATTGCACCTCCAGTCCAAGTTGCCTGAGGACGCGCCAGGAGTCCTGTGCAGGGTCACTCGGAATGGCACATGGGCCCCGGATGGGACGCGTTTCTTATCCTGAGGTCCCCCAGCAGGATGTGGTGGAGGACTGGGCCTTGTCTGCAAGTGCCCAGATATGAACAGGACTCTGGACTTCCTGAGATTCCACGGGAGTCTCTTCAGTTCCTAGACCTCTTCACCCATGTCCATGGCCACCATCCTTTATACACCTGCCTGACTCTGGGTTTCCATAAAGATCTTTGAGAATTACCTGGATAGCCCTTTTCATTAATGCTATTATGTACTTATGCTTTCCCTTACTGTTGTCCCCTTTGATCGGATTGGGACTGCAAGGGGCTTGTCTTTTTATTAGCCTTTCAAAGAATCTGTTTTGGTTTTGTTAGCCATTCTTTGTTTTCTATTTTCAGTAATTTCTAGTTTAATTTCACATTTTTTCCTTCTTTTTTGTGTGTTCACTCTATGATTTTCTTTTTTTTTAGATTTTATTTATTTATTCATGAGAGACACAGAGAGAGAGGCAGAGACATAGGCAGAAGGAGAAACAGGCTTGCCATGGGGAGCCGGATGCAGGAACTCAGATCCCAGGACCACACCCTGAGCCACCCAAGCATCCTCATTCTATGATTCTTTTTCTAACTTCTTGAACACTTTGCTCATGAGTTTCCCACCCTTCTTATTTATATTGTAAACAGTCATTAGGGCATAGTCATTGCTTCTAGTTCTATTTTTATCACTTATGTTTTCATCTGTAGTGTATTCATCATTGTACAATTTTAACAGTCATAACTTCTGTTCTAGTTTTTCCTTTAATTGATGGGTTATTCATAAATATGCCTTTTTTTCATAAATATGCCTTTTATTTCAAGATACACGGGATATATTTTTATATAATTTCAAAATGCAATTTATTTTTTTGTATATAGTTCAACAGGATTTGTATAATTTTTCACCATAACTTTTTATTATTAAGCATTTTATTTTACTAAAACATGGACATTCTTATAGTCTAAATAATATCATTGCCATTTGGCATAAGGTTCACAATACAATTTTAATAAAAACTGTCCATCTGCTCTTCACTCTTCCCACCAAAACAGTTATTGGTTGCCTGAAATGAGGAAAGTGTTTCAAAATAGAATGTGTCATTGACTGAATGATCTAAGGCTTCAGGTTTGACTCACCTCCCCTGTACCTTTCCAATGATTTTGTATACTAATGAAGAGTATTGAAGCACACCTTGAGCTTGATTTGTGATTCAGTTCACCATCTTCAAACAAATTACAGCCAATAAAAGTTTTTAAATTAACATCTCTCTGGCAGTTGCAGGTATCAATGACATTTGTGTGTGAATAGAGGTTACGGAGATTTGTGATTATGCCGAAGAATATAGGTCCAGAATCACTACTTATTATTGCTAGTGTTAAAGTATGACAAGTAATATTCTGGTGAATTTATATATTCCCACTATTTGAAACACTGAGGGAAGCTGGAATCTGGAGACAAGGTCAGGAAAGTCACTCTCTAAAATGGAATCTAATGGGATTTAATATACAAGGGAGGGGAGTTTTTATACCATATTCTGTTTTGTGGTTTTGTGTGTTTTCCTATGAACCCAAAATGCCCTAGGAATAATGGCCCTAACTTATCCACAGTAAAAAGAGAATCTAATATTAATTATCTATCATTGCGTGTATTAGGGGTGTCCACAGATGCAGAACCAATAGGATGTGTGTGTGCCCGCACACAGTGTGAGAGAGGGGTGGGGGGACAGAGAGAGAGAGAGAGAGAGAGAGAGAGAGAGAGAGAGAGATTTTAAGGACTTGGCTTACATGATTATAGAGACTGGCAAGTCCCAAACCTGCAGGGTGGGCCAGCAGACTGGAGACCGGGGGAAGAGTCAATGCTACAGTTCAGATCTGAAGGCCGTCTGCTGCTAGGACTCCTTTTTGCTTTGGAGAGGTCGGTCTTTTTCTATTCAAGCCTTGTACTATGTGGATGAGTCTCACTCACATTATGCAGGACAAGTTGCTTTTTCTCAAAGTCCACAGATTTAAATGAAATCTCGTCTAAAAAAAAAAAAAAACCATCTCAAAAACATTCAGAATAATGTTTGACCAACCACCAAACACTGGCCCAGCCAAGTGGACAAATAATATTAACCATTGCAGTGCCCATGGAGGATGGGATTGTAATGGATAGCTGTTACTATTTTAGTCTTTAGAAGACAGGCTGCCCACAAGGAAAAGCAGCCTTTGATTAGCAACTGTATTTTTTCTTAGTTTTGTGGCCTTGACCGGTTTAGTTAACCTCTTGCAGCTTCAGATTCTTTCTATAACTAAATAATAAGGTTGTGAGAATTAAATGATATTATTCTGTGTAACATCCAAGGGTCCCTTTGTAGGTGCTCAAAGATTGCTCATATCCCTCTGCGTCTCCAGGAAGGAACATTCTCCAGCTGCTGCCTCGTCTAAGCCAAACTTCTTATGAGATGAGTCAACATTCTGGGCTCTGGCATCCTGATCACAAAGCCACATCGGATTATTAATTCTATTTTCCATGTATGCAGACATAAAATTCTTGTTAGAAAGGATTGTCCCATTGTTCATGAAGACAATGGCATTCTTTTCTTTAAAAAAATAGAATTATGTCGAGGCGTCTAGGTGGCTCAGTCAGTTAAGTGGCTGACCTTGATTTCAGCTCAGGTCATGATCTCAGGGTCCTGGGATTGAGCTCCATCTTGGGAGGGGGGTTCCATGCTCAGTAGGGAGTCTGCTTGAGGATTCTCTCTCCCTCTGCCCCTCCCCCCTCTCTAAAATAAGTCTCTCATAAAAAAAATAGAATTATGTCCTCCATGCATGCAGTGTGTGCGCATGTGTGTGTAGTTATTTTCTTCATTAAAAACCTTGATACACAGTGTTACATTAGTTTCAGGTGTACAACATAACTATTCGACAAGCTTATCTTATGCTATGCTCACCACAAGTGTAGCCACCATCTGTCACCTTACAACACTATTACACCATTGACTGTATTCCCTATGCTGGACCACAATGTTATTCTTATTCATAAATCAACGTCTCAGTCAGAAATTGTTGGTAAGAAACTCACTCTAAGAAACTCATAAAAAAATTGGTTGTTGTTGTTTTTTTACTCAGGACTGAGGGGAACCTCACAGAGATTTAATTACAGGAAATCACCTATCCTCATTGGAAACCAGAAAATGAGTTACCTGCCTCCATCTCTAGCCTGGGAACACATAGGCTTGTTCATTTCTCTTGGTCTTCCTTACTATGTTCTAAATATTTGCTCCCCTGTAATTTAGGCTTTGTGTGGCACTTCATAGTTTTGCTGGCCTACCCTCCACATGGCCTTCAGCTCCATGCACATGGCATTTGACCAACTCACTATGTTTCTTAGATCAACTTTGGAGTCTGGCTGGTTGCTAACCAGCTCCTATGGTCAGATGGTTCCACTGGCTGTGCTAAGAAGGAATGGATTGTGTAACTGATAGACTGATCCTTTCAGGACTATAAGTCAGAAACTTAGGCTGGAAAGGTAAGTTGGGTACGCTGGGCAAAGTAACCTACAACTTAATTCTATATGGCTACCTCGATGGGTCCGTTGATGTACCTCAAAAAGCTGTGCCTGCCCTCTACTCCTGCAGCCCGAGCCTATAGTTTGCCTTTAACTCAAAGCTAGCTTCCAGATTTGCACAGTCTGATTTCTCCCCAAGTGAGAGAAGCCAAAGCTCCTACAGGCCTTTCTAACCCCTGGCTGCTATTTGTCCCACCAGGGGAGAACTTGGACCACATCATAATGTGGCTCTCAATAGACTACTATGATCTTTGGCATGGACTGGACATCTCTTCTTGTCTTGTCTTGCTTTTGTATCTCTGTCTGCAATCTCGGTGGCCTTCCTGGTTTTTGTCTCCTCTTCCCTCCACAGACCTGTGGATTTTGCCTGTATTCACATTCTCCTAGTGTCCAGCTGGATCTTCTCATTCCTGATGCTCGTGGCCCAGTACTTTACTCCACTCCAGTATGAACCAGCTTAGAATGCTGGCTTTCTGAACTTGCACAGCTGATGGGAAAACCCAGATGTGGCTGCATCCCTGTGACATGTGAAATGTCCTGAGAGGACAAGCCTATAATAGCCAGCCTGCCAGCACCCCTATAGACCCACCAACTGCAAGTGGCAGCAAAGCTTCACAGTGAGAAGAACCAGCATGTGAGTCAGCAGGCCTGGATTTGAATCCTAGACCTTCTATTCACCAACTGCGGGAACATGGCCAAGTTTTCTGAGGCTTAGTCCTATAAAATAATAATAATTGTAATAGTTAAGGCACACAGTTGCTAGAAAAACTAAATGAGATGAGTGCAAAGTAATTAGCACATAATAAACAAATGGTAATAGTTCTTTTAAATCATTTTTATCAGTGTTAATAGCAACATTTCCTAGTCCCCAGGAAATGGTTAAAGAGGAGGTATTGTTAATACCACACAGTCAACTCCTCATTTCTGAAATAGGTTTTTCTCTTTACTCCATCTATCCTACAAGGTCATTGCTGTATGCGGGTGGAGAAGAAATGATGAGTGTATTTATAGCATTTAGGGAAACTGTATTTTGGATGTGGAGAACTCCCCCACCTAAAACCCTCTTCTATAATAAAAGTTTAAAATCCTTTCCTTGCAGCTTACCTTATTTTTTTCCCCCTTAAACCACAGCAGCAATGTCACATTGAGGTTTCTCTGTGCGAGCACCACCATACTAACACATATATCTTAACTGAATTTTGGTTAGAGGGAAAACTATTTATAAGTAATTTTTCCTATAGCCAAGAAGTAGACAGTAATTAACACATTATTTGTAAACAGGAACAAGAAATAATTTATAGCTAATGTGTGGTCGTTCCATTCTTTCATGAACTCACAAATTTATGTGTTGAATAAAACCTATGAATACTAACTGGCTCTTTATTCCAGTAAATGAGACTGGTGGGGAGTGAATTGGAAAAGGAAAGTGTGGGACAGATAATTGAAAAATAAGGTGGAATGATGGATTTGAGATGCATGTCTGCTTCTGAATCATTTTGTGACTCTAAATAAAGACAACATTTTCGGGCTCTGGTTCTCCACCTGGAAGATTATGATAATATAACTATCTGGAAAGTATGGCATGAGAGTCAATTTTTTAAAGAGGGAGAACATCAAAAAAGATTTTTGGATTTTTGGATCCAAACAGACAAACATTAAAACCAAGAGTCTGGGAAACATTTTATCCTTGGTTAACAGATTTTGTAATATTTGAAGAAGCTATTTTACATCTACGGTTTCATTAAATTAATAGTTACTTATACATTGTTTTGCCAAAGAGACAAATGAATGGGCAGTTTACAAAAGTTGAAACACATTTGCCCAAGGAACATACAAAACAATTGCCATCCTCACTAATAATATCAACATCGCAAGCTTAGCTATGAAGTAACTTTTTTTCCCACTATTCAAATTGGGAAAAAAATCAAAGTTTGATGGTACAAATACAGCTTTGGTTGAAGGTATGGGGAAATGTGCACATTGGTGATGGTATAAGATACTAAAGGATTTTTGAGAGCAATCTGGTAATAGCTCTAAAAATTTTAAACCAGCATGCCTTTGGACCAGGAAATTGTACTTTGAAGGATCTATCCTATCTAAAGACAGAGATATACATATGACGGTGTTTGTGACAGCGATGTCTGTAATGATATGAAACGAGAACCTGATCATCCATTAATAGAAAGTGATTCAATAATTTACCGTACATCCATATTACCATCTGCCACTGTGAAAAGGAATGAAGCAAATCCACAGATACTGACAGATGGGGTATGAAGAGGGATTGTCCATGAAATGTTGTCATAAAGACAAGTTGCAGAACAATATATAGAATATGATATCATAAAAAAGAATATGATATCATTTAAAAAAGTTCATGTGGAAGATACCCACTAAAATAGTAAGAGGAAGATTATTTTAAAAAGATTAAATGATGACTTTCTCATTTTTTATTTATATTATGTCTCAGAAATGAAAATTTTAGATGTTTTTTGTAAATGGGTAGCTAGCTCTAAAGATATGATAGATTCAAGCTAAACTTTTTTTTTTTAAGATTTTATTTATTTATTCATGAGAGGCACAGAGACATAGGCAGAGGGAGAAGCAGAGAGAGACGTAGGCTCCACTGCAGGACCCTGAGATCATGACCTGAGCCAAAGTCAGGTGTTCAACCGCTGAGCCACCCAGGTGCTCCCAATCTAAACATTTTTTTTTAATTTTTATTTATTTATGATAGTCACACAACAGAGAGAGAGAGAGAGACAGAGACACAGGCAGAGGGAGAAGCAGGCTCCATGCACCGAGAGCCTGACGTGGGATTCGATCCCGGGTCTCCAGGATCGCGCCCTGGGCCAAAGGCAGGCACCAAACCTCTGTGCCACCCAGGGATCCCCTCTAACATTTTTTTTGGAAAGAATCCATCACAGGTGATGTGTACTTCTTACTGCATCACACCAGGGGACTGAGAAACAGCATCTTACAGCCAGTGAGCGATGTTCAGATTGACCCGTGGAGTAGAGTGGCAGCAACCTTTTGCCTTCATTGTACTGGTGGGTATACCTGTGTGGTGTGTTTTGGTGTCAAAAGAATATCCTTGGGGATCCTTGGGTGGCTCAGCGGTTTAATGCCTGCCTTCAGGCCAGGGTGTGATCCTGGAGACCAGGGATCGAGTCCCACGTTGGGCTCCCTGTAGGGAGCCTGCTTCTCCTTCTGTCTGTGTCTCTGCCTCTCTCTCTTGTGTCTCTCATGAATAAATAAATAAAGTCTTTAAAAAAAAAAAGAATATCCTCTGTCCATCCACCATTTACCTACTGACTTTACCACCAAGTTAATTTCTACCTAAATTAGTGTTTTCATTTGAGTTGAAAATAATGAGTTTATAACTCCACCATCCCTTCTGTTATATCTATTTTCATTATATTATTAAGCAAAGTTTTCTCTCATTAACTGGGACTACTTATTTCCTCTGAAATACAGCTCCTACTAGAAAAGTAGGAATTTTTTCACTTTATTTATTTATTTATTTATTTATTTATTTATTTATTTATTATTTTTTCACTTTAATTAGCATTTAAATATTTGTTGGGCACTGATAGTTCTTTTGTGAATTATCTTTTTTGTGCCTGTTTGCCATGGGTATGTTCCTAATTCTCTTATTGATATGCTGACTTTTCTTTTTTTGTCATATGTGGTATATATGTCACTTGGTTTGTTGTCTGGTTTTTCATTTATTTATTTTCATGTATAGACACTTTAATGTGGTCTAGTAAACTTTCTCTTTGTGGTTTCTTCGTTGCTTTTGTACATAGAAATGCTTCTTTATCCCTAAGTCAAATCCATTTTTATTTTCTTACAGCTATTTTATAGTTGAACTTTCTTTTTATGATTATAGAATGTTTATTTTAAAAACATTGTATCTTTCTCTTTGTTCTTTTCATTTAAAAAATATATGTATTTATTATTCCTCTGTCTAAAATCTTTCTCTGCCTTCCTATTGCCTGTCTGATTAAAGTCAAACTTGGTAGTTTGGCATATCAGCTCTTTGGAATCTAATCTTTTTTTTCTGCTTCATTTCCATCCATATCCTAGCACTAAGAGACCACTTGCACTTGCAGTTCCCTGAATTGTTAATGCTTTTCCACAGATCTATGTCTTTATATATATATATATATATATATATATATATATATATATATATATATATTCCTTCTCTATGTCCCACCACAGTTTGCCTGGTAAACTTTTCTTCTTCCTGTAAGTCTCCTCAAACATCACTTCCTTTTTTTTCTCTCCAGCTCAGTTTGTCACCCCTTTGTGATCTTCCCAGAGCCTTTGGTTAGATTTTTTTTTTTCATTAACTTTTAGCTTATTTCATTAGCATTGTCATTACCATTTTATGTCAGCCTTCTTCACTGTAAAGTTCCTGGTGTTTTCTTTATTTAAGAGGCAATTTGGGAAGACATTTTGAGAATATATAAATATCTTCATTAAACTTTGGACTACTAGTGTTGGCATTGGCATCTATTAATGGTTTTCTAACTCCATCATTCCTTTTGTATTTAGTACTTGGCATCCTACCATAAGGAAAAGCTTTCTTTTCTTACTTTTTAATTAATTAATTTATTATTTAAATTATTGTGCATGGACTATGAATCCGTAGTTTGTTTAACTGATTACTTTTATTCCAGTCGATGGGCTATAAAACATTACAATCACTGTTTGATTTGATGTTCATATTGTCCCAGATTGAATCTGTGGGAATTCCCTCAAGCTGGCTCCAATGTCCTGTCACTCTTTGGTACTTCTTCACTTTCTGATACAGGTTGGTCCAGATTCATATTCTTCTTTCTGTGCCCAGGCCGGAGATTAACTTTTCCCCCAAGATCTCTGGTTCCTTTTAGTGGAAATGGCATTATGTTCCCTTATTTTTAGGTAACTCCTTTATTTTCAAGTTACTCCCTTTTTTAAAGTAAGTCCCTTATTTTTAGATAACTCCCTTATTTTTAACTACCTTCCCTGTCATGAGAAACTGGCTTCCATGATCCTCAATGTATTTAGTCATTTGCTTAAGCCTAGAAAATACAGAAAATCATTTCAGAATTGCTAATTAGACTTCAATATATGTATGCTATTTGTTACTTTTGAGGTAAAATTTACATACAATGAAATGCAAAAATCTCAAGTGTACCATTTAATGAGTTCTGAAAAATGCACACACCTGTGCAACCCAAACCTCTATCAAGATATAGAACATTATCACCGACCCCAGAAAATTCCCTCATGCCCTTTTCTAGTCAACCCAACCACTAGAGGCAACCATTTTATGATTTTCTTTTTCATTACAGGTTAGTTGTATTTGTGTAGAACTTCATTTAAATGGAAAAATACAGAATGTACTTTTAGTGTCTGGTTTTTTTTGCTTTACATAATCGTTTTTTAAAAATTATTTTTATGGCCCAACATATGGTCTGTCTTGGTGAAGATTGCATGTGCACTAGGAAAGAATGTGTATTCTGCTGTTGTTTGGTGGAATATTCTATAATTGTCAGTTGTGTCAAGTTGGTTGCCAGTTCGTGTCTTCTATTACCTTATTGACTTTTTGTCTACTCTTCCTATAACTTTTTAAAAAAATATTTTATTTATTTTATTTATTTATTCATGAGAGACACAGAGAGAGAGAGTTAGAGACATAAGCAGAGGGAGAAGCAGGCTCCCTGGGAGGGGCCCAATGTGGGACTCGATCCTGGATTCCAGGATCATGCCCTGAGCCAAAGGCAGATGTTCAACCGCTGAGCCACCCAGGCATTCCTTCCTATCACTTTCTAAGAGAAAGTGTTGAAATCTTCAACTATAATTGTGGATTTGTGTATTTCTCCTTTCAGTTCTATCCATTTTTGCTTTGTGGACTTTTAAACTGTTATTAGATACATTTCTATTAGAATGTATGCCTGTTTTGATGAAATGATTCTTTTGTCATTATGAAATATCTCTCTTTAGCCTTGATAATATTCCTTGTTCTGAAGTTCGCTTTGTCTGATATTAATACAACTACTTCACCTTTTTTGGATTAGTGATTGGGCTTTTCTTTGTTCATCTTTTCACTTTTAACTTATCTATGTCATTATATTTAAAGTGAGCTTCTTGTAGATAGCATATAGTTGGGTCTTGACTAATTTTTCAAATCCAGTATGACAATTTGCCTTTTAAAACAGAGTTTAGACCATTTGCATTTATTTTTTTTAAAGATTTTATTTATTTATTCATGAGAGACAGAGAGAGAGAGAAAAAGGCAGAGACACAGGTAGAGGGAGAAGCAGGCTGCCCTGCAGGGAGCCCAGTGTGGGACTCCATCCCATGACCCCGGGATCACGACCTGAGCCGAAGGCAAACGCTCAACCACTGAGCCACCCAGGCATCCCATAGACCATTTCCATTTAATGTGACTATCAATATGTGTTTTGTGTGAATTAGTCATACTGGATTTCTTGCTGTTTATCCTTTTTTGGGCTGGCTTTCTTTCTTGGACCTATGGGTTTATATTTTTTATTAATCTTAGAAAACTTTTGGTTATTATTTTTTTGTATTTTTAAAAATCTCCTTACCTGTCTTTCTGGATTTCTGTTTGCACATGTGTTAGATAACTATTGTCCTACAGGTTACAAGGCTATGCTCATTTTATTTTATTTTTATTTTTATTTTTATTTTTTTTTAATTTTTTTTATTTATTTATGATAGTCACAGAGAGAGAGAGAGGCAGAGACATAGGCAGAGGGAGACGCAGGCTCCATGCACCGGGAGCCCGATGTGGGATTCGATCCCGGGTCTCCAGGATCGCGCCCTGGGCCAAAGGCAGGCACCAAACCACTGTGCCACCCAGGGATCCCTCATTTTATTTTTAACTTTATTTCTCCCTGCACTTTGGTGTAGTTCATTCTTTTTTTTTTTTTTAAGATTTCATTTATTTATTTGAGAGAGAAAGAGCACAAGTGGAGGGCGGGCAGAGGGAGAGGGTCAACAAGACTTCCTGTTGAGTGAGGAGCCCTAAGGAGGACTTGATCTCAGCACCCTGAGATTATGACCTAAGCCAAAGTCAGACACTTAACCAACTGAGCTGCCCAGACGCCCATAGCTCATTTTTGTATTGTTTCCTCATTACAGATCTTTTCTTCTGCAGTGTCTAAGTTGCATTCAAACTCATCCAGTGAAATTTTCATTTGGGATATTATATTTTACTACTCTACAAGTTTTACCTAATTCTTTCTATAGTTTCTTTTTATAATACTTTAATTACATTTGTGTTTTTCTTTAAATTCTTGACCACATTTATAGTAGCTGCTTTAAAGTTCCTATCTGCTGGGGCACCTGGGAGGCTCAGTCAATTGAATGTCCAACTCTTGATTTCTACTCTGGTTGTGATCTTGGGGTCATGGGTTGAGACCCATGTTGAGGCCTGTGTGGAGCTCTACAGGGGTTCTGCCCTGGGTGGAGAGTCTACTTGGGGTTCTCTCTCTTCCTTTCTCTCTGTCCCTCTCTGCCATAAGCTCTCTCTTTGTAAAACAAATAAATACATCTTAAAAAAATAAAGTTCTGGAGATGCCTGGGTGGCTCAGCAGTTAAGCATCTACCTTCAGCTCAGGACATGATCCTGGAGTCCTGGGATCGAGTCCCACATTGGGCTCCCTGCATGAGGCCTGCTTCTCCCTCTGCCTATGTCTCTGCCTCTCTCTCTGTGTCTCTCATGAATAAATAAATAAAATCTTTTTAAAAAAATATAGTTCCCATCTATTGATTTTATCATCTTCACCATTTCTGGGTCTACTTCTATTGACTGATTTTTCTCCTGTTCATGGTTCACGTTTTCCTGCTTCTTTGCATATACAGTAATATTTTCATTGGATAATGGACATTGTGGGTAATTCCTGGTTTGGTGCCAGGATTTCGTCTTTATTTACAGATTGTTAAGCTTCATTCAAGCAAGAAGTTAATTATTTGCAGATAAGCTTTCTCAGCTTTGTTTAAGTGGATAGAATAGGCTTTATTTACTCTTGGGTTAGTTTAGCCTTATTTCTAAAATGTGGCCTTTCTGAGGTCTCCCTATTGAATCCTCCAGGTGTTTAGTAAGTTGTCTGCCTTCCAACTGGCCAGAATTTGAATGTTTCTAAACTTTATTCAAGCTCTAGTAGTTGTTCAGCTTATAGTTCCCCCAGTAGTTGTTATTTGACTAGCCTCACGAAATCTATCTGTAAGCCTACACCAGAGATTCATGGAGACCCTCATGCATGTTTCTGGAGTTCCTTTTCTGGTATCCTGCCCTGCAAATTTTACTTGTCTCCTAATTCCAATTTGTCTCTCCTCATTTAGTAAGAGTAATATCTCTTTGGCCTTCTTCTATCCTGTGCTTAGGTACATACCTCCAGAAAGAAACCTGGGGAAACCTTTGGGCTCATCTTATTTGTTTTCCTTTTTTCCAGTATGTCTACTGTCCAATGTCTGAAAACACTTCTTTCATAGATTTGGTCCAGTTTGGTTTTCTAATGTTTGTGATAGGAAGATTAGTCCGGTGTCAGTAATTTATGGCAGGATCACTCCTAATATTTTTAAAATGTAAACTTTCTGTTGAAAATTTACTGGAAAATTGCATAAATCTTAAGTGTACAGCTTGATGAATTTTCATCAATTGAACACACTGGTGTAATCAACACCCAGATCAGGAACAACAGTATTAGAATTGCAGGAGCCCCCTGGTGGCCCTTTTTAAACATTAATACCACATAAACATAACTGATATCCCAACTTCTACTATTATTTATTATTTTTGTCTATTTTTGAATATTATGTAAGTAGAATCATATAATATATAATTTTTGTGTCTGACTTCTTTCATTCAATTTTAAGACTGTGAAATTTGTGTGTTACTGGTAAGTTGTTTGTTCTCTTTCCTGTGTACTATTCCACTATGTGAATATTCTAAAATTTACTCATCTTCTTAACATTCTTAAACATGTCTTTTGGTGAACATATGAATATATTTCTGTTACATATATACCCACAAGTGGAACTGCTGGGTTATCCCACTTCAATAAACATCAAATTTATATAGTCTAAACATTTCTTCTTAAGTCCGGCCTTACACCTTCAAATCTGTTTGACACCTCTGTTTACAAGCATCTCAAACTCATATCCAAAACCATTTGCTCCTCTTTTAATGTTCCCCGAATCAGTAAATGGCTTCTTAATCCATCTAGTTACTTAAGGAGTCATTCTTTCTTTCTTTCTTTTTTTTTTTAAGATTTTATTTATTCATTCATGAAAGACATAGAGAGAGAGGCAGAGACATAGGCAGAGGGAGAAGCAGGCTCCCTGCAGGGGGCCCAATGTGGGACCCGATCCAGGGACTCCAGGATCACACCCTGAGCCGAAGGCAGATGCTCAACTGCTGAGCCATGCAGGCGTCCCTTAAGGAGTCATTCTTAATGCTCCTCTTTTCTTTACTCTTCCCAGAAAACCAATCCATTATTAAGTCCCTTGGATTCCACCTCTCATTCATACACGTCTTGAAATTATCCAACTCTCACTGTCTCTACTGCCATTATCCTAGTTCAAGCCACTGTCATCTCTGCTTTGACTAATGTAACCACCTCCCACCTGGCCTTTCAGCAACCCCACTTGCCCTCTTCCATACTATTTCCCACAAATAGCCTGAGTGAGCTTTTAAATATGTAAATCAGATCCCGTTTAACGTTCCCTATTAGCTGCCCATTAACCTTAGGATACATTCCAAAATACAGTCTAAAAGCCATTATGTGGCCAGTAAGAGCCTGCTCGGTCTGGCCTCTGTCTCATCTCAGCCGAAGCTTGCTCCCTACATCTCAACCACACTGACTTCCTTTCAGTTCCTAGAACACCCCAAGTTCTTTCATGCCCCAACAACCTAACGATTTTAATGTTCTCTTGGCTTGAACCATTCTTTAAGGCTCTTTCATATGCCTGATACTTAAAAGGCGCTTCTTCAAACACTCTTCCCTGATAGTCCAGAATTAATCCATCATCACACCTACTAATTTTCCTTCATAGTACTGATTGCAATTTATAATTATGTAATGCGTTTTGCTTTAACGTCTCTCGCTCTCGTTGCACTTTAGATTCCCTCCAGTGTTACGTTCATTCCTGTAACCCGGTGCCTGACACCGTGCTTTGCACGTGGTCCACAGTCATTAAGTGCTTATTTAATAATGTATGGCGCATGCAAAAGTTGGAAGGGGCTGCAGGGTCTGCATCTGGCATTTCTCTGCCGAGGTTAGGTGCTTCCTCTTGCGAGGTGATAGATGGGACAAATCCCTTTTTTTTTTCTTAGTTTCCCCCCTGCTCCTTGGATA
The DNA here is from genome assembly GCF_011100685.1 of Canis lupus familiaris. Lineage (NCBI taxonomy): Eukaryota > Metazoa > Chordata > Mammalia > Carnivora > Canidae > Canis > Canis lupus. The sequence continues at coordinate 26,898,284 of NC_049254.1, forward strand.
AGTGTTTGCTGTAGGGCCGCGTGAGAGACAAACTGCCTCTAGATAGAGGCGGCAGCAGGACGGATGAGCTTTATTCGTGAGACAGCATTAGCCGTCAGCTGAGCGCTTTGCAACCTCTCGGCGCAGGTGCGTGAAGAGCTGTCAGTCTTTTCGGGAAGGGGGCGGGGCGACTCCGGGCCCCCAGGAGGGGGCGGGTCAGCGTGGCCTCCCCGCAGAAGCTGATTGGCCTAGGCGAGGGGCCGGGGGCGGGGCCTGGTCCCGTCGGGCGCCAGCCACGTCGGACGCGGGGCCGCCCCGCAGGAAGGCCCCTCCCCGGCCCCACAATGCACTGCGGGCCGCGTCACTCGGAGCGGCGGGTCCCGGCTCGACAGGTACGACCCGGGCGGTCCCGGCGCTCGGTCCTCCGCTCCGAGGGTCGCTGGGACCCCGGCAGGCGGCCCCTGGCTCTGACTGCCTGCCGCCGCGGCCTTCGCGGCCACAGACCTTCCCCCCGGGCGGGGACCCAGCGCGTGCCGTGGGGGCGGGAGCCGGGTGGTTGGAGCCGCGGCGCTCGGGAGAGGTGGAGAGGTGCGATGCCGGGGGCTTCGTCCCCTGCGACGGGAGGGGGCTGTGGGCGAAGCCGCGAGCGGCGGCTGCCCCGGGGCTGACCCAGGCAGGGCGCTCCGGGAGGGAGAGTCGCTGTGGGCGCCCCGCGGCGGCGGGGGGCGGGGCGGGGGCCGAGGGGGCGGGGCTGTGGGCGGGGCAACCGGCGTGGCGCAGTCCGGGGGGCGGGGCGGTGGGCGGGGCAACGCGTGTTGTGGCCGAGAGGGGGCGTGGCGGTGGGCGGGGCGTGGCCGGTGGGCGTGGCCCCCAGTTGTTAGAAACACGGTAATCCCTCGAGGCTACTTAGGTGGCCCAGAGAGCTCGACCTGGCGTTTACTGCTTTTTAAAGGCTAGGGTGGGATTTGAACCAGCAGCTTACTTCGCGTCCTGTGGGGATTTAATTTGCATTGAGCCCAGAGATCGGCCGTCGTTGGCCCAAGAGAAACGCCTGCCCTGCCTGCCCCTGGCAACTTTGGGAGAGATGTGGCCTTACAAGGAGACCTGAGCGCTTGGCTGGGCAGGTGGAAGAGGGGCTCGGAAATAGGAGCCCCAGGGACTTGAATCTCTCTGCCCGCAAAAACAGCTTTGGACTTTTTCTCTGCCTTAGTTTCCTGGATCGTCCGCTTGGGGGCAAGTTGGAGAGCTTGAGAAGCAGCCCCTCCTATGCCTAGACAGCCAAGGCAGAGCCCAGGGCTAGAGCGTCAGCCACCAGACGCGAGATGTTGTGATGCCAGCTAACAGGTGGAGCATCCACTTTTCTAAACTCTGAATTTGCTCACGTGCTGAGAGATTATAAGGAGTTGGGCAGTACTGGAAACAGTACCTATGCTTTCCGGTGTTGAAGGTTGTAGTTGAGCACTTGAATCCAACGTATGTGGCCATGCCCTAAATTAATGGGGCGCCTGGGCATTTCCTGTGTTGAAAACCGTGGTAACAGTTTAGTGATTTGTGTGTGTGTATGTGAATGAATTGATTTTTAAAAATCTACGCATATTTTATGTTGATGTTTATTTTTTAAAGATTTTATTTATTCACGAGAGATACAGAGAGAAGGGCAGAGACACAAGCAGAGGGAGAAGCAGGCTTCATGCAGGAAGCCCGACGTGGGATTCGATCCCGAGACTCGAGGATCAGGCCCCGGGCTGAAGGCAGGCGCTAAACCACTGAGCCCCCCCCCGGGCTGCCCTATAACGATGTTTAAAAGAAGCACAGGTCTTATCAAAGACTTGGCTCTGACTTTCCATATACTTGAGTAGGAAGCTTGGCTGTGTCGTGAGGCAGTGTTTGGTTGGGTTCACTGTTTGGTTAGAGTTCAGCCTGTATGGAAGTCTGTCACTTACAAACGTTGGACTTGCCTAAATTCTTTTCTTTTTAAATTTTTATTTATTTATGATAGTCACAGAGAGAGAGAGAGAGAGGCAGAGACACAGGCAGAGGGAGAAGCAGGCTCCATGCACCGGGAGCCCGACGTGGGATTCGATCCTGGGTCTCCAGGATCGCGCCCTGGGCCAAAGGCAGGCGCTAAACCGCTGCGCCACCCAGGGATTCCCTAAATTCTTTTCTGAGCTTGAATTTCCTCAAAGGTAAAACAAAACTGATAATACCCATCTCACAGGTTATCAGAAGGCCTAAATGAGGTAGTGTATAAAGTGCCTGGTAAATAGAGAGCAGTTAATTATTAAATAATAATAATATTCTACTTTTAGTCCTACAGGGTGATGTTTCAGGTTCTTTATGTATCCCTATCAGGTAGATACTATTAGTAGCTTTCAAACAATCCTATGAGATACACACTAGTAGTGACCACAATTTACAGGTGAGGCAACTTGAGTGTAGAAAGTCAAAACTTGCTCACGTTTACAGTTAACACATGGTGGAGCCAGTTTTTGAACCCAGACACCTGTTCCAGAGTCCATCATGTTAACTATTATGGAAAATATAAGGTGGTCTTAAGGAAAATATAAGGTGGTCTTTTATTATTCCAAAATTTGTGGCTAGATAGCTTCAATCACTGGGTTCTTGCCCCTTGTGGGTTTTAGGAGACTGACAACGATTTGGAGACACAGAAAACTTAGGTATAAGCACCAGTTTGGCTATATATTTGCAGTGTGACATTGAGAAAGGGACCTTCAATTTCCTCATCTGTCAAATAGAGGTATTATCTCACTCACTGTTTGTAAACTGTAAGGTGCTGCACAACTGTTAGGGATTGACACATTTGTGCCTGTGTTGGGGGCCCTGTTCCTCGTTGTGGGTATAATCTACTCTGGAGCCTGAGGCTAGATGTACTGTGTAGTACAGGCACCTGTAATAGGAGTACTGAAGGCTGCTGGTAAGGTGTGGGGGTGGGTAGGCAAAACTGTAAAATAAATTCTGATTGTCTTTGGTACGCTTTCCCCTTTTCCTCTTCAAGCTCTGTTTTTCAAGTGTCTTTATGTTAACCTGCGGCTGTACAGAGACCTTCCCTTTTCTCTCAATCTTGCTCCCTCCCTGTGTATTATAATTAATATAGCTTTACCCCCAGTAACCCCCACTCCCAAGTCCCACAGATCTCAGCTGGCATTTTCTTTTCTTTTCTTTTCTTTTTTTTCTTCTCTTCTCTTCTCTTCTCTTCTCTTCTCTTCTTTCTTTTTCTTTTCTTTCTTTTCTTTTTTCTTTGCTTTTCTTCTTTTCTTTTTCTTTTCTTTCTTTCTCTTTTCTTCTTTCTTTTTCTTTATCTTTTCTTTTCTTACTTTCTTTTCTTTTCTTTTCTTTTTCTCTCTTTTCTTTCTTTTCTTTCTTTTCTTTTCTTTTCTTCTTTCTCTCCCTTCCCTTCCCTTCCCTTCCTTCCCTTCCCTCCTTCCCTTCCCTTCCCTTCCCTTCCCTTCCCTTCCCTTCCCTTCCCTTCCCTTCCCTTCCCTTCTCTTCCCTTCTTTTTCTTTCCTTTTTTTTTTTTAAGGGTCAGCTGGCACTTTCAATAAAATATGTACCAAGGTAGTGTTTCCCATGCAGAATACTTTGAGTAATAAGTAGATGAATATTTTCAACAATAATTTCCAAAAAATTTAACACACATTTGGATGAAACAACAACAGGGACTCCTGGGTGGCTCAGTGGTTGAGTGTCTGCCTTGGGCTCAGGGCTGGTCCTGGGGAGTCCCACATTGGGTGCCCTGCAGGGAGCCTGCTTCTCCCTTTACCTGTGTCTCTGCCTTTCTCTGTCTCTCATGAATAAATGAATAACATCTTTAAAAATAAAAAAAGAAACAACAAAAATCTCTAATTAGGAGACAAACCTCAAAATTGATTTCACAGCTATTGCTAAGGATAGTCAATATCAATTGAATAGTCAATAAGTCAATTGAAAGACCTACATTAGGTAAATAATAATACAAGTGAGGTGTAGATGTAAGAATTCTGCAAATGGGGGCACCTGGGTTGCTCAGTCAGTTTAAACAGCTGACTCTTGTTTTGGCTCAGGTCATGATCTCAGGGTTGTGAGATTGAGCCTTGTGTCGGGCTCTATGCTGAGTATGGAGTCTGAGATTCTCTTTCTCCCTCTCCCCTCTGCTCATGTGTGCATGCTGTCTCTCTCTTGCTCTCTCTCAAATAAATCTTAAAAAAAAAAAAAAGGAATTCTGAAAATAGTACTTGGATAATTAAAGTTTGGGAAATAGCCAAAATAAGATATGAATGGTTAACCTGATATTAAATGTTTTTATCTCTTATGAAAGCATCTTGCTGGAAAGTAGATATAAAACATACTTTGTATGTTGGGTTTCGTTGATTTTTGAGAAAGTGCCTTCTTGGTGACCCATAGTCATTACCCCATGAGGTTCTGAAGAAGAGGTCAGCATCCTGTTATCCTAGGACTAAACAGTTGCTAACCACTGGCACAGTGGGAGTTTATTTTTCTCAGTTTCTACATCAGTGTTTTCCCAGACCTATCTAGATTCTAATTTGGGCTTTTTCCTTTAGCAGTTGCTGTTGAAGAATGGGTATACAGGTCAGTACTCAGATTCCCTTTGAGTTTTCTGCTGTCTAAAGACATACTTTTTTTTTTTTTTTTTTTTTTAGTGTTAATGGTGAGAGAAAATGGATCATGGCCTAAAAATGTATCGGTGGCCCTGATAAAACTATTGCTCCTGAATCTTCCCATGCAGATGTTAACCTCTTGATTTCCTCAGTTCCCATCACTTCTTCATTGGTTTTCCCAACCACCACTGTGCCTTAGACCCTAAGGGTATTCTAACCTAGCTTGGCCCCTATGTGGAGGGATCCCTTTTTCTACTAGCATAGTCCAGATAAGATGGAGGGTTTTCTTTAAGGAACTGCATTAAGAATCCAAGGTAGAAAGAGAAAAGAGGGGAGGTAGTAGTTGATAGAGGAGAGACTGCTTATCCTAAAGTGGTTGAAATCCATCCACAAACCAGGCAAGCCTGACATTGTTCACGGGCAGTCATGACAGTTTCTTTTGCTAGTTTACTGGTTAGCATGTAAGGTCAAATGACTCTGGGAGGAAGAAGTTTAACTTTTTTTCCTCAGAGGAATCATATCTACTGATAGAAGCGATTTTCTGACAACCTTTTAAGAATTTTGACAGGGAGTCTCAGTGCTGTGTTGTGCTTTTGGTTTCAAGCCTACATGTATTGGGAATATCTGAAATGCAAGTTTGTCTAACAGTAGTTTTCCAGTTAAGTGGTGGGTGGCACAACTTGGGTTGTGTTTGCTCTTTTCATCTGAATTCCTTAATTCTGGATTGATGGTTCCTGACGGTAGGAACCAATGTCTGCTGTAGTCCTAGACTATAGAACCTATTCAATAAATGTTTGTTAAATGAATGGAACTTACAGGTTGGTGTTTGTTTCTTAGTATATGTTTTACAAAGTATGAATCATTATCTTTCTGTTTTGAATTCATTAAAAAGAAAAGAGTAATTGAAGACTCCATGAAAATTGGCACTCTATAATAAGTATTATTCCTAATATTTCTGTTGGGATCCTAGAAAGATCAGGCATAAAAGAATGCAGTCTACTTCTAAATACTAAGAATATGGGTGTTTGGAAACTATAGGTCACAACCTTGCCCTCATGCTAATTCCCAGAGTAATTGTGTTGCAGTAAACTTTAGGAAGAAAAAATTTTATATTTTAAATTTTATATTTTAAATTTATATTTAAATAATAAATGCCTAAGGATATGAAGTAAGACATTTTACTACTTCTTATCCTTAGGCTAAATCTCATAATTATGGTTTATTTTATTTATTTATTTATTCATGATAAACAGAGAGAGAGCGCGCATGCGCAAGAGGCAGAGACACAGGCAGAGGGAGAAGCAGGCTCCATGCAGGGAGCCCAATGCAGGGACTGAATCCCAGGACCCCAGGATCACGCCCTGGGCTGAAGGCAGGCGCCAAACTGCTGAGCCACCCAGGGATCCCCATAATTATGGTTTAATAATGAAATGAAACATAGAACAATTTTTAAGAGGAGTTTGTAGTTTATACATTATCTCTTGAAGGATCTCCTCTTTTTCTTTACTGCTTTTAGAAGAGAAAAGAAACTTATTTAATAGGGAAAAAATGATTTGAATATGTCATATTGGAATGTTAGTTAGAAGATCGCATTATGGTTAAGGCTAATTTGATTGATGTGGTTTTTTTTTCTGTTTAAGTGAATGGAGAAGAAAAATATTAAAGGGTAATGACATGTTAATACTTAGCTATTCCTCTCATTTCCTCATGAAAAGAGGAAAAGGGGGAGTAAATTTAACGCATTAACTTTGTTATATGGGTTAATTTTTTGTGTTAAGTCAGTTGCCATTGTAAATGGACAGTGAGGTTTCAACTTCACACGGCAACAAAAATGAGAAATTTTTTATGGTACTAATTTCCAGAGTCAGTACCAGTTGGTTTTCTGTGCCATATTTTGATACATAACTAAGTTTTTCATTTTTGGAATGAAGTAATATTGAGCTGAGAAGGACAAGTGAGGATTAATTTAGTTCTGAGATACAGTATCTTGAAAAAAGTCTATGAAATTGTTACCAAGTTTTTCAATTTTCACCATTTTCCCTACTTGTAGTGAAGCAGTATTTAGTGCGCTGTGCTCTGAAGGCCTCACAAGAAAGAGTTATCACTTAATTTCAGACTGAACATGTTTTAATTTAGTGTTTTTTAAAGTATGATCTGATCTGTAGGCACTAAGCATAGTAATTACCTGGGAATTTGTTAAAAATGGAAGATTCTCAAGCCCTACCTCAACGTCAGTGGATCAGAATTTGGGGATAGGGGGAGGTTCAGAAACCTGCATTTCTAACCAAGCTTCCAGTGGTTTTTATTCAAGCTAAAATTTGAGCAACATTGAATAGTTTTTAGCAAAGTTTCTGTTTACCTAATTTCTTTCAGACCCAGCCTATGAAGTCCTTTTTATCTATCTCCATGAAGCTTGATCATAATATAATAAAAGAGGCCATTATGTTTTATTTTCTGGTAAAGAAATTGAGAATGATATTAAAACCAGTATTCCTTTAGCTTTAAGATTTATTATGAATACAATTTTTTGTTATTTAAAGACTTATTTATTTATTTTAGGGAGAGAGAGTGTGCGTAAGTTGGAGAAGGAGCAGAGGGAGAGAATCCCAAGCAGACTCCCTGCTGAGTGGGGAGCCTAACATAGGTCTTGATCGCAAGATCCTGAGATTATGACCTGAACTGAAGAGTTGGATACTCAATCAACTGAGCCACCCAGGCACCTCAATAAAATTTTTTTCCAGATTATAAAAATAATATATACCCATTGTGGAATATTATGAAAATTTAGGAAATATAACAATCCTCCATAATACTATTTTCTGGGGATAAGCATTATTATAATTTTGGCATGTTTTCTTCTGGTATCTATTTCTCCATTTATCCCTCCCTTCTTCTTTTTGTCTTTATAGAAAACATTTGCGATTTTTATCCTGCGTTTTTTCCTAATTAATGTGTAAGCATTTTACCATATTACTGAACTCTTTTTCACAGACATCTGCATCATATTCCATCATAGGAGTATACTATAATTTATTTAATACTCTGTTATTGTTGAACGTTTAGATTGGTTTTGGTTATTTCTGTGAAAGAATGTCTTTCTGTTTAAAATTTTGTCTGAAACTATTTCCATTAAGGTAGGGCTATATATTTACATTATTATTGTGGTCAAAGGGCATAAGTACTTTTAAACTCTCTTGAATATTGCAAGATTATTTTGAGAAGATATTTATTCCAATATTTACTCCTGCAGATACCTTTAAGAATGCCAGAAAGAAGCAAGTATCATTTTTTTAATTTTTAGAAAAGATTTTATTTATTTGTTTTAGAGAGAGAGCCCATGTACTGGAGGAGGAGTGGTGGGGTAGAAGAGGGACAAGCACTCCAACTTGAGTGCAGAGCCTGACTTAGGACTGGATCTCATGACCCTGAGATCGTGAACTGAGCTGAAATCAAGAGTGGGTAGCTCAACTGACTGAGCCCCCAGGTGCCCCAACAAGTATTATTTTTTAAAAGCTAACTTGTTAAGGAAAATGTAGTATGTTAGTGCTTTAATTAGTGAACATTTAATTATTAGTGAATTGAACATTTTTACACCATTTATCAGGTTTGACTTTAATTTTTTATCTAACTCAAATTGTTCATCTTGTTTTAGGTCTTCTCTGCTGGTTGAAATGTCTATGATTTTATCTGCATCAGTCATTCGCGTCAGAGATGGACTCCCCCTTTCTGCTTCTACTGACTATGAACAAGGCACAGGCGTGCAGGAGTGCAGAAAGTATTTTAAAATGCTCTCAAAGAAACTTGCTCAGCTTCCTGATAGATGTACACTGAAAACTGGACATTATAACATTAAGTAAGACTTGAGTTTGCACCATTAGAATAATTTGCTCAGTGTTTGCCATTTGCATGAAATATAAAAGTGGTTGTAGTAAAAATTAGTGATTGGTTAGTTTAGGAAAAGTGTTCAAATCAAGAATCATGTGGTTCTCAATTTATACTAAACAGTAGTCGTCATATTATTGCCCTTTTTGCAGCTTCTCTGTGTTTATATCTGGCTTTAGAAATTTTTATACTTTTGCAGATCACAGATATTCTATAAGTTGGTCATTAGGTATTTATTACTTAGTGTTCTTACATGTCCAGGCAAACTCTGTAGGAAAATATAAAAATTGTGCATGATACCTGCCCTCAAAGAACTTAAATTTATATTCTAGTGAGAGAGGATACCGCTCATTTCTATTTATTGCACATGAAAGTAACACTGGGCTATGGGATAGAGTGACTTTATAGTAGTTCAAGGCCTCCCTGAAAGGGTGATATTTGAGCAGAGACCTAAGAGATGTGAAGGATGCTGTGGTTGAAGAGTAAGGCAGAGTGACAGCCAGTGCATAAGGCCTGTGATACTGATCAAAGGATGGAAGGAAAACCAGAGATGCTGAAGCAATATGGACAATTAATAAAGTGGCAGAAGGTGAGATTAGAAAGTTAGGAATGGGACAGGTTATATAGAGCCTTCTGGGCTGGGGTAGGAGTTTGGATTGAGTCTAATGTGATGGAAAGCCAGTGAAGAGTTTTAAGCTAGAGAGCTATATAATGTGATTTTTGGCTTTGAGTAAATCATTCTGGCTGCTGTATGAAGAATGTGCTCTAAGGGAGAAAGAGTAGAAGCAGAGAGATCATTTAGGGAGACTCTTAAAGAAGTTCAGGTAGAGGTGATGTTTATAACTTGAATGAGAGTGATAATGATGAGAAGTGGTTATATTTGGGCTGTATTTTGGGAGTAGCACCAACAAATCTTCCTAATGGATTCTAGTGGGATGTGAGGGAAAAAGAATAATTGAGTCCCCCCTAGATTTTTGGCCTAGAGGATGCCCATAATTACTTGGCTAATGGGGCTGCAATGAGTAATATTGGAGGATGTGTGTTTCAAAAATCAAGAGTTTTGTTTGAACATATTAAGTCTAAGATGTCCATTAGACATTCAGGAAGATCTGTCAGGTAGGAAGCTGGGTGTATAAGTCTGAAGTTCAGTGAAGAAGGACAAGTATGGAGATTTAGATTTGGGGGTCAGCTTACAGTGTATAATTAAAACTGGGAATAGATAAGACCCCCTTGGAGAGCATCCACATGACACAGAGGACAATAAACTCTTGAGCAGTTTGATACAGAATTTGCATACAGAAGGATATCAGATAAGGACAAGGTCCATTATATCAAGGTCCTTGATATAATTAGCAGAGGGCTTAGTTGTTGAGATGACACATGAGTCATGTCCTGAAGAATTATTAAGATTTGGCCAAGACAGAGAAGAGGGCATTCTAGGTATAGAGAGGAGAGGCGGAATAAGTAAAGAATGACTTAGCCTTAGGGGTGTATTCACCTGTTTGGCCTGGTGTAGTGGATGGTGATTTAGGGATAGTTATGGGAAATGTGAGATAATTAGCGTGGGGCCAGATCCAGGATTTCCTTGCAAGTTCAGACTGAGGGATAGGAAGCTGTTACTGCAGGTTTGAGGGAAGTGACTTGATTAAAACAAAACAAAAAACCCCAAAAAACAAAAGCAATGCTGAGGCAGTGAAATGTAAGGTGAAATGGAAACTCTGAGAAGAGAGAGATTAACCTATAATTAGGGCCTGACCTAGTAAGATGTAAGTGCAAATGAAAAAGAGAATGCCAGTTACAAAGACACTTCAAAAAGAAATGATTAAGCCTCATAAGATGGAGTGCCAGAAAGGAAGAGATGGAATACCAAAGATGACTGAAGCTGTGGAGTTGGACAGAATGAGCTCTTTGGAAAGGGTTGCTTACTCTGAGGGTGAGGAAGAAGAGGAGGGTAACTAAGCACTACTTTTGAGTATTTTACTTGAGGTTTTGACTGGGTAGTCCAGTTAAGATGGGATAGAGATCTTGAAATCGCTCACATGAAGTTGAAAGTGTGAGGGTAGAAACGCCCACTGAGTTTCTGAGAGGCCCAGAATAGAACCTTAGAGAATGTCTATAATTACTTAGATCAATTAGGTAATGGTAAGATAATGAGCTTTTATCTTAAACTGGGTTTTCAAAGGATTTTACTGGAAAGTGTAGTGGTGGTTGATGGTTAAAATATATCTAAAATGATGTCTAATCTATTTCTGTTTTATGGAGAAAAACTTGAAACCTTTTAATATTCTATTTAATAGGCTCTTTTTAGTACCCTTGGTCATTATTCTGAGTTTCAATTGATATTGTATAGGACTATAGACCTATATCAGAGTGATGGAAGATTGTTTGAACATATATTAATTCTGACAAATATCCTAGACTTGAAGAACAACTTTTTTTGAAAATGTTTTTCCTCCTTTATTTTATTCTCTTTTTTTTTTTTTAATTTTTTAAATTTATTTATGATAGTCACAGAGAGAGAGAGAGAGGCAGAGACACAGGCAGAGGGAGAAGCAGGCTCATGCACCGGGAGCCCGATGTGGGATTCGATCCCGGGTCTCCAGGATCGCGCCCTGGGCCAAAGGCAGGTGCCAAACCGCTGCGCCACCCAGGGATCCCTATTTTATTCTCTTAAAAGCAGAGTATCATGTAGTAAAATTTTAACACCCCTTCCAATTCTGTTTGTTTTGAATTCTAGATTTTATGTTATTTCTTTGTATTCCTTCTTATTCCACAAAAGATGTGAGGTAGTTTACAAAATAATTCAAGAGCACAGAAGAGAGTATCACATAAAGGGATAAAGATAGGAGAATCATAAACTGAAATAACATTTCCTTCTGGAGATGGAAACTACTTAATCCAGTCATTTGTTGGAAAAGGACTGCAAATATTTCTCTGAGCTTTCTCATGGCCCAAAGGAGGATAATGAATCATTTACAGGATTCAGTGTCCATTGGATAAAAACATTGCTCTTCACGTTCCTGAGACCTGATGTACGTTAAGAGGGACAGCATTTGAATAGCATTTTTCCAGCAGCCATAACGATGAGCTATTTATGATCTTTCTTGTAAAATTCCTTAGTGTAAGCAAATGACACAATTCAAAAAGCAATTTTATGAGAGAGTTTAGGAGTGAGATGAATCAGCAGCAGTCTAATCTGGCCTGACCTAAGAATACAATTTAGAAATGTCTAAAGGAATAAATAGATTACATGGCCTTTAGAACCACACATAGAAAAGCCTCTATGCATGTTATTTTTGTAACCAAGTTTTTAAAAGGGATTGAATGAAGAAATTTTAGTTCTAGTTCCTGACAAGAACCTGGGTTTTATGTTTTCTGTCATTGATTAGAGGACTTGATTATTTTCTAGCTTATAGAGGTTTCCATGCTGTATGACATTACATTTAGACTAATTATAAAGTCACTGTAAAATTGAGAGTTTATATGTTACCTGAGTTACTTAAAGTTCCCTTGTGACACCTCTTTTTCTAACTGCCCATGAGCTTGCCAGATAAAACTCACAGATCTGCAGTTATAACATGGCACAGCCCAGAACTGGCACAGGCTGCCCATCTGCCTTGTCGCCTGGCTTATAGCCTTCTTTTGAATCACCTTCTTCTTGCTACTACTATTTCATTTCTCTCATGATCTCACTCCTTACACAGATTGCCTGTAGAACTTGACTTTTTTTTTAATCATTTATATTTTTCTTAGTTTAAATTTATTTTTAAGTTTTTATAATTTTTCTATATAGTTAGATAACTTACAGAGATCATTATCTGTTCTAGCTTATAAATGATTCCTCGTCTTTTAGCATTGTGGCTTTCAAATACGTTTAAAAATTGAGGTTGTCTTTGCGGAATACCAGTGAGAACCAAAACAAAGTTAAGTATGTAATTATATGCTAAATCAAATGGTACCTCATGCTGGAGTCTAGGTGAATAGGTAGAGGAAGACCATAGAATTTGAGGAGAAGAATTAGGGTAACATTTTAAAATTAAGAAAATTCCAGGGCGCCTGGGTGGCTCAGTCAGTTAAGCATCTGCCTCTTGATTTCAGCTCAGGCCATGATCTCATGGGTTGTGGGATCAAGCCCCACATTGTTTGAGTCTCTTCCTCTGCCCCCCACTCATGCTGTCTCCAATAAGTGAATCTTTAAAAAATATTTTTAAAGGTAGAAAAATTTTAAGAAAATTCCTTTAATCCCTCCTCCCCACAGTGTGTTGGGAGAATAATGAGCATCAGATTGTAGTGGCTGAGTAGTGAGTTCAGCTAATGGAGCCCATTCTGTGGAGCTCAGGCTGGCACAATGCCTTGCACATAGGTTACTAACTGCTAAATGAGGGATGATTGTTTTGGGGGTATGGCAATGTTCAGAGTTGCTGTGGAGTTAAGTCTTCACTTTCTCCAAAATACTTCAGTTTGGCTTGTTGATTGGTGGCTGGTTGGGGGATGCATAATCTAGTTTTGTGATTTCTTCTCATTTTACAGTTGAATGCTTGAATGACATGGGTTTGAACTGCACGAATCCATTTATAAGCCAATACTTTTCATAAATACAGTACTGTAAATGTTATTTTTAAATAGCATTTTCCTTTCTCTAGCTTCATTGTATGAATACAGCATATAATATAACAAAATGTGTGTTAATTGTGTTTTGGTGGTAAGGCTTTCAGTCAACAGTAGGGTATTAGTAGTCAAGTTTTTGGGGAGTCTAAAGGTATGCTGATTTTTGACTGTGCAGGATATTGACATCCCTAACCCTAGCATTGTTCAAGGGTCACCTGTACATAGTGATGCTATAGTTCTCTCTGTGTAAAAGTTTAAAGAATTTATCTGTTTCATAAGTTGAAGGACACTTTCCTTAAATTGTCATAAATGTTTAATATATAAACTTATGTCAGAACTTAGGAAACACAGTGGCTAAAGCAATAATTATGAATCATATGAAATTAAGTTATGTCATATGAAATCTTAAAATTTTGAGATTGGTTTTGGAGATTTGGGAATCATAGTGGGACATTTTGAGATCTCTTTAAACATTGAGATACTGATCTTATGAAAATACAAACGTCTTTGGGAAGCCAGTCATACTCTATTGTGAATTTTAATGCAAGAAATAAAATTTCTTAATTTTCCCACTGAATTCTTCTGAAGTCTGATAATGCCTGTGAGCCTTACCGGTTCTCTCTTTACCTTAGTCTCTACTTTCTCCATATTAGTTCACAAACTGCTACCTCTAGCTGGGAATGCTATTTTAGGCTTACCTACTTTTTGTTTTTAGTTTCTGGCAGTGCTTTTCTTTCAGTTTTTGGTGTTATTTTCTGATTACAGGAATAACAACTTCAACAATGACCCGGTCATTAAGTGCCTGCAGTTGCCAGGCACTTTTCCTATATTCAGTTTTGTAACAGTTCTGTGATTGGTTAATAAATAGGGCTCTTTCCCATTGTCAGTGCAGAAACAACTCACACTAGCATAAGCAAAAAAAGGGTATTGTGAAGGAGAGGCAGGCTTCTAAAGTGGCTGGAACCAAGGAACACAGATGTTATCAGGAATCTTGCATTTCTCCACTTTCCTTTTGCAGATAGCTATTCTCCATATATTGGAAAACACTGTACAGGCAGCTGCAGGCTTACTTCATTTTGGCTGAGCAACCCCTCAGGTTAATTATTACTGTCTTAATTTATTAATAGTTTGCTATATACATTGTTATTTAGCATGCTACAAAATGCAGTTTTGTTTCCTAGTTTTGTATATTGGTGTTTTAAGTGCTTTCCCAGCACCATATCATAAGTGCCTGGCAAGCAGAGATTTTGTCTTTGAAGTCAGAGCCTATAGAGTAGAATGCTAGACATAATGCTAGGTGCTTTGTTATTGCTTGGGGAAGATCATTGCTTTCACTAATTGTTTAGTTGTTGTAGCAGGCCACAATTGTCCTAATGTTGTTAGTGTTTAATTGGTGTGTAAAATTTGACAGTTAATAAATAAAATCAGATACCAGAAAATGCTTAATGTTTAAGCATTTTTATTGGATCTTAGAAATCACTTGAGGTATGGCTTGCTTGGATACCTGATAGAATTAGCTTTTTAGGGAAGTGATTTGAAATGGGTAAATACCCCCTATCTGGAGTTTGAATTTCTGTCAGTCTTACCTGTTCAAGACATACTTAGTCCTGGAAGGCTCTGAAGAAGTTCCTAGTGTGTATGCTGGGGGAGGAACCAAAGATGTAATGAAGTTGGATAAATTCCTTGGCCTGAAGACAGAAGCTATAAAGACCAAATCCTATTGGTACCAAGGCCAAGAAGAAAAAGGGAAGTAAAAAAATTGGAGCAAAGTAGGAAGCAAACAATGGCAGTTTAAAAATTGTGCTCAAGGTGAGGAAAAGATGTGTGAGGTTAGTAATGTCTGTGATAAAAGGATAGTAGACCTATCTAACATAGTAATTCTACATGGTATCTGAGAACATCTTTGTCTCTAAAGTAGGAGGATGTGGGATCCCTGGGTGGCGCAGCGGTTTGGCGCCTGCCTTTGGCCCAGGGCGCGATCCTGGAGACCCGGGATCGAATCCCACGTCGGGCTCCCTGCATGGAGCCTGCTTCTCCCTCTGCCTATGTCTCTGCCTCTCTCTCTCTCTGTGTGACTGTCATGAATAAATAAATAAAATCTTAAAAAAAAATAAAAATAAAAAAATAAAGTAGGAGGATGTTGAAAACTCACTGACCTGAACCCTAAAGCCTTCTGGAAGAGGAGGTGAAGTTGTATTCCAGTCTGTAAAATTTAGTCAACTATTTATTGAACTTCTTCTTTATGTAGATACTTTGAATAGATAACTGCTGGGCTGTACAATTATATGTGCACAATATACTCAACAAATTAGTGTATAAATGAGTAAATGAATGATGTCATCTTTGTACTCATTCACTAATTTATTGAACACATTTTGTGTACTAGACCCCAAATATTCTAGTTGCTAAGAATATAGCGGTGAGCTCTATAGAAATGATCTCTGCTCTTATAGAGCATAGATATTAGTGAAAAACATTACAACAAATAAACATAAATATATAATTACAAACTGGATTAGTTACATGAAGAAAAATAACAGCTACTATGGTATAACCCAAGGGGTGGGATCAATTTATTTTTTTTAACGATTATTTATTTGAGAGAGAGAGAGCACGCGTGTGCAAGCCTGAGTAGGGGGAGGAGCAAAGAGAGAGGGTTAGAGGGAATCTCAAGCAGACGCCCCACTGAGCATGGAGCTTGATGTGGGGCTCAATTCCACAATCCATGAGATCATGACTTGACCCAAAATCATGAATCTGATGCTCAGAGAACTGAGCCACCCAGGTGCCCCGTGCCGGGATCAATTTAGATTGTATGCTCTGGGAGGAACTTTTAAGTCCAAGAAGGATGAATAGGATTAACCAGGTCAGAATTGGAGCATGGTAGAGATAGGGTTGGGTTGGGAGCATTGCAGGTGAGGAAGACAATTTGTAAAGTTTCTCAGATTAGACGTTGGGAGGATTGGGAGTAGGTTGGTATCCTTTGGATCTGAAATAATACTTTATGTGGCTAGAACGCAGAGAAGGAGGGGTAGAGTGGCACAAGAAGTAGAGAAGTTGGCAGGGCTTCCTGAATATCCTGATACAAGTTCCTAAATCCTCAAGTTTCATTTATTACTCTTAGAGGAAAAAAAATAGAGATTGATTTATGGCTTGAAAAAGTGAAAAAAAAAAGTTGGTGAATTAAACACATAGTTGGTTTATGTATAACATAGGGAAGTTGGTGTTGTGTTGGAAAAGAAGGAAGGCTTTGGAGTTAGAACTAAGTTTGACCCCGCTCTGCTTCTAAAATGTTGATGTGGCCCTAGTAAGCTACTAAAAATCCCTGAGCCTCTGTTCCATCATCTGTAAAATGGAGATAGTCGTGCCCCTTTACTGTGAGAGTAAAATTAAATAGAATACGTAGCTAAAGCCCTTATTAGCAGGGGGCCTGGTTCAAACTAAAGGGTCAGTAAACTGTACCTGCTGCTGTTACTGTTACTCCTCCTCCTCCTAATGGACAGGCAAATGCATGCACAAACTGGCATATCTATAGTGACTTTAGGCAGTTTCATATGAGGAATTCTCAGAGGATGGGAATCTTTGAGTTTGTCCCCCATGATAATTGCAAAAGCCAGAAATCTTTTGATAAAGAAGGCTTGTATGTATTGTTGAAAAACTGCCTTTGCGTTTCAAAGAAAGACAATAGCATATGACTAAGTTCACTATGAAAAGCCATAATATTATAGAGCTCTTTTTGGCCTTTTCAGAGAGTATCACATAATTATAGTAAAATAAAGGCTTTGGAAAAAAGACTGTGAAAATGCTGACATTTAATCATAAAAACACAAGCTTCCTTTTATTTCACAAATAATTCTCTAGTTAACTAAGTGCAAGCAAGAGAAACTGTTTGGGATAAATTGTCGTGTTTGTGTCTGTGGTTAACTCCCCCCCCCCCCCCCGTGGTTCACTTTATCATTAATATGGAAATACAGTAAAATTCTACTGTAACACAAAAAAATGAAGTCCAAAAGCTTCAGTCATATTTGTGGAGAATAATGAAACAACTCCTAGGGTAGCTCCTTGAGTGTTGGGAGTGTGTGGAAAGCAATCACCAATTGTGTTTTATCCCAGCTCAAGTTCCTGGGGTGGGGAGGTGTGGGGGGGGTGGGCAGGGCGGAGGTAGGGTATATTTGGATGCTAATGACATGTCAAAGAATTTTTATAATGATGGTGAAGATTTTTTGGAAAGAGAAAATGGCTTGAGAAAAACATACTTTGCCCTTGGTTTAGTTATTCATTTCATAGAAAAATGCAATATGCATGGCTAAACTTTTTTGACTATGACTCATAAGAAGATATTTCAGTTTGTGAACATTACCTATAAAATAGGAAACCAAAAAGTTTTATACATTCCAATATTTTCTGTTATGTTCTATTTCAATTTTTAGGAAAATGCTTTATGTAGTTTACTACACTAATTTTATGACCTAATGGGTCACAAGTTGTAGTTTGAAAAACATTTCATCTAATGACTGTGTTAAATGAACTTCAGAAAGGAATTCTAGGTTATTTCAGAAGCTAAAAGTTTCAGAACTTACAGTGTTTCCACACCATTAATAATAATGAATAATAGGTACCAATCCCACACCATTTGGTCTTTTGAGAGAGAGAGAAAGATAGATAAATGCATGAACTCTCACTGAAGGATACATAAGAATTTAATAATAACATGAGTTGGGGTGCCTGGCAGGCTTGATCAGTGGAGTATGTGCTCTTGATCTGGGGGTTGTAGGTTCAAGATCCACATTGGGTGTGGAGATTGCTTAAAAAAAATCCTAAAAAAAAAAAAAAAATAACATGAGTTGCTTGAGGAACAGAGAACTGGGTATCTTTGGGTGGAGGTAGTGGTAAGACACTTTTTAAGTACTGAATTTCTTTTTTCATTCTTTTAAAATTTTGAACCATGTGAATATATTCTATGCATTAAATTTAAAATACAAATTCTGCTTCTATATTATTAGAGAAAAAAAGAGGGGGGAGGGGGTCTCCAGTATGGATCAGGGTTTGTTCAGTAAAGATTGCTGTTAGAGATTAGCAGTGTCTTTCAAAGGAGCGGGAGATAATAACCTATATGATATGTTGGCTGTGACTGATCTAGAGGAGCTACATGGACAGTTCTATGAAACAATGTTTAGATGATTCACTAGGGTTAATTTGTGTAACATTCTCTGCTTATTGAGGGGGTTATACACTTTAGATTTCTTTTTCCAGTAGAACATGACCAATTTGAACATTTCAGCGCTTGAAGTTTAAAAAATTTTTAATTTCATATTTAGAAAGAATTTCAAACTTACAGAAAAGTTGTATAAATAAGAATGACAAACATAATACCTATCCCCAATTTCACCTTTTGTTAACATTTTACCCCATTTAGTTTAATATCATTATCTGCCTGTCTTATTTTTGTCTAAATCATTTGAGAGAAACTTAAAATACCATGCCCTTAATTCCTAATTACTTCGAAGTATATTTTCTAAGATTAAGGATACTCTCGTAACTGGTATAGTTATCAGCTCTAGTAATATTGACATCATATTTTAATCTACTTCCTGTTTCCATTTTTGTCAGTTGACCAGGGATGTCCTCTACGGCATTTTTCCCCCTTTGTGGCACAGGATCCAGACTAATGTTAGGTATTGCATTTAGTAATGTCTCTTTAGCTTCCTTTGATCAGAAACATTTACACAGCCTTTATTTCCTTTCTACAGCGTTGAGATTTTTAAAGACTATAGCTCCCCTGCCTTTTAAAATACAGTGTTGATCATTTCGATATTCTTTCATGATTAGATTCAGATTATGCATTCTTGGCTAGAATACTTTATAGCTGATATATCTTTCTGAGGCTATCACAACTGAAGGCACAGAAAATCCATCTACCCCTTATTAGTAACGTTAAGAGTACTCAGTCAAGATGTTGTCTAGTTTCTGCTGTATAATATTTTCTCCTTGCAACAAATAAGCAATCCATGGGAAGATATTTTAAAACCACACAGAATTTCCTGCTCCTCACCAAAAGTTCCACCTAGACTCACCTTTCATTGATTGTCCTTGCTTGACCCAGTCTTTACTATACCGGTTGCAAAATGCTGATTTTTCCAGTTCTAGCGTTATGTACACATTTACCAATTTGTACTCAGCATTCTACTATAAGCAAGAGTTCTCCTTTCTATCCCATTTATTTTATTTGTTCTTGTTAAAAACTCCTAAATTACTCTTACTTCCCAGTGGTTCATAATTCATTATTATATAAAGTATAGGATTTGATTCTGGAGTCAGTGGATGACTTTAAGAGGTCAATGACCAACCTGAAATTGTGAGCCAGATTTTGTGTTGTTTGGACAATTTTCTGAGGAGAGTGTCTGTAACT
Organism: Canis lupus familiaris; assembly: GCF_011100685.1. Classification (NCBI taxonomy): domain Eukaryota; kingdom Metazoa; phylum Chordata; class Mammalia; order Carnivora; family Canidae; genus Canis; species Canis lupus. The sequence goes on from NC_049254.1 coordinate 26,917,778, forward strand.
TTAATCAGAATCTCTAAAGAGTTCTGGATTCAAACAGGATTAAGTTCCACTAGGTTGAATAGTTAAATATTAAGCTATCTGTAACCCTTACATATTTGTATATTTTCCCCTGCTTTCTACCCCAAGTGATAAATAACTTAACTGTTAGAATTGTACTGTATGTCCATCTGTAGGTACTATTCCATTTTTTTGTCTACTGTTTTTAACTGCAACTGAAAGTAGTATACTTTGGTTTCTTTAATTTCTTTTTTGCTAGAATATATAATAAAATGTTAATATCTTCATTGCCACTGTAGCAGCTGTTTATGGTATATAGAACCAGTCTTTGGAAGCAACGAATTACCTTGATTTAATTTGAAATTTTAAAACCAATGTTTTTTACACTGTAGTTTTATTAGCTCTCTGGGAGTGAGCTACATGATGTTGTGCACTGAAAATTACCCAAATGTTCTGGCCTTCTCTTTCCTGGATGAGCTTCAGAAGGAGTTCATTACTACTTACAACATGATGAAGACAAATACTGCTGTCAGACCATACTGTTTCATTGAATTTGGTAAGGGCCTGATTTTTTTCCGTTTTCATTATCCTGTCTCCATCCAGTCATAAGAGATTTTTTTGCATAATACTGGGGGCCAGGGGAAAAACTCAGAAGATTTTGCTACCTTGCATTTGATAGAACAATTTGACAAATGGTCTATAAATTATGGCAACTTCTTCGTTTAGGTGCCTATTAGAAAAAATTGTGTTTGAGCTGTGGAGGGGATTGTGATTATTGGCACAAAGAATTAATCCCAGAGGACTGTTTCTCAATGAGAAATTTAAAAGAGATTCAGAGTTCTGTGTGTTTATGTGATAATCTTTTATAGTCTGCTTAATGTAGGACGGAGGTTGGCAAACATTTGCTGGAAAGTACCAGATAGTACATATTTTAAGCTTTAAGGACCATATGGTCTCTGTCACAACTACTCAGCCCTGCCATTGTGGCTTGAAAGCAGCCATAGGCAATACATAAAGGAATGAGTATAGTTACATTCCAATAAAACCTTATTTACATAAACAATCAGCAGGCTCAATTTGGCCTTGGGCAGTAGTTTGCTTGACTCCTGGTGTAGGAGAAAAAAGTAAAACCAAGTTATAAATAATGAAAGTAAAATTGGAAGATATTTAGAAATGTCTTTTATTGATTTCATTAAATTTGTTCTTTAAAACATACATTCTAATGATGTAAGCAGTAAATAAGAAAAGACGTTTATAAGAACATGTAATTTATAATATAAATTCTTACGTAATTCAATTGGTAAATACTGACAGACTTAATATTTTATGAGATATGGTTCTCTATAAAAATTAAGACTGGTTTAAAATTAAAGCTGTTTTTCCTTTTTTTTTTGGTAAAAATGTAAAGTAATTATTTGAAGTGAATAATAGAAATAGTCCTACAGTTATGTAGTGTTAAATCTTTATTGTATTTGTAATTATTTCTAGAGTATAATTTCTAGAGTAAAACACTGATGACTCCATGATATATTACACAAATAATATTAGAATATTCTATGGCAAATTAAATAGTTTGAATAACAAACTGTCAGTCTGCAGATTTATTCCATAAATGTCACACTCTCAAATTAATTAACAAATGACTGCAAGGAAATTTATTTTTTTATTTTACATAGATAACTTCATTCAGAGGACAAAGCAGCGATATAATAATCCCAGGTCTCTTTCAACAAAGATAAATCTGTCTGACATGCAGATGGAAATCAAGCTGAGGCCCCCTTATCAAATTTCCATGTGTGAACTGGGGTCTGCCAATGGAGTCACATCTGCATTTTCTATTGACTATAAAGGTGCTGGTAAGATTTCTTCTGGTGAGTTATGGATCTCAATTATTTCATTAAAAAAAAAAAAACTTTTTTAAGAACTGAGTAATTAATTTCTTTATCCTAATATTTTAAAGCAAGTACATGAGATAATGTAGAAATTAAAGTAATTCTTTGTCCCAGTGTTTTATGTGGTAATCTACCAGATATGTGACTAATCAGAAAAATACTTTTAAATAGTAATCTCAGAGGAACTCTTTGCTAGGGAAACATTTAAGAATTTTTCGTGTTTCTTAAATATTTCTTTATAATTTTTTTCAAGAGATGAATAATACTTTAGTATATTACTAATATACTAATAATAGTATATTCATATACTACTAATAATATACTAATAATAGTTTATTAGTATATTACTAATAAATATATGTACATGTAAAGTGCTTTGCATTATGTCAAAATAGCTATAATCAAGGCCAGGTTTCTTGATTATCACAGAAAATGGGATCATCTACCCAACCCTTCCCTCCCAAACTAGAAACGCCACACTCAGCAGTTGTGACAGATTGAAAACCACGGCTTAAAAATGGAAACCTTATTGTTATAAAAAATAGCATATACCATTTTTGAAGTCCTTGTTTAAAAAAATTCCCTGTAGTACAACTTTTTTGTCTAAGTTCTGTGACTTTTCCAAGCTCTTCAGCCATACCAGGGTAGCACTTCAGAACTTTGAAATTAGCAACTCAGTGTCTTTTCTATCCTATTACTCTAATCGACTTCAGATATAATCAGTTTCCTTAGCTTTTTGTTCTATGATGTTTTGAAACCCCTCCCCATTCTGGAAGCTGCTTCTGTATGTGCTTTAGTTTGTTAGTATTCTTTAAGTGGGGCATTTAGGACTGAACACAACATTTCTTGGTTTAATTAATAGAAATTATGGAAGAAAGAAGGATACAAATTATAGTAAAATAATCCAGTCTGTTAGGAAACAAACACAAAAACAAGGTCAATACCAGTAACAAGCCCCAAGAGAGAGGAGGTAGATCAGTACTCAGAGTTGTTATAATATGTTTTCTAAAATATCCAATTTCTAAGAAAAAGTTACAAGACATGTAGAGGAAGAGGAAAGTATAATCTATATAATAGGGGGAAACAAAGCAGGCAATAGAAACTGCCTTTGAGAGTGATCAGATGTCAGATTTAACAAATAGTTTAAACCATTATAAGTGTTCAGAGAACTAAAGGAAACCATGATTAAGGTATGACAATGATATTGTATCAAATAGACAATATCAATAAAGACATAGAAATTATAAAGAAAAAGAACCAAATGGAACTTCAGGAAGTGAACAATACACCTGAAATAAAAAATTTACTAGTGGGGCTCAAAAGTAGATTTGAACTGACAAAAGAAAGATAGATCAATAGAGATTATGTAATCCAAAGAATAGAGTTAAAAAAAATGAAGGAAAATGAACAGAACCTCAAGAAAATGTGGTGCACCAACATATGCATGGTGGGAGAACCAGAAGGAGAAAAGAGAAAGCAGAAAAAGTATTTGAAGAAATAATGGCTGAAAAGTTTCCAAATTTACTCAAAAACATTACTCCTCCAGGAAGCTCAGTGAGTTCCAAATAACCATGTAAGCAATCCACAAATAGATGAGTCATATTAAACATGCTGAAAGACCAGACAATGAGAAAATCTTGAAGCCAGCAAGAGAAAAACAACTTGTCACTTACAAGATTAACAGCTGACTTATCAACAGAAACAGTAGAGATCAGAAGGCAGTGGGACAATATGTTCAAAATGATCAAAGGAAAAAAAGCAAAACAAAACTGTTGGTCAACAGCAATGACTATATCCAGCAAAGCTGTCTTTCAAAAATAAGGTGAAATAAGGACATTTGCAGATAAGCAGAAGCTGCGAGAATTGTTGCTGGTAGACTCACCTTACAAGAAATACTAAACGAAGTTTTTCAGGCTGAAAAGTGATCCAAACAGTAATTTGAATCTACACCAAAAAAATCAAAGAGCAACAGTAAAGATAATTATACAACAGTCATTTTTCTTCTCTCTTTTTTTTGATTGATGTAAAAAGCAATTGTATAAAACTGATGTATTATTGAACCTATAACATGAATTATAGTGTATATTTTCCATAACAGCACAGAGGAGGTGGGTGGAAGCAAAATTGCATTGTGCTAATGGAAATGATTCCAGGTGGTAATTTGAATTCACAGGAATGAATGAAGAAAGCCAGAGTGATAAGAATTCATATTAATAAAACTTAGAAAAATATAATTACTGTGCTTCTCTTAGCTTCTTTAAGAGATGTAAAATTAAGTAAAGCAATGATTATAACAATGTATTTTGGGGTTTGTAATGTTTATAAATGTAATATGTATACAACAATACCACAAAAAGAGAAGAAAGGGAATAGAGCTACATCGGAATAATGTTTCTATAGCTCATTGGAATTAAGTTAGTATAAATATGAAGCTATTTCTGATTAGATGTTTATGGTAAGTCCTAGAGTAGCCACTAAGCAAATCACTCAAAGTAGTGAATGAAGTTCATTAAGGAAATTAAAATGCTGCAGCATAAAACATTCACATAATGCAATGATAGCAGTAAAGAAGTAGAGCAAAAAAGGACACAAGACATATAGAAATAAAGTAAAATGGCATATGTAAATCTGCTATGTCAATTAATAAGATTGGATTTAAAAATGTGAATGAAACATTCTAGTCAAAAGTTGGAGATTATAAAAGTGGATTAAGAAACTAAAAGGTAGAAATAGATTGAAAGCAAAAGGAATTTAAAACCCATATAATGCAAATAGTAACCAAAAGAGAGGTGGAGTGGGTTTTTGATGTTGGACAAAATGGGTTTTAAGACAAAAATTGCTACTAGAGACAAGACATTTTATAATGATAAAAAGCCAATCCCTTAAAGTATAACAGTTTTAAACATAGATGCATTTAACAACAAAGCTCCCAAATGCATGAAGCAAAATCTGCCAGAAATGAAGGAGAAATAGACAATAATGGTTGAAGACTTAATATCCAACTTTCAATAATGGATAGAACTAGGCAGAAGATAAATAGGAAACAAGATTTGAACAACGCCATAAACCAACTAGATCTAACAACTACAGAACACTCTGTTCAACATCAGGAAATGTATTCTTTTTACAAAAAATTTTATTTATTAGAGAGACAGAGTACAAGTGGGTCGGAGAGGGAGAAGCACTCTTTGCTGAGCAAGGAGTTTGACATGGGGCTTGATTCCAGGACCTCACGATCACGACTTGAGCTGAAGGCAGATGCTTAACCAGCTGAGCCACCCAGGCACCCCCTAGAAAATATATTCTTAAGTGCAGATGAAATATTCTCTTCCAGGATAGACTTTATGCTATGCTGTTAAAAACAAAAAACAAAAAACATAAATTTAACAGGCTAAGAATAATACAAAGTAAGTTCTATAACTACACTGGAATGAAATTAGAAATTAATAACAAAAGAATTTGAGAAACTCATAAATACGTGGAAATTAAACAATACACTCTTAAATAACGAATGGGTCAAAGAAGAAATCAAAAGGGGGAATTTATACATGGAGATGAGCAAAGATGGAGATACAATATAACAAAATGTGAGATGCAGCTAAAGTTGTATTTAGAGGAAATTTTATAGCTATAAATACCTATATTTTTAAAAAAGGAACATCTCAGGGACGCCTGGGTGGCTCAGCAATTGGGCATCTGCCTTTGGCCCAGGGCATGATCCCAAAATCTGGGATCGAGTCCTGCATTGGGGTCCTTGCATGGAGCCTGCTTCCCTTGGCCTGTGTCTCTGCCTCTCTGTGTGTTTCTCATGAATAAATAAAATCTTAAAAAAAAAAAAGAAAAGAAACATCTCAGATGAATACTTTAACCATCTGTCTAAAGGTACTAGAAAAAGAAAAGCAAATTAAACCTAAAATAAAGAGGAGGAAGGAAATAACAAAGATTAGGGCAGAAATGAAAATGAAATAAAAAATAGAAGAATAGAGAAAAATCAATAAAACCAAAAACTAGCTCTTTGAAAAGATTAACAAAATTAACAAACCTTTAGCTAGATTGACCAAGGGAAAAAGAATTTATTAGAATCAGAAATGAAAAGACATTTCTGCTGATCTTACAAAATAAAGGATTTTAAAAGAACACTGTGAACAGTTGTATGCCAATGAATTAGACAACTTTGATGAAATGGGCATATACTTAGAAATACACAAACTACTGAAACCGAGTCAAGAAGAAATAAATAATCTGAATAAACTGTATCCAAGAATAGGGATTAAATTACTAATAAACTGACAGATGCCTAGCTGGCTGAATGGGTGGAGTGTGTGACTCCTGATCTGGTTGTTGGGGTAGAGATTACTTAAAAATAAAATCTTAAGAAGGAGAAGGAAAAGAAAAAAGCAAACTACTGACAAAATCCTAGATTGAAGTGGCCTCACTAGAGAATTTTACCAAACAGTTTAAGAATTAACCAATTCTTTAGAAACTCTTCCAATAAATAGAAGAGGGGGAATGCTATTCAACCCATTCTTTGAGGCCAGTATTCTCCCATTTCAAAACTAGATAACAACATCACAATAAATTTACAGATTAATAGTATCTCATGAATATGGACAACAGTCCTCAACAAAATGCTAGCAAACCAAATCTTAGCCACATAAAAATTACTATATACCATGACCAAGTGAGATTAATCCAGGAGTGCAAGGTTGGTTTAACATCTGAAAATCAGTGTCATATACAGTATCAATAGAATAGAAACCAAAATCCCCTGATCATCTCGATAGGTGAAAAAAAAGCATGTAACAAAGTCCAACAGTCTTTCATTATAGTACTCAACAAACTAGGAATTGAAAGAAACTTCTTCATCCTGATAAAAGGTATCTACAAAAAACCCACAGCTAAATTCATATGTAATGGTGAAAGACTGATGCTTTCTTCTAAGATTAGAAACAAGTCAAGGATGTCTGCTCTCACTAGTTTTTTTTTTTTTTTTTTTAAGATTTAATTTTTTTTTCTTTTAGATTTATTTGTTTATTTGAGAGAGAGAGCAAGAGCAAGTATCAGGGAGGGGCAGAAGGAGAGAGAAACTCAGACTCCATGCTGAGTGTGGAGCCTGAAACTGGGCTTGATCTCACAACTCTGAAATCAAACCCAAGCTGAAACCAAGAGTCAGATGCTTAACTGACTGTGGTACCCAAGCCCCCCTCGCTAGTTTTTTTTTTTTTTTTTTTTTTTTTTGCTAGTTCTATTCAACATGATACTGGAGGTTCTAGACAGGGCAGTTAAGCAAGGAAGAGGGGGGGAAAAGCATCTGATTGGAAAGGGAGAAATAAAATAATTCTTCATATATAAGATGATTTTGATTATAGAAAATCCTAAAGAATCTATTAAAAAACTATTAAAACCAATGACTTTAGCAAGGTTGCAGGATACAAGATCAATATACAAAAATGAGTTCTATTCTATATACCAATATTCAACAATCTGAATATGAAATTAAGAAAATCCTAGCAACTATTGGCTGAAACAAGACAGATTGTACTTTGTATTGTTTGCAATTTAAAAGAAAGAAAATTCCTTATAATAAGGTAAAGTGTAAAGTTAAGAAGAATATAAAGCCAAGGGCAGAACACTGAAGAATGCCACTATTTAAAGGATAGGTGAAGGAAGAAAGTTTACCAAATAAACTTAGGAATAGGAATACCAAAGGAAAAAAATACAACAGGAGAAAACTGTTTCATGAAAATGAAGGGATAAGAAATTGTTGGGCAGTGCGGGTGGCTCAGTGGTTTAGCGCCGCCTTCAGCCCAGGGTGTGATCCTGGAGACCCGGGATCAAGTCCCACGTCGGGCTCCCTGCATGGAGCCTGCTTCTGTCTCTGCCTGTGTCTCTGCCTCTTTCTCTCTGTGTCTGTCATAAATAAATAAAATCTTAAAAAAAAAAAAAAAGTCCAATACTTAACTGAATGAGCCATCCAGACACCCCAAGGTTAAAAATTTTGTTTTTCAAAGACACTGTCAATAAATTGAAAAGATAATCCACAGACAAATCATATATTTCCTAAAGGATTTATGTCCAGAAAAATAAGTAACACAACAGTAACAATAAAAAGAAAATCCAATTTTAAAATGAGAAAAGGATTTGAATAGATATTTCTACAAAGAAAATGTGCAACCTTCTAACACATGAAAAGATGTTCCACATTATTAGTCATAGTGAAATTCAAAATTAAAAAGCAAAATGATAAGCCACTAGGATGGCTGTAGTTTTAAAAAATAGTAACAAGTGTCAGTAAGGATATGGATAAATTGGAACGCTCCTATATTGCTAGTCGGGATGCAGAATGGAGAGCTGCTTTGGAAAATACTTTGGAAGTTCCTCAAAAAGGTAAATACAGGAAATGTGTACATGAATATTTATAGCACTATTATGCACAGTAGCCAAAAAGTTGAAATAACCCAAACATCTATCAAGTGATGAATGAATAAACAGATTATGGTGTATACATGCAATAGAATATTAAGGAGTTAAAAATGAATGAAGTATTGATACCTAATAACAGCATGGGTGAACTTTAAAAACATTATGCTAAGTAAAAGAAGCCAGATTCAAAAGGCTAGCTATTTTATTTATTTATTTTTAAAGATTTTATTTATTTATTCATGAGAGAGAGAGAGGCAGAGACACAGACAGAGGGAGAAGCAGGCTCCATGCAGGGAGACCGATGTGGGACTCCATCTAAGGTCTCCAGGAACAGGCCCTGGGCTGAAGGCGGCGCTAAACTGCTGAGCCACCTGGGCTGCCCAAAAGGCCATATATTTATAGTCTCATTTATACTAAATGTCCATAGAGACAAAAAGTAGCTTAATAATTTTTTTTTTTTAGCTTAATGATTAACAGGAGTTGGAGAGGTACAGGGAAATAGGCAATGACTACTAATGGTTAGGAGAAATCTATTTGAGGTGATGGAGATTGTGGAACTAGATAATGATTACACAGTTTGTTTTTTTGGTTTTTTTTAATAATTTATTTTTTATTGGTGTTCAATTTGCCATGATTACACAATTTGTAAATATGCTAAAACCTTCTGAGTTATATACTTTTATTTCATTTTGAAAGAGCTGTGCCCATGCGAGTGGGGGGAGCAGAAGAAGGAGAGAGAGAATCTTAAGCAGGCCCCATGCTCAGCACAGAGCCATGTGGTGGGTTGATCTCATGACTCTGATATCATGGCCTGAGTCAAAAAAATTTTTTTTTTTTAAGATTTTATTTATTTATGAGAGACACACACAGAGAGCCTCTCTCTGGCAGGCTCCATACAGGGAGCCCGATGTGGGACTCGATCCCAGGTCTCCAGGATCACGTCCTGGGCCAAAGGCGGCGCTAAACCACTGAGCCACCAGGGCTGCCCTCATGGCCTGAGTCAAAATCAAGAGTTAGACACTTAACCGATTCAGCTGCCCAGGCGCCCCTGAATTATGCACTTCTAAAGGTAAATTATTGTATTCTGATTACATTTCAATTTTTAAAGTCAATAGTAAATGATTGAGTTACTACTTTGAAGACTTCTACTTTCAGTAGTGATGGAGTAGGCAGTTCAGACCAATAGTCCCACAAAATACATGTAGGAAAGTTAAATGGAATGTATATATTATATAGAATAGGTCTTAAAAAAAGAATATGTAGCTCTAATATGATACAGAATTTAAATTAAAATGTAATCTTCCTGAAGTCTTTGGATATCCAACAAGATTACTAAGAATTACTGGGAGACAGAAGAGAGTGGAGACCTAGGGAGATGAGCTTAGTGTTTGGAGCTACTTTTTCTTTTTTTTTTTTTTTTTTTTTCTTTTTTAAGATTTTTAAAATTTATTCATGATAGACAGAGGCAGAGACATAGGCAGAGGGAAAAACAGGCTCCCTGTGGGGCCCACAGGGAGCCTGGTTCGGGGCTTGATCCCAGGACCCCAGGATAATGACCTGAGCCAAAGGCAGATGCTCAACCACTGAGCCGCCCCGGTGCCCTGGAGCTACTTCTTTTGGGGCTTTTATAAATTCTGGAGGGAACAGCTGACAGCCACTCAAGATTAGGAGACAGAGATTAGAAAACAGGGTCCACTAAACTGATGGACCTCATGAACAACCACCCAGCTTTGGACTTTGGATGTTGGCACTCTAGGAATATAGGTAAAAGGAATGTGAAGTAAAATCTTTTATGAGGACTGGAGCTTAGTTTTGAATAATATTGGTCTCTGAAATTGGATTGAGTGGATCCCAGTGCTATGCTCCAAAGATCCTGGTGGAAGCAAGCAAATATCTTTCTTAGAGAAAACAGTCACATAAGTTTCAAATTATATCTACAGCAATACTTTGAAAATAGAATATTTGGTAAACAATAAAGTAACCAGGCATATATCACCAGGCAGTTGGATATACTAGACTACATGGACACAAACCATTACACACACGCATACGTGGCCTTATAGGAGTCATGGAAGCCAGAAGACCACTTAATGATGTCTTCTAAAGGATAAAAGAAACTGCAAATGTGGAATTCTGTGCGTAACAAAAATATACTGAAAGAATGAAATGGCAAGACTGGCTGTCCTTGCAATGTTCCTGATCTTAGCAGGGAAAATATTCAGTCTTTCACAGTTAAAAATGATGTTAACTTAGGGTTTATGTAAATGCCTTTTTATCTAGTTGAGAAAATTCCCTTATGTTCCTGGTTTGATGAGTGGTTGTACCAGAAATTAATGATGTATTGTGTCAAATGCTTTGTCTGCATTTATTTATTGAAATGATCATGATTTTCTTTTTGAAGTCTTTATGTGTAAATTACATTGATTGCTTTTTCTTTTTTTTAAGATTTTATTTATTTATTTTTGAGAGACACACATACAGAGAAAGGCAGAGACACAAGCAGAGGGAAGCAGGCTCCATGCACGGAGCCTGACGTGGGACTCTATTCCGGGTCTCCAGGATCACGCCCTGGGCTGAAGATGGCGCTAAACCGCTGAGCCACCAGGGCTTTTCAAATGCTAAACCAACCTTGGGTTTCTGTGATAAACCCCACTTTGCTAAAATTTTATTTAGATATTTTATATATGTTTTCATGTAGGAATTGGTTTATAGTTTTCCTTTTTTTGTAATGTTTTTGTCTGGTTTTGTTATCAGGATAACATTGGCTTCAGAATAAATTGGGAGGTATTTCCTCTGAATCTTCCAATTTTTTAAGAAATGTTTCTGTAGAATGTTTGTTTCCTTTTTTGGTCAGTTTGGTGAAGTCTTTTTTAGCCTCTGGTTTTCTTTGTGGAAATTTTTTTAACTACAATTTCTTTGGTGGATGTAGAGTTGTTCAAGTTACCTGTTTCTTCTTGAGTGAGTTTAAGTAGTTTGTGTCTTTGAAGGAATCTGTTCTTTTCACCTAAGTTAATGAATTTGGGGGAATAAGTTAATATTCTCGTAACCCTTTAATAATCCGTAGAATTGTAATGATACAACCATTCTCATTTCTGATATTGGAAATTTTTGTCTTTTGAATTTTTCTTCTGATCAATAAAAATGCTAAGCTCTAATAAAAATGATTTTCTTAAAGAACCAGCTTTTGGTTTCATTGACTTTTTATTGTTTTTGTTTCCTTTCATTGATTTATGATCTGGTCTTTATTACTTAATCTTCTGCTTACTTGGGGTTTAATTTGCCCTTTTTCTAGGTTCTTACAGCAGAAGTTGAGGTTATTTTTTTAAAAATTGGTTATATTTTATTTGAGATCTTTTCTAATCGGCATTTAGTAGTATATATTTCCTTCTAAATATTGCTTTAGCTACATTCATAAATTTTGATACATTGTATTTTCACTTTCATATTGTTTAAATGTTTTTTAAATTTCCCTTTTGATTTTTTTTTTATCACCCGTTGGTTATTTAGAAATGTGGTACAGAGTTTTAAATAGAGATTTTTCCGGATAGCTTTCATTTCTTGATTTCTAACTTCATATGGTCAGATACCAAATTTTGTTGATTCCAATCCTTTTAAATTTATTGAGACTTGTTTTTCTCTCCCAGAATATATTCTGCTTTAGCCGTTTTTCTGTGTTCTGTGTTGAAAAGTGTGTATTCTATTATTGTAGTGTGAAGTTCTCTACATGTCATTTAGATCGGGTTGGTTGATAATGTTCATATCTTTCATATCCTTCCTGATTTTCTGTCTACACTCAATTGTTGGTGTTTAAATCTGTGACTGTATTTGTGAATTTATATCTTTCTCCTCTTTGGTCTGCCAGTTTTTATTTTATATATTTTAAAGCTTGTTAAATATTTAGGATTGTTTTTTCTCTTGGTGCATGGATCTAGCAATATTCTTAGTTCAGCAGTCTATTAATATAGCCACTCTAACTTCTTCTTTAAGTAGTATTGCGATGGTTTATCTTTTTCTATCTTTTTTCTTTTAACTTCTCTGTGTCTTTCTATTTATAGTGGTTGCTTTTGGGTATTAATTTAGTTGAGTCTGTTGAGAAACAAAATCCAATTTGACTGTATCTGTCTTTTTATTTAGGTGTTTAGACTGCTTATATTTAATGTGATTATTGATATGGTTGGGTTTTTTTTTAAGATTTTATTTTTAAGCAATCTCTGTACTCATGGGGCTCAAACCTATAACCCCAAGATCAAGAGTCACATGCTCTATTGACTGAGCCAGCAAGGCACCCCAATGTGGTTAGTTTAAACCTACTACCTTGGCTGTTTGTTTTCTTTTTATCCTATTTTTAGTCACCTTTCTCTCTTTTTCTGTCTTCCTTTAAATTATTATTATTATTATTATTATTATTTATTCATTCATGATAGTCATAGAGAGAGGAGAGAGAGGCAGACACAGGCAGAGGGAGAAGCGGGCCCCTTGCCGGGAGCCCGACATGGGACTCAATCCTGGGACTCCGGGATCGCACCCTGGGCCAAAGGCAGGCGCTAAACTGCTGAGCCACCCAGGGACCCTCCCTTTAAATTATTTTTTGATCCATTTTCTGTTCTTTGTTGACTTATCACACCTCTTCATTTCATTTATTTGTTTTTATAGTTGCTTTAGGGTTTATAGTATATACCTGATATTTCATGGAAGGGCCAGTAGTTTTTGCCATGGCCAACAAGCAAGCCAGGTCTTGAAATGAAAACAGTTTTGTTTTGTTTTGCGTAAGGGCCATGTCATTGCTTCAAAGCCCAGGAGCCTCTTTTATGATTCTTCTTTCCAAATGTGCTTCAGACTCAAAAAATATCTCTATCTTCCACAGATATTTTGAACACCATTAGATCCGTGAGGCCTAAGGGCTGGATGGCAAAGTGTCCATTATGTAATGCAGTCTCAGTCTTTCTGTTGCTTTGGCCCTCCTTAGCTATTGTTACTCAGTAAACATGTTGCAGCTACATATCCACCTTTTGTAATGTTGCTTTTGGAATCTAAAGGCATACTCAGCAGATCTTTTCTTAGTGATCTGGGTTGCAAGGTGCAACCTGATGTTTACATTCAACATACTCTAGACTTTTAACCACCAGAAACTTGACTGAGGTGGTAGGCTCCTATAGTTTTTTTTTTTTGTTTGTTTGTTTTTTAATTATTTTCCATACTCTGGCATACATGTATCATCCCAGGGTATCTAATCCAAGGCATATACTATCTGTTCTTCAGATCCTGTCAGCATGAGGATATCAACAAAGTGGATCAATATAATGTTCCATGAGGTGTTAAGATATTGGGTCCTTGTAGGCTAAGAGTCAGCAGACTTTTTCTCTAAATGGCCAGATAGCAAATATATTAGCTTTTATAGGCCAAATGGTCTCTGTTGCAACTACTACACTTTGCTGGTATCGTATAAAAATAACCATAGACAATGTGTAAAAGAATAGATAAGACTGTATTGTAATAAAGCTTTACTTACAAAAACAAGTGGTGGACTGGATTTGACCTGTGGGTCATAGTTTGCCCAACCCTGCTATAGACTAATCTCCAGCTTAGAGTTGATATAACCTCGTGGCAATATACTAAATGGACTGCTCTCATTCGCTCTCTCTTCTTCTTCTTCTTCTTCTTTTTTTTTTTTTTGTTTTTTTTTTGACAGCATGTGAGCGAGTGCTGTGGGGAGGGGCAGAGGGAGAGAGAATTCCAAGCTCAGTGGGGTTCAGTCTCACAACCCAGAGATCATGACCTGAGCCAAAGTCAAGAGTCAGGTGCTTAACTGACTAAGCCACTCAGGTACCCCTATGTACTGCTCTCTTTATCAGGTAAAAGCAAAATGCTTCTGATTTTCTCTGTTTATTAGGGTAGAAAAGAAAGTGTTAGCAAATTAGTATCTACATGTCATGGAATTAATTGATTGTTCCATATGGAGATTGTGTTTGGAAAAACACGTGAAATTGGAAGCCACAGTAATCTGTTATCCTCTACGATACTTTCATTTTGGAGCCTTAAACTGGAGAGTTAAATGGGTGTGTAGTAGGAATCAGTATCTGTGCATATTTTAATAAGCCTTGGATGGTGAAACTTATTTCTACATTTACCATAACGATTAATATTTTGATGATGTTTCAGTAGGGGAAGCTCCATGGCTTCCATTGGCCTGTCCTTCTCTAATAGTTGTAGTTTGATAGGTCTGACAGTCAGTGTTGCTGCCAAAATATCTGTCCATTAATGTATACAGTCTAGATCTAGAAAATTAACCTTTAATTTGAGGCAGGGGTCTATCCAACTTGATGTATCAAGAGATGAATTCTGTTAGAAAGTACGTGTATTGTTTGACTTCCATAAATCCCCACTCTGACCTGTAGTCTGTACTGTAATGGTATCCTGGATCACCAGACAGCAGACACTGGGAAAATGGGGGAAAATCTGGGATTGTTTTAAGAAAGATAAAGGGACACCTGGGTGGCTTAGCAGTTGAGCATCTGCCTTCGGCTCAGGGTGTGATCCCGGAGTCCCAGGATTGAGTGCCGCATGGGGCTCCCTGCATGGAGCCTGCTTCTCTTCCCTCTTCCTATGTCTCTGCCTGTCTCTCTGTGTGTCTCTCATGAAAGATTTTATTTATTCATGAGAGACACACAGAGAGACGCAGACATAAGCAGAGGGAGAAGCAGGCTTCTGTGGGGAGCCTGATGTGGGACTTGATCCAACGACTCTGGAATCATGCCCTGAGCCGAAGGCAGATGCTCGACCACTGACCACTCAGGAGTCCCTAAATTTTTCTTTAAATGCAGACCAAGCCTGCATAATATTTTCTGTAGTCTCTGTTGGTTTTCCTTTTTTTTTTTTCCTGAATAAGGTTATTATTATTTTTTTTAATTTATGATAGTCACACAAAGAGAGAGAGAGAGACAGAGGCAGAGACACAGGCAGAGGGAGAAGCAGGCTCCATGCACCGGGAGCCCGATGTGGGATGATTCGATCGCCCTGGGCCAAAGGCAGGCGCCAAACCACTGTGCCACCCAGGGATCCCTAAAGTTACTTTATTTTGGAATCTGGCTAATAGTTATTTGATAGACATTACTTTTCAGGCCCTTTTTTCTGTTACTTTTGGTTTCTTTTCTCTTTCTGACCTTGTGACCCCTTTCCCCACAGTCTAGCATGAATTTTTTCTATAATTTTTGGAAGTCTACAGATGTTCTGCTATCCATCATAGGGTGAATATGTTAAGCTAAACACTGTGTCTTACTTTTACCCTTTTTGTTTTCTTTTTAAAACATTTTATCATGGGGAAATTTTAAATAGCTACAAAGTAAACACAATAGTATAATGAACTCTTATGTACCTGTCACC
The DNA here is from genome assembly GCF_011100685.1 of Canis lupus familiaris. Taxonomy (NCBI): domain Eukaryota; kingdom Metazoa; phylum Chordata; class Mammalia; order Carnivora; family Canidae; genus Canis; species Canis lupus. The sequence continues at coordinate 26,933,470 of NC_049254.1, forward strand.
CAACTATAGTAACTATGTCAACATTTTGCCATTCTTGTTTCATCTGTATCCCCACCCACTATCCACTCACCTACTTGATAATTACCTCTGTGGTTCTTTCTTTAAGGAAAAAAAAATTATTTATTTGAAAGAGACAGAGCATGAACAGGGAGGAGAGGGAGAAGAGGGAGAGGATTCCCAGGTCCTGCTCAATCCTAGGACCCTGGGATCATGACCTGAGCTGAAGGCAGATGTTTAACCCCCTGGACTACCCAGGTACCCTTGTGCTCTTTCTTCTTTAAGGGAAATTTGCACATGTTAAAATGCATGAATCTTTGCTGTGTGGTTTAGACACATGGATACATTTGTATAAACCATTCTGTTTTGAAGTGTAGATTTTATTCAGGTATGGCAAGGCCAACAGATCAGGAGACAGCTGCCACTGAAAAAGTAGTTATACTCAGATCCCAAGAGAAGGGTTCACACTACACCATCCAGGGCCATGTGGGGAAGTACTGGTATTGGTCAGGAGGTAAAGAAGTGAGAGCCAGATGTGAGCAAGAGCCTTTCTTGTGCTTTTGCCAGGAAGGAACTGGAGAGACAGGGTAAGCACGTTTGGCTGGGTTGGGTACTTCTAGCAGTCTCTGGATATAGGGCTGTTCTTAGTTGTGTGATACCTGACCCTGGGGTGATTCAGGCTGGGGGATAATGGCCCTGAGTTTGGGAGCCCCATAGAGAAGGTAAAGTATGGGATTTGGATTAGGGGATTTGCTTCTGAAAAACACTCTTGCAAGTGAGTGGTTTGGTATCTCTAGGAATTTGATAGCCTTGGGAAGGGCCACCCTCTAGGGTCAGAGCAAGGCCCCAAGATATCAAAGTATCAAAACACAGGATTATAAGAAAAAAACTAATACATACCTGTATCACAATATACAATATATCCATCTCCCCAGGAATTTCTTTTGTATCTCTTCCCAATCTCCATACCGCCTCTAGACAACCACTGTTCTGAATTTTTGCTCTCTAGTTATTTTTAATTTTGTTTGTTCTGGAACTTTATATAAACAAGATTATATAGTGTGACTCTTGTGTTTGGCTTCTTTTAGTACAGTGTCATGTCATAGGTCTCTGTAATTTGATCCTTTTTATTGCTGGGTAGTAGTCATTGTATGAACATGCCACAGTCTGTCCATTCTCCTGCTGATGGATATTAGCTTGTTTCCAGTTTGGGGTTATAAGGTTACTACAAGCATTTGTCTTTTGTTGACATGTTTTCATTTCTCTTGAGTAAATATTAGCAGTTGAATTTGCCAAATCAAAAGTAAGGTACATGTTTGAGTCTTTTAGAAACTACCAGTTTTCTAAAGTAGTTGTACCATTTTACATTTCCACAAGCAATGTGTGAGAGTTTCTTCTATGTTCTCATCAACATTTAGTGTTGCTGATCTTTTTAATTTTATATTCTGCTTTTATTTTTTAAAAAAGTTTCACAAAACTCTAAATACATTTTTCTGTTTTCTTTGACACCTTTATTTTTAGGATAAACACTAGGTTATACAGTCTTTTTTCCACCTGTGTAATTTTATAGACAGTTTCTCAGTTGACTGAGAATGGTACTCTATTTGGCAGTTGCCCCACAAGGCAAATAAAATTCCTAATCTCTGTCTCTCTCAAATACACACACACCTCAGTAAGTAAAATACAAGACAGAATGTGATACGTGTTCCAAAAGAGATAAATAAAATGTACCATTTTTAGGCCCCATGGCCTTAAAGGACATACAAGCTTTTGACAGGTGATGATCTAAGAAAGGGCCTGTGTTTAAAAAAAAAAAAAAAAAGTAGGTTTTTAGTATCATACAATTAGTCTCATTCAGTCATAATTTAGTAACAAATTATGTTCATTTAGATGGAACTGACCAGAAATTTATATGTTCCAAAATCTGTTTCTCCAGATATTTGGGGCATCATTGAATGTCTGTACCTCCAGAATTTTGTTTTTGCTCAAAGCATTGGTACTGTGGTATTATGATATGCTTTGAAGGTTAGAATGGTACCCTCATTTTACATCTTCGTAATGACTGTTCTCGTATTCTCTTTCGCCATTTGCCTTTCTCTTGACTCTTCTATTTCCTCTTCATTGAATTTTTTCATTCCACCTATAAATGTATTCAAGTCTTCCTCCTCCACCACATGACAGGGGAAAAATAATTATTTCTCTTGGTCCTAGTCTGTCAGGCTGTCATCCTGGTTTTCTTTAACTGTGGTAGTGTTATTGCACTGCTTCTCTCTCTTACCGTCAACAGTTCTTAGCCTCTTGCAGGTTGAATTTTGCCTTCAGGCACTCTTCTGAAACTGTTTTATAACAAGTCAGCAACCATCCCTTAGCAATATATATATTATATATTATATATATTATATATATATAATCTTTTTTTTTTTTTCAAGTTCAGACTGTCTTTGGCCTGTGCACAGGCATTGTTACCCATATCTTTTTTATGGATGGTCTCCCCTTCCTAGGCTTCTGAGGCTCTTCCTCTTCTTATTCTCCTAAATCTGTCTTCCTGAATCCTGGTCCTCCCTTTAAAGGTAGTGTTTGCCAATGATTTGCAAAAATTCTTTCCCTAGTTATCCCATCCCAACCCTTCCTTTCAGATGCAAACCTTTCTGTCTCTCCAGCTCTCACTCTTCCATTCTTTGATTGCTTATTAAACATACCTCATTATCACTACAAGTTTGATATCTTTAAAATGTCTCCATTTTTTTTTTTTTTTTTTAATCAAACCTGAGTTTCTTCCAGTGGCTTTGCTGGCAGCACCCTTATCTTTCCAGTCATCCACACTTAAAACCTTGACATTTTCTTTAATTTTTTTTCATTTTTGTTTCCTAGTTAATTGCCAGGTCTGCTAGTTTTAACCCCTGTAATATCACTCATCTCTTCATTCCTGCTGTCACTATCCTAATTCAGGCCCTCATATCAGCCAGTCTTTTGCAATGACTCCCTAATGAATTCTCTAAGGTAGATTTGTAGAAAGAGCATGGGCTTCGCACTCTTGTTAGATCAAGTGCTAATTGTGAAGATGGCACTTACTAGCTGTCTGATTTATAGCAGATTATTTAACCTCCATTTACAGATGAAAAAATTCAGACACTGAGAAGTTAGTCATTCCTGCCTTATGAAGTACCACATTTTGAGGGATAAATGGGACAAAGTGTACCTATGAAGAAAGCACTGAGAAAATATTGTCTTCCTGCTTTTAATCTCTTTAAAACCTTAATATTCCTTAAGCATAGCTTTAATCATATTGGTCTCTTGCTTTTCAGTGTTTCTCCACTAACTTGTTCATAATTTTTAGCCTAGTATTTCCAACTGTTTGTTAATTTGCTTCAACTCCCATTCCTGACCTTATTTCTTCCTATTCTTCATAAACATCCTTTTAAGCCAAACAAAACCAATATTAATGTCCAGTGGGAAAGTGGTTAAGAATATGAGTTCTAGTGTCAGGCTACCTGGGTTTAAATCCTAGTTCATTTACTTTGGACAAATTACTTAGTTTCTCTATACCTTAGTTTCATTTGAAAAGACAGGGTAATTATAGTGCCTACTGCACTGGGTTCTTGGAAGGGTGAAACGAGATCATGTATATAAGCCCTTGTGCCTGGTACATTGAGAACAGCCCTATTAGTAGGATTAGCGGAGGTAGTAGTAGTAGTAGTTGTTGTTTATGCTCTTAATATTTGCATCTTATTTCTACCTCCAGGCTCACATTCTTTTCTCTGCATGAAATGTATGAAATGTAGTTTTTCCAATTTTTAACTATCTAAATTTTAACCCATCTTTAAATATCTTCCCTGGTTTTCTTACCACTCCTGTATCACCACCTTCCCCCTAATTACCTTTCTTCTTTCTTCTTCAGAATTCCTTAACTATTTTAGTTTAGAATGCTTATCTGTCTGTTTCCCTTCAAAAGACTAGAAGTATCTTGAGAGCAGATTGTGCAAATAATAATTCTTTGTATTTTCTGAAGCACAATATTTTACACAGAATCATGCTAAAAAGTATTTGCTAAGTGAGTATATTAATTCCCTATAAGTAATAACCCTTTGGTTCCAAGAGGTTTACTCTTACTTCTTAGGAGCTTTTGTAAACTTCATTAATCATTGGCTCATAAAAAGTTTAATTTTGTCATGACCCATTATTGGGCTCAAGGAGAGTAATTAAAGAAAAGGCATTGTAGCAAAAGACAGTTATAGCAAAAACAAAACAACAACTGACCAGATGACACTACTTGGAATTCAGTAACTTTTTTTCTTCCTAAAAAAAAAATTGCCTCTCATTTATTATTTTTCCAAATCCACTCTATACCTACTAGTACCTACCATGGTGCCACTAGAAGTGTGAAGTGAGCATTTGTGGATAACAATGAATCTAAAATATGTTTTACTAAAATAGAAAAGAGATATCGCATAATACATTAAAATGTGATTTAAATATCTTGTTCAGTTGCTAACATGAGAAATTGTCCTTCGGGAGTGTCACCCTCATGTTGTATGCAGATGGAGTTTTCTCTTGGTAACCATTCCCCCAGGTCCTAGGGAAGAAGATAGGGTGGGAGTGGGTGAATCTTTACTTGAGAATTTCTTTCCCACAGTGATTTGGCACAGCTCCATCCTGTTCTTCAGCATAATACATGCCTTGTCTTTGTTAAAAGAGGCTTGTCATTTGCTCTCATGCTTTTAAAAATATTTTGGGTCATTTTGAAATAATTTTAATAGTAAATAGTAAGTGGTATACTATAATTAATTATAAAGAGAGCGTTCCAAGGCCAAGAGATAAATATTAGAAACTTAATATTTAATATAGTCATTTATTTCTTAAATAGGCATTGGTCAACACCTTAAAATGGTAATATTTTTCCATTCAGAATGGCCATACTTGTCCATAAACAGCTAAGATTTTTTTCTTTAGTTATAATACAGAATATTATTTGGGCTTTTTCATAAGGTAAACTTGTATACTTTAGAAGTATGATTTATGTAATCTGTTCATTTGTCAGGTAGTTTTATCCTTGAGGCCCATATTAAGGATTCCTTTTTTATTAGAGGCCAGTTTTTCCCTACTACTGAGAGGGTGTGGGGAGGGATGGACAGGGGATACAAAACACGACTAATTATAGACTAGTTGGATAGATTGTGAAGGTTTTTTTCTACTGATTAAAAATTTGGTATTAATGCTTTACAAAGATATTTAAATTTTTGTTTTCATATTAAAACCTCAAAGAAATTGAGAGACCAAGTAATCAGCTTGGGCAAAGAAGAAATTTAAGAAAATATTATCCCATCTTAGCATTTTCTTCTGAACTTGAAGAACAAATACTTTTTTATGATATGTAGGGTTTTGTGTTTCTGTAACTATTTAGGGAAGCTTTTCTGCTGTAATGGCTGAATATAAGTTGCAGAGATTTAAGCCTTTCCTTATATTAATGTTCTACCTCATTAACTTCATTGTTAGGGCTTTTACACTTCAGCGATTTAAATAAAATGATCTAACTGTGGTTCTGTTGCCCCCTCTTTCCCTCTGTCTCTTTTTGAGGTCTAGATGATTATTTCATTTTGTATTTTCATTTAGACTCAGTTGTTAATTCTGTTAAGCCCAAGATGATGATAAAGTGAAACTACTGCATAACTAAATATCTTACCCTACTGAAGCCCACAGATAACAGAATCCATTCGTGAAGATGAAGTGGTCACTTCTTCAGCTAGTGTTTTATCATTTGTAGTGTTCTTCAGGTGGTCTTCAGAGATCAGGAACTTCATAGCCATATGACTATTCTATTGTAAAGTTCAGATTGGTGATTATATAGAAGCTTTCACATATATCCCATGGTATTTATAGCCCTGGAACCCAAATAAGGGAATTTTGCTTTAAAAAAAAAAAAAAAAAAGCAAGCTATGTTTGTCCTTAAAAGTGTTATCTAAGCATTTTTCAGAAAAAGTAGGAATTATGCAATGATTTTTCAGGCAAAGTCACCTTTGCTTATATTTGCAACTCCTTGCAAATGGTAGACCTATTTAAGCAGTAAGGTTTTTTTCTACATGACTTACTGCCAGATGTGAGCACTCCTTAGCACTCTATACCCCAAGTGCAAGTGAGATGTCTTTGTTAAAAATGTAGAGAAAAAGCAGTTAATTGAGCTTGAGTTCAGGGCAGTGAAGCTGACATGTCATCGTTTTGCATTTTAAAAAATTGTTCCTAATATATTAATAAATAGCTTTATGAAGATTAATCCGTTTTGACCCATTTAAATTAAGCAGTGAATTTCATTTTACATAATTTTAGGTATTGACGTAAGATAGTGATACTCATTTCTAACCATTTCTTTTATTTTCCAGCTCACCTGCGACTGGAACCAGCAACTCTGTCAGGGATTGTGGCTTTTATCCTCAGTCTTTTATGTGGAGCTCTGAATTTAATTCGAGGTTTTCATGCCATAGAAAGTGTTTTGCAGGTACTGTGCTGTTTTTGCAATTTCAAGTGACAGTGCCTGTTGATTCTACTTGTTACTCAATTGATTTGAATTGATTTGGGTATAGTACAATTTACGGTGTGTGCTCAGACTACCCTAGTCTCCTCTTCCTCTAAGAACAGTGATTTCTAGTTGGCTTCTTTGACTCAATTAGCACGTATTTATTTACTGTTTGCTCTGCAGGAGGCTCTGTTTATAGGTACTCTGGGGACACCAAGATATTTCTGACATGAGCACAGCATAGAGCCCAGATTGAATTGGGAGGGGGCAAAGCAGCACATGAATAATTGCCAAGTACGTAGAGTTTGAAAGAGGAATAGTCAGTGTAAGGATAGGAGAAAGAGGCTTTGTGGAGGAGGGGTGAGCTGGATCTAAAAGGATCCTAATGGACAGAAAGGAATGGAAGAAAGAAGGCATTTAAAGGCAGGTTTTTGTCCCAGTTCTCTGTATTTCCACTTTGTTATCTGTTCTTTTTCCTTTTTGTTGGTGACTACCTGAAACCATTATTGTTTTCAGATATTGCCAACTACTTTGTTTTCCAGTAGAATTTTTTCCAGAGACCGTGGCTGTCAGAATATACTAACTTTTTCTCTTTCTTTCTTAAAGTTAAGCACATTTCAGACTGGATAGTTTTCTTTACCTTTGTTTGTACTCACTTTCTCTGAAGACTTTTTTTTTTTCCTGATACTTCCACATGTAAATTAGTTCTCTGTTTTTGGTCAGCATTAAGCTCAGAATACCATTCATAAAAACCCACTTAGCATACCTTGTATTCTTTTTTAAAATTGCTTGTTAGTTTGGGGAACACTTAGTACCATTCTGAGTACCCTCTGAATGTCCTCAGCTGTTTGAAGCCAATAGCAGAGGAAATCACAGGTTCCAGGCAGTTAAGCTGTCCCTTTGAGTAGGTAGGCAGAGCTTCTCAGGACTTTTCAGTTTCGTTTTTCAAACCTCTTAAACCCCCAGTTAAAGCCCCTCTTCCCTTTGAGACCTAGGACAGCTGGCTACTGTCCTTTGGTGTTCCTGTCCCTATTCCCTAGCCAGGTCAGCTTTATTCCAGCAGGAGTTCAGTTTTGAGCCAGTTAGACAACCTGCCAAAAAGAAAAAGCAATTTGGAGAAAGCTGATTGGAAAAGTTAATAAATAGGATAGCCTCTTCCTTTTTTTTTTTTTTTTTTTTGTAACTTGATGTAGTGGAAAGATCAGTAGTATAGGTGTGTGAAGAGATGGTTTTTGTGGAGGAAAGAGAGAGAGGGTTGGCTCCATCTCAGCTCCTGATTAGCTCTGTGACCTTGAATAGCTCACTTTACTCTCTAGTCCTCAATATCATTACTTATAAAATGAAGAAGGCTGAATTTGATGAGTATTTTCCAAGTATGGGGCATATTTACCACTAGTTGTACAGTGGATGACTTTAAGTGGTAGAGGAAGAAACATTTTTAATTTAAGGGTTGTATATTTAGTGTATGTTAATGTGTAGTATCTGTATTTGGTAAGATTAATGATAGAGATATAAAATTTTCCTTTTAAAATTAATTTTGACAAAAAGTCAACTTTATGTAATTTATTAAGTAAGTAATGGTATAATTAGTATTTGGAGTTGGCAAAAATTGTGAAGATGGTTTTTTGTGGTTAAAAAAATTCTCAGGTTGTTTGAAGTTAGCAAATTAATAAATAAGGGGAGGGAGCATATCTGAGTAGAGAGAAGTTTTTGTGTTGCAGAGACTTACCATCCCTGACTCAGAAGACTGTCCACATGTGGAACCGGGAGCTTAGACCCCCATTACTTTTAAGTTAAAAGTCAGACAAGGCTGTTTTATCTCACAAAAGCTATTAAAGAAAATGATTTCTTTCAGGCACTCAGATATCTTATCCCTCATCTTCCTGGATTGATCTTTGCTTCCCCCTCCTCTGATTCACAACTTCAAAATAAGGAAAATAGGGATGCCTGGGTGGCTCAGCGGTTGAGCATTTGCCTTTGCCCTGGGGCCTGATCCTGGAGACCCAGGATCGAGTCCCACGTCAGGCTCCCTGCATGGAGCCTGCTTCTCCCTCTGCCTGTGTCTCTGCCTCTCTCTCATCTCTCATGAATAAATAAATAATCTTAAAAAAAATAAGGAAAGTAGTATAAACTATATCTTTTCATGCTTTTGAGCTGCTACAACTGGCTGATGCCTGCCTCGATTCCTGAGTGTTTCATGTTTTCCCTCTGAGCAGTAATGTCTTTGCTTCTGCCTCATCGAAGTTGTTGTTTAGGTTTCAGAAGAATAATAATCGAATTAAACTGATTACTACTTACATGTAACTAACTGATGGCTCTGAGATTTCTCAGCCTATTGCTACTTTAAAAAGACATCACAGAGCAATGTAACTCATGAACACAGATGGAAAACTCAACAAGATATTAGCAAATTGAATCCAATGATGTATAAAAAGAATTATATATCACAGACAAGGGGGATTTTATTCCACATATGCAAGGCTGGTGCAACACTGGACAAGTAGTTAATGTAATCCATTACATCAACAGGCTAAAGAAGAAAAATCATATGAACATATCTGTGGATGGAGAAAAAGCATTTGACAAAGTCTAATACCTATTCACGAACCCATCACAAACTAGGAATAAAGGGGAGCTCCCTCAGTTTGATAAAGAACATCGACAGAAACCCTATAGCTAATACCAAACTTGATGAGAAACTAGATGCTTTCTCCCTAAGAACAGGAACAAGACAAAGATTTGCCTCTAACTGTTCCTAGTCAACATTGTACTGGGAAACCTAGTTAATGCAGTTAAGACAAGAAAACAGAAGGCATACAGATTGGGGGGAAAAGGAACACTACTGTCTTTATTCATAGATATTCTGATTATGTAGAAAATCCTCAAAATTGACAGATTCCTAGAACTCATAAATGATTATAGCATGGTCACAGGATCCAGAGTAAATATATAAAAGTTACTTAATATCAGCAAGGAACAATTGAAATTTGGAATTTAAAAAGCAATACTATTTATATTAGCATCTCCAAAAATGAGGCACTAAATAAATCTAACACAATACATATAAGATCTGTATGAGAAAAACTATAAAACTCTGATAAGAGAAAGATTTAAATAAATGGATAGACATTCAGTATTGTTAAGATGTCACTTCTTCCCAATTTGATCTGTAGATTCAACACAACCCCAGTCAAAATCCCAGAAAGTTATTTAGTAGATATAGACTAAGTGATCCTGTAGGGAAAGGCAAAAGACTCAGAATAGCCAACACAATACTGAGGAGAAGGAAATCGAAGGACTGGTACTACCCAACTTCAAGGCTTGTCAACCTGTAATAATTAAGACAGTGTGACTGGCAAAACAATAGACAGATGAATAGAACAGACTGGAGAGCCCAGAAATACACCCACAAGTATAGTCAATCTTTGACAAAGGAACAAAAGCAATTCAGTGGAGGAAGAATAATCTTTTCAACAAATGGTGCTAAAATAGCTAGACATCCACATGCAAATAATAATAATAAATCTAGACACAGATTTTATACCTTTAATAAAAAAAACCTAGCTCAAAATGGATCACAGACTTGAATGTAAGATATAAAACTTAAAAAACATAACAGGAGAAAACTAAGATGATCTTGGGTTTGGTGATGACTTTTTAGATACATCAAAAATATCCGTGAAAGGTTTTTTTTTTTTTTTTTTCATTTTTTAAAAAGATTTTATTTATTCATGAGAGACACACACACAGAGAGAGAGAGGCAGAGACACAGGCTGAGGGAGAAGCAGGCTCCATGCAGGGAGCCCAATGTGGGACTCGATTCCGGGACTCCAGGATCACACCCTGGGCTGAAGGCGATGCTGAACTGCTGAGCCACTAGGGCTTCCCTGATCCGTGAAAGTTTAAAAACTTTTGTTCTGGGAAGGGCATTAAGAGAATGAAAAGCCACAGATTAAGAGAAAATATTTGCAGAACGGGTCTGACAAAGGGCTTATGTCCAAAGCATACAAAGAACTAAAACTCAGGAGCACAAATAATGCAATTAAAAATTAGGCAAAAGAATGGAACAGACACCGCACCACGGTAGATATACAGGTGGCAGATGAGCACATGAAAAGATATCCAGGGGATCCCTGGGTGGCTCAGCGGTTTAGCACCTGCCTTTGGCCCAGGGCGTGATCCTGGAGTCCCGGGATCGAGCCCCACATCGGTCTCTCTGCATGGAGCCTGCTTCTCCCTCTGCCTGTGTCTCTGCGCCTCTCTCTCTTTCTCTCTCTCTCTGTGTGTCTCTCATGAATAAATAAAATCTTAAAAAAAAAAAGATATCCAACATCATATGTCACTAAGGAATTGCAAATTAAAACAACAATAAGATACCACTAAACTCCTATTAGAATGGCAAAATCCAAAACACTGACAAAACCAAATGTTTAGTGAGGATATGTAAATACGAACTCTTCATTCAATGCTGGTGGGAGTGCAGAATGGCTCAGTTGCTTTAGAAGACAATTTGGCTGTCTGTATGATCCAACAGTCAGGCTTCTAGGTATATTTGCTTAAACGAGTAGGAAACTTATGTCCACACAAAAACCTGCACATGAATGTTTATATCTGCTTTACTCGTAATTTCAAAAAACTAGAAGCAACTGGGATGTCCTTCAAAGGGTAAAAGAATAAACAAACTGGCAAGCTGTACAATGGAGTATTTTCAGTAATAAAAAGAAATCTCTCAAGCCACAAAAAGACATGGCAAAACCTTAAGTGCACATTATTTAATGAGAGAAGCCTGAGAAAACTGCATACTTACATGATTCTAATTATATGACATCCTGGGGAAGGCAAAACTATAGAGACAGTAAGTAAAAGGATGAGAAGTTGCCAGTACTATGGAGGGAGGTAGAAAGGGATGAAATCCCATGCTCCATGGGATTTAGGGCAGTGAAACTATTCAGTATGTTACTGTAATGGTGGTTACGTTATTCTACGTTTGTCAAAACCCAGAGAATGTACAATACAAAGAGCGAACCCTAATGTAAACTGTGGGCTTCAGTTAATGATGTGTCACTGTTGGCTGATCCGTTGTAACAAATGTACCACATTAATGTAAAATGTTAATGAGGAAACTGTGAACAGGGAAGAGCCAGGTATGTAGGAATTCAGCAGTACACTCTCTGCTTAATTTTCCATAAACCTGTTCTAAGGATAAAAATCTATTAATTGAAACACACACATTCATACCACCCATCAACATTAAAACAAAGACCGGGAAGGGAGGAGCCTTCTCCAGCCTTTGGTTTTCATTAGGTGTGGCTCCACTTAGCAGTTAAAGTATAGCTCCTTGTACCCAGCCAGCTTCTAGGAAATGGTGGATTGGCTTTCTCTTCTCATGGAACAGCTGAGCTTTCCCCTTCACGCGGGCCAGGAGGGGATGTCAGTGTCCCAGCCTGGGTGGAACCTGGGAATGTGATTCATGTTTTGATGTCAGGTGTATACTTTTGTGCCCTTTGAGAATAGTGGCCATTTTGAGAAAGCCAGTGGAGACCCTCTGACCCTGCAACCACTAGTCCCTCTCAGCTCATCCCCAAGTACCCCCACCAAAGATGATTTTAATTTACATTTATTTGTATAAAGAAACTCTTGAACAATAAGAAACTAAAAAATGCAGTAGGAACTGGACAGATGGGCAGCAGGGTAGGAATGAGACTCTTCACAGTATATGTCTTATATTATTTTTACTCTTTGAACCATAGGACTATATTATTCAGATTTTAAGTAATAAAAATGAGTATTTAGTAACACCTGTGATTTAAGCATAAAAAAAAAAAAAAGACAACTTCTGTTAACCCAACCTTAATAGGTAGATTTTCAATAACATTTTAGTTGAGTAAAGGTAAATATTTTTGTTGGGGTTAAAGGGAGCCTGAGCACTTTCCCTGGTTTTTGTAGCTTCTTACTTACTGCCTCTGTCTTAGAGACCAGTTTCCCCTAGAAGCTTCAAGGTTTTTTGATTGTTTTAAACAGTTCCTTAAAACTGTGGTGCTGGAGTATGAAGGAAACATGGAGTACCTTACAAGTAGGGAAGAAATTAGAAGGCTTTTTTTTTTTTTTTTAATTAGTAGATCATTATAATTTGGGGACTCAGTAGATGCTTGTATCTTTGAGATGTATCTTTCTAATGGTTGACATGGAATTCTTTCTTTTTCACTGCTGTCCTAGATTTATTCCAACAGTGTTTCCTTATCACCTGATCCAAGGACCTGTAAACTGGTCGAAATGGGATTTTTAGCTGTCTGGAAACTATGGACACTTAGTTACTTGGTTCCTTTAAGATTGTTTTAAATCTTTGTTCTATCATAGCCACCTGACCTATTCCACATACATTCATCAGTAATTGAGGTTTCTAAAATGGGGACACTTAAAGACAGGAACAAGGAATCAGTACAAAGTTGGGAGGAATATAGTCCACAGTTAGTTTGTCACTTGTAGATAGGTTGAAAATATTTTCCAGCAAATTCTGATCTTCTAAATGAGAATCACCTAAATGAGAATCACTGCTTTTGGAAATTCATTGGACCAAAAGTAGAGGTTCCTATTGCAGTTATTGGGGATTTTTATATCAACATAGAGGAAAATGTTCTGATAAGTCATGCTTGGAAATATTTTTCCATGTTTTTTTCTAAGAATAATGAATTAGGAGCACTGTGTGGTGTTGGAAATATCTACCTTCTAAGGATTCTGTGTCTTCCTTTTTTTTTTTTTTCTTTTAAACATTTTATTTATTCATGAGAGACATAGGGAGGGAAAGAGAGAGAGAGGCAGAGACACAGGCAGAGGGAGAACCAGGCTCCATGCAGGGAGCCCAATGTGGGACTTGATCCCAGGACTCCAGGATCACACCCTGGGCTGAAGGTGGCACTAAACCACTGAGCCACCCGGGCTGCCCAGGATTCTGTGTCTTAAAGGATGGAAAGGACAGTAGGTAAACAGAAGGAGAGAATGGAATGTCAAACTGCAGAGGATACTGTGATCAATTTAGAGTTTTAAGCAGGATAGGATTAGGGGTACAAACTAGATTAGTTTCAACAAGTACATTCTTTCAGCCCAGGTTAACCTAAAATATATATACAGAATTGGGGACCTGAGGTCTCTTGCTTTTACTTTTCCCTCATTGGCGTCTATTTCATTATTGTTGATGACTTGTACTGGAAAAAGATCCTTTTTATTCTCACTAAAGCCATTGAATTTAAGACATACTTTCAGCCTTCTCTGTGGTTCATCATTGTATTTTGTGTTAGAAATAACCTCTAGAGTCACTGTAGATAATTTTTGGTCAGGAAAAATAGATCTTTTTGAGATGGTGTGCTGTGTAAACGCGAGTGCAAATTCCAGGGCATGGGACTTAAAGTTACCTGTTTTAAAGTTAACTGTGGTGGAGTTACTCGGATCATGGTGGTTATAGAGGAGGCAGAAAGGCAGTGTGCAGAGGAAGTGCCCTCAGCATTTCTTTAATACTTGATTGAAGAGCCAAGGATTGATTTGTGGATCATATTTTTAGATCTAGCTGAAAATACATATATTTCCTGAGTGTGAGCAGTGCATTGATATTAAAGTTTACCTTTTTAAGGCCATGAATTTTAACTCCTTTCTGAATGCTAAAAATGATTGCCACATTTATCTTCTAGTATGTAAGTTGGTGCCTGAGGCACATTTAAACTTGAGAACCCACATGAATCAACATTCCTGTATATTGTTAACACTGTTTGAAGATGCAGTACAAGTTTGTTTCTTCTAAATTAACAAAACTGCCTCTTAGAGTAATAACAAGGAATTCATTAAAAGATATAGCACTGAAATGTTTTCTTTGGAATTTAAGTTCAAACTAGGGGAGCTGTAGGATGAGTGCAGTTTTATTTTAAGCTGGTAATTTGATTTAGGGTTCACAGTAATATGTAAATTAGATTATTTTCACTCATTTCCTAATTTTGTTCTGAGTTTAGAGATGTTAATAAGTTTATTATGAACTGACACCTCATGAATATAGAAGCTTTTATCACATTAGGTTTATATTGCCTGTATTCCTTAAATGGTCAACCTTGAGACAATGATTACTAATTAAACTGGTGCCAATCTAGAAGTAATTTGCATGTGGTGCATTAGGAAAAAATTGAGGAATCTGATACAGCAGTAGAAATGCTAGTCTAGATTCAGGATACCTGGGTCCCATCTGCCAGTAACTGACTTAGTGACCTTGGATGGGTTGTTTTATGTTTTTGGATTTCATTTTCCTATTCTTCAAGAGACAGGTTTTAGACTACATAGGCTCAAGGACCACTTCAGTAGTAACAGTCTAAGACTCTGATTTTGAAATTGTAATGGCTACTACAAAGCAGAAGTAATCAACTTGCTTTTATTCCTTGAGTTCTTTATTTCCCATAGATTTATTTCTACCTATTAAAGCTCAACAGAAGTTTTTGATTTATTTAGTGGCATAATATCTATGCTAAGATGCAGTGCTTGCTTGCTTTCAAAAGAAATAAAAGTATTTTTCCTGATACTATGCTCATTGTTAAAGAGTTGAGGGAAAAAGTATAAGGAAAATAAAAATCATCTCCAAATTTTCTCTTTATTTGTGTGTGTGTGTATATATACACACACATATACATACAAATACATACATATACTTTCATATCCATTATATAAGTTTATGCCCTTTCTTCCACTTAAGATTAAAAAGTAAATATTTCCCAATGATTACAGTCATTTTTATGGTATCATCCAAAAATATTGTGTGGCTTTTATATAAAGCCTGTGCTTATCTCTTCATCTTCACCTTTAAGAAAATGTTCTTTCCCTCTGTTAGTTTTCAAAGCAATATATTGGTATCCTAGTATTACCCTAAGGGTAAAAGTAACATATTTAAAATTTTTATTTGAACTCCTTAGTCTACCCCCTCCTTCCCTGCTCTGCCCCCTGCCTTCATCCCTCTGTTCTTGCCCTCCCACTCCAAACCTCTGTCCCACCTTCCCTCAACCACTAGCTGTTCCCTCAACTGCATTTCATCTCTTCCAATCTATTGGCTCTTTTCTCCAAGCTCATAAACATGCCGTAGTGTGCCGATCTTTAAAAAAAAAAACAAAAAACCTTCTTGATGTATGTTCCTTTCTCATTTTTTGAAAGAATATACTGTTTGTTGTTCCCACTCCTTCACCCCTATTCTCTTCATCTCTTTTGATCTCTTTTCTGCCCTTCATTCTTCCAAATCCTGACCATTAAGCTCACTGGTATTCAATTGCCAAATGCTGCAGCCACTCTTGAGGTCTCATCTTATGTGACCTCTCTGCCTCACCTCACATACTATTCAGTTTTTCCTATTAAAAGTGACTGTTTAATTTCAGAAATAAAATTTATTTTAGAGAACTTAGGAGCAAATCAATTACTATTAATAGTTTATGTTACATTATTCTTCTTGACAGTTTTTTTTTTTAATTTTATTTATTTATGATAGGCACACAGTGAGAGAGAGAGAGAGAGGCAGAGACATAGGCAGAGGGAGAAGCAGACTCCATGCACCAGGAGCCCGATGTGGGATTCGATCCCGGGTCTCCAGGATCGCGCCCTGGGCCAAAGGCAGGCGCTAAACCGCTGCGCCACCCAGGGATCCCCTTGACAGTTTTTTTAAAAGATTTTTTTATTTATGAGAGAGAGAGAGAGAGGGAGAGAGAGAGCAGGGCAGAGACACAGGCAGAGGGAGAAGCAGGCTCCACGCAGGGAGCCCAATGTGGGACTTAATCTTGGGTCTCCAGGATCATACCCTGGGCTGAAGGCAGTGCTAAACCGCTGAGCCACCCACACTGCCCAACAATTTCTTATCCCTTCATTTTCATGAAACAGTTTTCTCCTGTTGTATTTTTTTTTCCTTTGATATTCCTATTCCTAAGTTTATTTGGTAAACTTTCTTCCTTCACCTGTCTTTTAAATAATGGCATTCTTCAGTGTTCTGCCCTTGGCTTTATATTCTTAACTTTACACTTTACCTTCTCTTTGGATATTTTCATGATGGCCTTTTTTAAAAAAGTTAATCTGTACACATACCCACACATCCTCCTGCATATGCACATGCCTACAGTTTCAAAGCCTGTAATTCCAAAGCCTCTTGTCACAGTAAGTCATTCTTTTCCCATTTCTCTTCCCTAAAGTCAACCACTGGGTTATCCTGCTAGGGAGATAATGTGCATATGCTAGTACATATTTACTTATGCAGTTGTTCTTTTCAAAGTATTTCTATATAAATGGCAACATACTCTATACTTATTTGCATCTTTCCCACCTAACAATATGTAGATCATTTTATATAAGTATATGGAGATCTATTACATTCATTTTAGTGGTTGCATAGCATTAAATTTTTGTATTCCCCTTCCACTGCATTTTATTTTGGAAGAATTCAAACTTACAGAAAGATTTTAAAGACAATACAATTAGCATCCATCTGTATACCTACCTACCCTTCTTTCTTTTTTCTTTTTTTTCCCTGAATAATGTGGAAGTAAAATTGTAGGTATCATCACAATTTATTTCAGAATTATTTAGTATGTATGCCTTGAAGGACCAGGAATTCTCCTACGTAATCATCATACCTTTATTACACCAAAGATTTTAAGAGCAATGCAGTATTATCTAATCTAAAAATTCATATTCAAATTTCTACAACTGACTAAATATCCTTTATAGTTTCTTTTCCTCTCTCCAATCTGGAGCCAATCAAGAATTAAGATTTACATTTGATTGTCCTAGACATTTAACAACTCTTTAAATAGATGACTAAAGTAAGATCTCTAGATTCAACTCTTTCCTGAAGCTGATTTAAATATCTATGAAATATGATTATTTAGATGTCAAACTGGCCCCTCTAAAATAACGTGTCCAGGGATCCCTGGGTGGCGCAGCGGTTTGGCGCCTGCCTTTGGCCCAGGGTGCGATCCTAGAGACTCGGGATCGAATCCCACGTCGGGCTCCTGGTGCTTGGAGCCTGCTTCTCCCTCTGCCTGTGTGTGTCTCTGCCTCTCTCTCTCTCTCTCTCTCTCTGTGACTATCATAAAAAAAAAAAATTTAAAATAACGTGTCCAGAATGAACTCAGTTTTTCTGCTCTCAAACCTACTTTTCCTTCTGTATTCCCAATTTAGTGAATGGTATCTTTCAAATGTTGCCTTAACAAGAAGACTTGAAGTCATCCTAAGCTCTTGCCTCTTTTTGATTGTATGTGCTACTCTCTTTGCCTGGAATTCTCTCCCCAGCTTGTCTCCCTTTCTATTAGTTCATTCTTCAAGACCCAGATTAAGCTTTACTTCCTTGAACAAACCATTTCTGACCCTTTTTTTTTTTTACCCCAGGCAGAATTAGATGTATCTCTACTAGTCTCCTTTTGTACCCTGTATACACACCTATCCCATCAGTTAACACTTTGGGTGGGAATTGTTGGTTAATGTATCTGCCTCCTTAATTAGAAAGTAAGCTCCTTGAGTTCATATGGATTTACTTCTATCCTAAGTCTAGTAATAAAATACCTTGCCCATAAATGTTTAAAGAATATTTATTGAATGAAAGAATATATTTATAGGTAGTCTTTGGCAAGTACAAATATTTTTTTTAAGCTCAACTCGACATGCATTTGCTGAATTCCTACTACGTTCGGTTCATTCAGGTTGTAAGTTTGATTTTCTGCCTTGAAGAAAGGTTAGAGTGGGATTGGGGGAGTGGGCAAAATGGGTGAAGGGAGCCAAGAGGTACAAACTTATAAATATGGGAATGTAACATCAACATGGTGACTGTAGTCAGTAATATTGTGTTGTATGTTGAAAGTAACTAAGGGGCAGCCCCAGTGGCGCAGCGGTTTGGCGCCGCCTGCAGCCTGGGGTGTGATCCTGGAGACCTGGGATCAAGTCCCACATCCGGCTCCCTGCATGGAGCCTGCTTCTCTCTCTGCCTGTGTCTCTGCCTCTCTCTGTGTGTCTATGAATAAATAAATAAAATATTTTTTTTAAAAAAGTAACTAAGAGTAAATTTTAAAGTTATCACAAGAAAAAAAATTGTAACTTTGTATGGTGACACATGACAACTAGATTTATTGTGGTGATCATTTTGCAATATATACAAATATAGAACTGTTATGGCATACACTTGAAACTAATATAATGTTTTATGTCAATTATACCTCAATTTAAAAAAATAAAGGTTAGGGTCTACTTGAGAAGATAAGGGTTTAAACAATACTAGAAGATAATCTAATTATCTGATAAATGATGCAGACAGTGACCTCAGGGAAAGAGAGGTTGGTAAATGTTTTTGAGTACTTACTGTGTGCCAGTTACAGTTCTGTGTGTTTGCAAATGTTATTTAATCTCTACAACTTTTTTTTTTTTTAAGTGGAAATTGAAGTTAAATAGTCCAAGACCATACAGATAGTAAGGAAAGATTTGAACCCAGGTCTGACTGACTCCAGGAACTTGCTCTTAAATGTTCCAAAGGCAATTAAGAGAGTTACAAAGTGATATTGTAAATTAAGGGAAAAAATAATATCCCAGTAGGGTAATTAATGGTATATCCCCACAATGGAACGTTAAATAATCGCTACAAATCATGCGTTTGAGGAATATTCGGTATCTTGAGAAAGTGTTTGATATAATGTGTAGTATTAAAAACTAGTATATAAAAGTATAATTCCATTTTTTAATGTGCATATATTTTTGTACAGAAAATATCAGAAGGAAATACATGAAATGGTTAGTGGGAATCCTCCCGGAGTTATGGTATTATAGACTATATGAATTTCTTTTTTGTGACAGTCTGTTTTCCAAATTCTGTATAATCAACATAAGCTTTTATAATCAGAAAAAATGATCACTTAAAAAATGAAGGATTAAGAAAAAACAAGCAGGACTTAAAGTCTTAGAATTATTAAAGTTAGGAAGGTTTCATGTTGACCTTCTGTGCCTCTGAGGTAGAACAAGCCTACACATTCCAGACAGATTAATGGTTCCTATTTTAAGATTATCCTGCTAGGTTAAGCCATTCTCCCTCTGCTTTACGATCAGTTCTCTTGCCTAATAGCAAATGGAAAAGGAATTTTCTCTATATATTATGAGAGACACTCCCATGTCCTGTGAACATTTTCATTGTGTAAATATATTTTTTCTAAAATAAGGGCCAAATGTAATGCTCCTGCTTGGGCTATATGTTTTACTTCATAAAAACACTGAAAGAAATTAAATATAGATATGTAAGAGGAATCAAGAGAGAATAGAAAAACTTGGGTTTTCTATTAGTTTTCCATTAGTTTTCATTGGAAAAAAACATTCTGTATATGATGTATCTGTTTTTCCTCTGGGTGGCTATTTTTCTCGCACAGTGTGTGACTGTTCTCATTGGGATTTAGCACACTCTAGTGGACAGTAACTTCAGTTTTTTTTTTTTTTTAAATCCTGTCAAATTACTTTATTGGAAGATTCAATGATAGGCTTCCCTGATAGTAAGGTTTGTCAATGCTTATTTGAGTCAGGTAGTGATCCTAGTAAGCAGGACTGACTTTATAGGCCACTGGAGTGTTGTGCTTTTTTTTTTTTTCAGTGGAGAGAGTTGTTTTGTTTGTTTGTTTGTTTTTTGTTTTGTTTTGTTTTGTTTTGTTTTGTTTTACCTTATGTGGAAACTTTCCCATTGGCTTTCATCTTTTCTTGGGTTGACTAAGAAAAGAGGCAGAGCTAAAACAAAACAAAAGCATTTATATGGGATCTCTGAATTGCAACTGGGAGAGCACAGTTTGGGTAGCAACCCAAATTGTGTCCCTTTAGGGCACAAAATTTAAGGTTTTAAAGAAGACCAAAAAAATGTTTGTATGTGTTGCTTACAAAGAATTTTGTTTGGCGTTGGCAGTAGAAAACTAGTCTTGCCTGAATATAATTGTTGCTGAGGCTGCCCCTTAGCAAAGACTCTTACCATAGGTAATTGCAGGTGTTTGGGCAGAGTCCTTGGAATATTTGTAGTTTGGCCCAGTTTAGAGTTCATGGTTTCATCAGTGAGGATGTGCATAAAGGCCCATCTCCTTCATGGCCCCTGGCACCATTTTAAAACCCTTTGACATAAGTGATTTCATTTCATTTCACCTTTCATACATGGGTAAAATGAAATTGATGGGCCAAAACATAGAGGAACACTGGTAGTCTTTCTGTACCTCACACTCCCTGGACTTTTAGGACTCTTGAGAATTCTTACATACCATTTGTGCATAAACATTATTGTATCCTATCCTGATGGATTCTTTTTGGAAATGAGCTTCCACCAGAAAAAAAGTAACTTTTAATTTTGTTTTTGCAGAGTGATGGTGAAGATTTTAATTACGTTGTTGCATTTTTCCTTGGAACAGCAGCCTGCCTTTACCAGGTAGGTTCTCCCCATTTTTTTAAAAAAACATTTTCCTATTATTGTTTGTTTCAGGTATTAATTCTAATAATTGGTTGTGGAGTTTAAATAAATAAAAATAATGTCTGAGTTCTTTGCTTCTCTTTTGAGCCTTTTTTAGCTTTATGATCTACATCTCCATTTTTTTAAAAGATTTTATTTGTTTATTTGAGACACAGCATGAGCAGGGGGAGAAGCAGAGAGAGAGGGAGAAGCAGACTTACTGCTGAGCAGGGAGCCCGATGTGGGGTTTGATCCCAGGACCTGGAATCATGACCTGAGCTGAAGGCAGATGCTTAACTGACTGAGCCTCCTAGGTGCCCCTACATCTCCATTTTGAATGGACTTAAAGCCCAGTGAACTTAATTAATGTTTACACTCTTCTGTGCCAGGTTTCAGTGGTAGTATGTCAGCTGCCTGTGGCAGTAAAGGCTACTTCTAGATTTTTTGGTGATTGATTATTGAGCCCAAGAGCTCTTCTTATACTTCAGCATGAGGATTTTATACTTTTGGGAAAGTATGAAAGAAGTGTAAAAGAAGAGCAGAAGCAGAATTTTCGGGTATTTATTAGTGAGGACTAGGACTAGGATGGATTGCCAGAATAGAGAAATTGGAAGAAACGAAATTAGTTGAAGGTGATTCCCTTACTTAAGGCAGAAGGCAATTAAAGAAGAAACTCTGGTAATGGCAGTAGGGATGGGGGGTGAGGGAAGGACACTTTGGAGGAAGCCCGCAAGGACTTGAAGACAGGTTAGATACGAGACTTACAGAGCCAGGAGGTTTTGCACCTGGTGATAGGGAACTAGGTCCTGGCATTCCTGAGAAGTAAGAGGAATGTCTTTGCTGAAATGTGGTAAAGCAAGCAGACCTTTTGATGTAACGTTTATTAGTGACACATTTCTCTGGCTTGCATAGAAAGAATGTTAGAAAGATTCAGGACTGCAAACATAAGGCTATCTAAAACTCAGAAGTCTCTGGTGAAATACTTTGAATATATGCATTTGACTTTATATAAAGATGGATGAGACATTTTAGTTTCAAGTGGCCCTATTTTTTTAATCCTCTAATTTTTCTTAAGCATTTGTATTTAGAAATTTTCTATCCAGTTTGACAGATTTAATTATAATGAATGACATTTCATGCAGGAAATGTGAACACTTGTATTTGTTAATGTCACAAGTACTTTAATTTTATGAAGTGTTTTTGTGTAGATTTTATTTTAAACTATAATCTCTATAGCCCTATCACACAGAAGACATTATCTCATTTTTGGAAATGAGAATTCTGAGGCAGTTTGAGAAATCACATAGCTAGTAAGCAGTAGAGTCAGGATTTGACTTTGGGTTTTTTTATTTTAAATATCATATTCATCCCACTATATTATGCTGTTTGTAAGCAAAATTACTATATTTGTATAATTTTTTATAATGCTTTGAAATTACAGTTTTATAACTTAACATGCATTATTTCATATTCTAAAACAATGAGGTAAATGTTAACATTAAAATAATTTCATGAGTAATTCTTATAAAATGTACTTTTGGCTGTTTTGCTTTAATAAAATTATTTTAATATATTTACATTTTTTAAAATTATTTTTTATCAAAGGCCTTAATGAAATAATTTTAAATACTACTAATAATAGCAAAATGAAATGAGCTCTTAATTGTGCTGATCAGCTCTTTATATTCCTTGTGTCCATTAAACCCTCACAGAAAGTACCACACTAATCTTGTTATTGTTGCCATTTTTCACTGAGGCCTAGCCAGTTCTTATAGTCAGTGACTCGGGCCCCATCTGCATCAGGCACACCTCTATTATATTTCCCAGGACAGCTAATAGTTTTGAGAGGAGCACTGTCACTCACGTGTTCTTTTACTTGAGAGAAGTTAATTGGATTCATGCTTTAAAAAAGAAAAGCAAAAAGCCAATTTTCTCACTGACGGGCATGAAACTGTTTGCTTTCCAAATATGCTTGAGCCAGAGTGATAATAATGCCAGTTTTTTCCACGGTAAAACATACCATGTTTTATCCTGTAACATGTTCCATCTTTAGGGTATTTTTTTCATTCCCTTTAGATCAGACCTCAAAGGCTTCGACTCCATGGTTTTGTTGCCTTTTTCTCCAGGTTCTGGGTACTTATGGACACACACAGCTCAGTCAGATAGGAGTAATCTTGCTGTGGAACATTGGAAGAGGAAATCAAAGGATCTGGAAACTAGAGACTGTTCTTTTTTCCCCGCAGTGCTTATTTTGAAAACTTTCCGACAAGTTGAAAGACTAGTATACTTAGAGACACTAATTATTAACATTTTGCAATTCTTTCTATATTACACTCTCGTTTTGTATGTGCATGCATATAGTGTGTCTGTTAGTTGTTTATAAAATAAGTTGCAGACAAATATGTGAGTGTGAAGTTGTTTTTCTTATTAAACTTTTTATTTTGAGATAATTGTAGTTGTTGTAAGAGAGATACATAACCTTTACCTGGGTTTCCCCCAGTAGTACCATCTTGCACAACTATAATACGTTATCTCAGCCAGGATGTTGATGTCAATGCTGGCAAGACAGAGAAAAGTTTTATTACCACAAGCAGCCTTTGTTTGCCTCTTTATAGCCACATCCACTTCCCTTCTGCCCCTTAATCTCTGGCAGCCACTAATGTGTTCTCCATTTCTGTAATTTCCTAATTTTAGGTCATGCTATGTAAATGGAACCATATAGTATGAACCTTTTGTGATTGGCATTATTTTATTCAGTATATAATTCTCTGGAGATTTATCCAGGTTCTTGCATTTATCAACGATTTTTTGTTGCTTTTTGTTGGTGAATGGTATTCCAGGGTATGGATGTACCATATTTTGTTTAATCATTCACCCATTGAAGGACATCTGGGTTGTTTCCAGTTTGGGGCTATTTTAAATGAAGCTGCTATAAACATTCATGTACAGGTATCTGTGTGAACATGTCTTCATTTCTCTGAGATAAATTCTCAGGAGGGTAATTGCTAGGTCTTGTAGTAGTGGTGTCGTTAGTTTTATTGAGATAGACACAGTTCTCCAGAGTAGAATTCCATTTTACGTTTACATTTTTACATTTTACATCACTCATATCAGCATTGTAGGAGTGATCCAGTTTCTCCCACATCCTCTCCAGCATTTGTTATCACTTTTTTATTTTAGCCATTCTGTTAGGTGTGTAGTGATCCCTCACATTGGTTAATTTGCATTTCTCTAATGGCTAATGATGTTGAATATTGTTTCATGTACTTATTTGTTATCTGTGTGTCCTCTTAGATGAAATGTCTTTTCATGTTTTTTGCCTATTTTGTAATTGGATCATTTGTTTTTTTCTGTCAAGTTTGAGAGTTCTAGACATCAGTCCTATGACAGAAATATAATTTGCAAGTATCTTATCCCAGTCTGTAGCTTGTCTTTTCATCCTTTTAACCAGGTCTTTTGCAGAGCGAAAGTTTTTAATTTTGATAAAGTTCATTTTATCAGTTTTTTTTCTTTTATGGAAAATGTTTGCAGTATCTAGTCTAAGAACTTTTTTTTAAATTGAAGTATAGTTTCAGGTGTACAACACAGTGATTCCACAAGTTTATACCTTTTGCTATGCTCACCACAGTGTAGCAACCATCTGTCACCATATGCTATTATGATTCCATTGATTCAAGTCTAAGAACTCTTTCCCTACCCCTACCCCAAGATTTTCTTTTTTGTTTTCTTCTAAAAGTTTTAGTTTTATGTTTCACATTTAAGTTCGTGACCCATTTTTAATTAAATTTTGTATAAGATTATATGAAATTTGAGACTTAGATGATTAGATTGAGGGGTTTGTGTTTTTTGTTTTTGTTTTTTGGACTTTTGTTTTGCACATAGCTGGCTGGCCTACCAGGTCCTTTATGCAGTTGAATTTATAAGGTGACACCAAGGTAAGACAAGTAAAGTTCCAGTTTGAGGGCCTCCATCTCCCTCCCCTGATTCCTGATCCACTGGCTGCCAAAGCCGGAAGGGGTTTGGGATAGGGTGCTTGGTCATGGGATAAGCTGCTATGGTTGGACCAGCAGATGGGCAGAAGGGAAGGTTTCACTTCTTCACAATCTGAATGACATCCTTGTCCTCCAACGTATGGTCTTTACCCACTTTTTGAGGATTATCTTTCACAGATAGACCCCAGACCAGAGCATATTTAAATTCTTTGATAAGATTTTTGTGAATCTTCATGCAGAAATCCTCCACTGTAGTCCTGGAATAAGCCAGCACAACTGGAGATGTATAGTCTGGCAGTTGGCCTTTGGGTTTGGTGTAAATCCTTACTAGTTTCAGATAGTCCCAGATCTTTTTCAATAGGTCATCAAAATTCTGGTGGTGATGGGCCGAAATGGGTACACAGTAGGGCACCTTATAGATGATATACAATTCCTCAATGGAGATCTGATCAATCTTATTCAGCACATAGATACAAGGGGTATAAACTCTGTTTCCTTCCACCACATGGATGAGGTCGTCTGCTGTGGCATCACTATACAGTCACATCAGCATTGTGAATTTTGGATTCAGCCAGAATGCTCTTCACAGTCTCAGCATCCATCTCGCTCTGAGGGCAAATGGCTGTGAGATTAATGCCTCCTTTGTCCTTCTTCTTAAAGCCATTGTTGGGGGGTTTTCTGTTCAAGCAAATGTCAAAGCCTTCCAGCTCATTTTCAATTATCTTTTTATGTCCCAAGGGTTTCAAGACATCCAGAACAATCAGGATCCAAGTTACATGTTCGGGCCACTGCAATGACTTGACGGCCTCTACCTCTCCCATCCTTGGCACCCTCAATGATACCTGGAAGATCCAGGAGCTGGATCTTGACACCTTTGTATCTGATAACACCAGGCACAGTAGTCAGAGTAGTGAACTCATAGGCTACCACCCCAGAATATACCCCTGCCAGGTTACTAAGCAGTGTTGACTTCCCCACTGATGGAAAACCCACAAACCCAATTCGAGCATCACCTGTCTTGGCCACATCAAAACCTTCTCCTGGCCCACCACCACCACCACCTTTTGGGGTAATGAGATCTCTACGAAGCTTAACAAGGCTCTCTTACGAGCCTTCAGCAGCCCTAGGTGGTGTGCTGTGGCCTTGTTCTTTTGAGTCCAAGCCATCTCAGCTTCGATCTCTGCGATCTTCGCTAAGGTGCTACTTAGGTGCTGCTTATGATGGCGAGTCACTGGGAGGTCGCTAGGGAGTGTAGTGGCCTCCGCACAAATTACCACCTCTCTGTTTTTTGAACTTTGTTGTTGTTTTTGGCTTATGGATGAATGGTCAATTGCTCCATTTTTTTAAAAAAGGTTTTTTTTTTCCTCCACTGAATTACTTTTGCATCTTTGTCAAACATCAGTTGTACATATTTGTATGAGCCTATTTCTGAGTTTTGTATTCTTTTATTGATGTATGTGTCCGTCTCTCTGCCAGTACCACATGGTATTGATTACCATGACTATATAATCTATATTAAGTTCCATTTTTCTAATAGTTACACAGTTATTTGGATTATCTTTCTCATTATACATGACTTATGATAGTTCGTATTTAATGATGAAGTGGTCTATTTCATTATCAAGTTTATGTGTGTAGAGTTGGTTGAGTATCCCTTAACTATCCTTTTGATGTCTGTATGATCTGTAGTACTGTAGTAATATTCTGTTTCTTTCTTTTTTTAAAAAAATTATTTATTTATTCATGAGAGACAGAGAGAGAGGCAGAGACATAAGCAGAGGGAGAAGCAAGCTCCCTGCAGGGAGCCGGATGTGGGACTTGATCCTAGGACCCCAGGGTCATGACCTGGGCCGAAGGCAGATGCTCAACCACTGAGCCACCCGGGTGTCCCTAATACTCTGTTTCATTCCTCATATTGTATCTTCTCTTTTTCTTTGTCAGACTTACTTATTAATTCGAACTTTTCAAAGAACCTGCTCTTTGTTTTGTTGGGGTTTTTTTGTATATTCAATTCTGTTGATTTCTACTCTTTATTATTTCCTTCTTCATGCTTGCTTTGGGTTTCTTTGGCTCTTCTTTTCTAGGCTTTTGCGATGGGAGCTTTGATAATTGAGAATTTTCTCTTTTGTAATATATATTTTTAGTGTTAAATATTTCTCTTTTTGAACACCATTATCTGTGTCCCATAAATTTTGATATGTTACATTTTTTTTCATTAAAATTTTTATTTTTTTCTTTTTCAAGTTTTTATTAAATTTTATCTAGTTAACATAGGTGTAATATTGGTTTCAGGTGTAGAATCTAGTGATTCATTACTGAAATACAACACCCAGTGTTCATCACAAGTGCCCTCCTTAGTCCCCATCACCTATTTCACCCATCCCTCTGCCCGCCTCCTTTCCAGCAACCCTGTTTGTTCTCTGTGGTTAAGAGTCTGTTTCCAGGTTTGCCTCATTCCCCCCTTCCCATTTCATCTGTTTTGTTTCTTAAATTCCACATATAAATGAGATCTATGAGGTATTTGCCTTTCTTTGACTGGCTTAGTTCACTTAGCATAATAATTTCTGGCTCTATTCATGTCATTGCAAATTGCAAATGGTAAGATTTCATTCTTTTTTATGGCTGAGTAATATTCCATTATATAAATGGAGCATTACATACACATATAATGGGATATATAATGGAATATATATGTGTGTGTATGTCTATATATGTTTATATATATGTATGTATGTTTATACATATATGTTTATACATATATATGTTTATGTATAAAATAAAATATATATAGAATAGAATATATAAAATAGAATATATATATATATAAAATATATAAAAATAGAATATCTACACACACGCACATACCCATACACTCCACATCTTCTTTATCTATTCATCAGTCAATGGGTATTTGGGCTTTTTACAAGAGGATTTTTATTTTCATTTAATTCAATGTATTTTAAAACTTTTTTTCCTTGTGGCTTCCTCTTTGACCTATGGATTATGGATTATGGATTATTTGGAATTAATGTTTTGTTTCCAAGAGTTTGGAGATTTTCCAGTTTTCTTTCCATTATTGATTTCTAGTTTGATTCTACTGTGGTTGAAAACACTCTGTGTGATTTCAGTTCTTTAAATTTGTTGAGATTTATTCTGTGGCTCAAAATATGGTCTGTCTTGTTATATGTTCCATGAGCAGTTAAACAGAATGTGTATTCTACTGCAGCTGAGTAAGTGCTCTGTAAATGTCAACTAGATCCAATGGTTGATGGTGTTCAGTGTTTCTGTATCCTAGTTGACTTTCTATTTAGTCTTATCGGTTGAGAGAGGAGTACTGGAATTTTCTTTTTTTTTTTTTTTAAGACTTATTTATTTATTTATTTATGATAGAGACAGAGAGTAGGGGGGGGGGGGCGCAGAGACACAGGAGGAGGGAGAAGCAGGCTCCATGCCGGGAGCCTGACATGGGACTCGATCCCGGGACTCCAAGATCGCTCCTTGGGCCAAAGGCTAAACCACTGAGCCACCCAGGGATCCCCATGAGCCACCCACTTCCCCTGGAGTTTTCAAGTGTAATTGTGGATTGGTATATTTCTCATTTTAATATATCAGTTTTTGCTTTGCATATTTTGTAGCTCTGTTGTTTGGCTCATACACATTTGGCATTATTGCCTTCGTGGTGGGTTGATCTATGTAACACTATATAATATGCGGTTTATAGTCTCTTTAGCCCTCTCTCTTTTTGGAAATATTTTTATATTTATATGATACTAATATAGTAATTTCTGTTTTCTTCTGATTAATGTTTGCATAATATATCCTCTGTCTTTTTACTTCCACTTTGCCTATATTATTTGAAGTGAGTTTCTGATAGAAGATTAACAACTTTATTTGTTGTATTTACACCATTACTTTTATTTATTTATTTATTTAGATTTTTATTTATTTACTCATGAGAGACAGAGAAAGGCAGAGAGAGGCAGAGACACAGGCAGAGGGAAAAGCAGGCCTCATTGCAGGGAGTCCGACATGGGACTTGATCCCAGGCCCCCAGGATCACACCCTGAGCTGAAAGCGGTGCTAAACCACTGAGCCACCCGGGCTGCCCTACACCATTACTTTTAATGTAATCATTGATGTATTAGGGCCTACGTTTGCCATCTTATTTTTGGTTTTCTGGTTTTCATTTTTATGTTTTCTTTTTCCTAAATCTTCCTGTGGGTTACTTGAACATTTTGTAGAACTCCATTTTGATTTATTTGTGGTGTTTTTAAGTTTATTTCTTTGTGTAGTTTTCTTTTTTGAGAGAGAAAATGAGTTTGTATACACGTGTGCAAGAGATTGGAAGGGGCAGAGGGCGAGGGAGAGAGAATCTTAGGCAGCCTCCATGCTCAGTATGGACTCCATCTCACAACTGTGAGATTATGACATGAGCTGAAATCAAGAGTAGGACACCTAACTGACTGAGCCACCCAGGTACCCCCTTGGTATAGTTTTAACTGATTTCTCTAGGTATTGCATTATACAGTTTTTTGGTGTTGTTCTTTTACTAGTTCAAGTGAAACATAGAAACTATATCTCCTTTTATGTCCCTTTGCCCTCCTCTGTTTATAATTGTCTTAAATATTTCCTCTACAAATATTTAGAGCCACATCAGACAGTGTTATGATTTTTTACTTCAGTCATCAAATATAATTTAGAAATCTCATGAGAAGGAGAACCTATTATATTATGCTGTTGACTGTTCTTTTTGCTTTCCCAGTGTTCCAGGGTTTCTTCTTTTATTGTTTCCTCTCTGCTTAGAGATCTTCCTTTAGCCATTCTTTTAGGGTGCATCTGTAAGTGTCAAATTCTCTCTTTCACCTGAGAATGTCTTTATTTGCCCTCCCACAAGATAACTTACTAATTCAAAGAGAAAAATAGTAACTTCACCATGGAGAAATGTGTCAGACACCACTTTACTGAGAGATCAAAGTTAACATCACCAATTATAAGATGCACATCACCTCTGTAGTATTCTTGCCCAAACTGCATGTCCTCACTTTAGTCTTGAGACAGTATCAGGCAAGCCAAAATTAAAGGACATTCTACAAAATAACTGATTGATACTCTTTAGACTGTCAAAGTCATGAAAAACAATGACTTGAGGAGCTATAGCAGATTTGAAGAGATAAGACAGCTAAATGCAGTAGGGAATCCTGGATTGGATTCTGGACCAGAAAACAACCTTAATAAGACAGCTGGCAAAATTCCAATAAAGTCTATAGATCAGTCTACAGTATCATATCAATGTTAATTTTGTGGTTTGATGAGTATCTTGAAATTATGCAAGGGGATATTCTTAGAGGGAGCAGGGTGAAGGGTGTACAAGAACTCTACTATTTTTACAACTCTTCTCTAGGTCTAAAATTATTTCAAAAGGAAAAATTATTTTTCCAGCTTTTTTACACAATGAAAATCACTCAAAACAAGTACTTACACTTCATTTTGTTTGGATAGCAGCCTTCTTTTTTAAGTAGGCAGAGTCCTAATTTTATAAGAACTAAACAGATTTAACAGAACATTTCCACATTCTTTCTGCATTGTTGCAGATACCTTAACGTCCTTCCTATAGTGAAGCCTGGATAGAATTTCACACAAGACCTGTGCTTCTTTCTTAAGACTTTGTAATCACATATAAATCCTATATTTAACAGATTGTGAATTCTAGATATCTTCTAGGACACTGTTCATTCATTCAGCAGATTTTTATTTGTGTGCCAGGCAGTGTTATGGGCACTGCAGATAAATGAATGAACAAGACAGAAATCTCACATCTCATGAAACATAGATCCTTTTGGAAGAATATATAACAAATTAAGCAAGCATATTTTTAAAGTGTGTTTATAGTTATATTATGGAGAATAGTAAAGCAGGAAAAGGTGAATGCCAGGATTTGGGGCTTGTGGGGGATATTTTCTATACTATATTTTTTAAAATAGCACTTACTACATCATCCTCTGTCCTCTTGTTCCATCTTTTAAGATATAACTGTTTGGTATTTTATATACATACAATACATATATATAATCTTTTATATATTATATACATATATAATCGTATATTTCTATATTTTAATTATTAATACATATTTTATATTTTATTATAATCTTTTATATATTATATGTATTATATACATATATATGTGTGTATATCTTTCTCTCTCTACTGGAATGTAAGTTCCATGTGAGCAAGGGCTTTATTTGGTTACTTGAAGTTAAAGAACAATGTCTAACTCTTAGCTGGCCCTCAATAAACATCTGTTGAATAAATTCTACCTCAAATGCTCACTCAAATATTCTATCTTGCTTAGTTCTTTGCACTTAGGGGAATTAGTAGATATTTGTGGATTTCATTAGCATGCAGATTCAAGTTATATAAGAGTCCATTTTGCTGTGGTTTGTTTTTTGTACTTTTCTAGGGTAAGAATGGTAGATGGAATCCCCTCAGACCCTGAGAATGCTTCATAGTTGCTTGTCACCTTGAGGAATGTGTTCAGCTTGGTTGCAAGGGAGTCATCCAGTTGTAACTCCATTTTAAATATGATACAAAATGTATCTTTTGACAAATGAAAAACATAAAAGGAAAAATCTGTTTTCCTTTCAAGCTGTAGAGCTTTCATAGCTGAATGTCTTAAAGAGGTTACATTATCTTATCTGTAGATAAAAAATCCCCTTATTCCACACTTATATTCTACTCTGTGGCCTGTTAAAATTTTATAGTAGAAGCATCTATTTCTTTTCTTGTAACCCTAATCATCTTTCATTTTATATTTTGAACAGTGTTATTTACTTGTCTACTACACCAGCTGGCGGAATGTCAAATCTTTTTTGACTTTTGGTTTAATCTGTCTATGCAACATGTATCTCTATGAACTGCGCAACCTGTGGCAGCTTTTCTTTCACGTGACTGTGGGAGCGTTTGTTACGCTACAGATCTGGCTAAGGCAGGCCCAGGGCAAGGCTCCTGATTATGATGTCTGACACCATCCTTCAGACATACTGCCCTGGCTTCCAAGGAAAAAGGAGGGAGCCTATCTTAACTGCCACTGTGATGAAGAAACTATTCACCACAATCAAGAAGCTCTGCTTTCTTTCTCTCCAACTATCCTTTTTGTTTTAAGTCAGCATGGCATGCCTGGGAGCATGCAGTACCTGCTAGGCAAACTCCTCATGTTAGCCATGAGATTATTATTATTCAGAAGAGGAGGAGACTTCTCTCTACAGGGCCACAACAGTGGAAGAACAGTCAGAAGCTACTGGAAGACTTGGCCAGCAGTCCTGAATCCTTCTGAAGAGTTCAATAAAAAAATATGTGTGGTACATGCTCTGAGGACCAAGCAGGAACTCTACAACCTGGGTTTGCCTTTGTGAGGCATGAGTATAGCCCAAATAAAAAGATGCTGTGAAGTTTATTTTTAAAACAACTTGCTAAATATCAGATTATTTGCACATTTATAGGTACTAAGTTTATAAAGTCCAGGATGGTGTAGAATTGGTTCTTTTTCCTTTTATATGTTTGTTTGAATATTACTCTGGAGTCGCTTGATGTAGAGAAGGCTTTTATGAGCTCATCTCTAGATCATCACAAGTATTGAAAACAAGTAACATGTTTTCTTTCTAGTCCCTGTTTGTAGTTTCTTTTGAAATCACTTTTTAAACATGATTTGTTAAATTATAGCCATCGTTTCCCAAACTTCAATCACCTGAATATTTACATTTACTATTGTTTCTTAGTATTTATCTTTTAAATCTTAAAATAGTTCAAAAACAAACAAATCTCTACTCCAAGAGGAAAACCAGCATCAATTTACCGTGAATAACTACAAAATAAAACAAAAAATGTTATCCAGTTCTAACTAGATACTAATGCCTCCCAAGGCTCTGAACCCAAGAAGTCTGCTCTTTGTTCCAGTGAGAGAGATGTTACCCCGCACCAAAATGGGGCTCTCTCTGTGGAATTATCAGAAGAATAAAAGAAAATTGTAAAGGGAATGACATTCTCACTGTGATTCTGCATTATTTAGTTCTGTGTTGTATACCACCTAAAATCCTCTGGTGTGCCACCAATGGTATGGGTCCTGCTCCGTGGAAATACTGAACTGTATTAGCTCCCAGCAATTCTTTTATTGTTTTATGGCTTTGAGGAGTTCAGCCCCTAGTATCTTAGAGAACTTGTTTGCTTTTTGATAATATTACAAAGGTTCGAACAGTTATGAATTGATATAGGAAGCACAGTTTGATTCCATTAGCAAAATCGACAACTCTCCTGGTTTTGGAAGGCACCTTCATTAATGATTTTCCTTTGTTTTCAAAGAAGAGATTCCAAGCAAAGAGTACATAAGGCACTGAAATTTGATATCCAGAAAACAGTGGACCTGTTCCATATAATTCCTATTACTGAGAGTATTAATTAAGCAGAATGGTCCAGAGGGGTAAAATCCTTGAACTACCATGTTTGCCTGAACCCCATATATGTAGGATGTCTGCAACTGTAAAATCTTGCCTAACTAGAACCTTTTTTGCTGCACTCCCCTTTTAGGAGAGTGAGGCCAAGGGAAGACAATAAGTGTGTAATATCAGGGATTTATTTAAAACAGGAAACTCTAGTTCATTTCAGTTTTCTGCCTCTAACAAAACTGACAGAAATTATATATATTCTGAGAGCTACCCCAAGATATACTACATGATCCTAAATCATCAAAATAAAATTGATTTGTGTTTGGCATTTTGTACTTACAGAGCCAGGAAAGAGCCAGGAAAGTGAAGTGGTTCAGTTTAGAAAGATTTTTCTGAACTAATGGTTAAAACAAGAAGAGTTCTCTTGTGATTTTGCTATATGTTGATACTTTATAGCTCTCTCACCTGTTTGGTTCAGTTTGGTTCTCCCTATTGTTCAGTTATTGTGTTTGGTATTTGGATCATTCAGCAAGGACACTTTAAAATTCATCAACTGTCTTTAAAGGCTTAATTTATTTTCTGTTTTTGTTGTTTTTTCACCAGCTATTTTGGATAATGGGATGTTTACATCTTAATGTAAAAAATGAAAATAGGCATAAATCATGTTTTATGTATAGAAATGCTTTCTTTCATTATTTGGTGTCTGCATCACTGAGTGTTTATATTGACTTCTCTGCCTCTATCATGTTGTTGCCAAAGAAACTATGAATTTGGAATGAAAAGTTTTTGCCACAAGTATAAAGCTCTTAAGCTCATTAGGCTTCTAACGTGTATGATAGTATAATATCTGCCATATATACTGTACTTTTAAGAACAAGTCTGCATTTACCTAATCATAATGAGTTTTGCAGTGTTGGAAGAGAATTAGTTGCCCTCTTGTTATGAAGGAGGAAACTGAGCTAATCAGATGTTAATGACTTACCTAGGGTCACAGAGCTAAGCATAGACAATTTCTAATCCTTTAGCCTTAGGGTTCTTCCCCACCAGAATGGGGACTGATGAAGATAACTAAGGTTGTACTCAGGGAATAGGTCTGTTCTTGGTGTAAAAATCGGGGAATTGGGGACTTAATGAGCTCTCCGGCCTGCTAGTGTCGAATTTAGGTATTTATTAAGGTAATTCTGAAATGCTGGTTTTTTATGAAGGCGTGCCATGAAGGCATAGATGCTTTCTTTTGTATCCTAAAAGTAATCACACTATATGCTTGCTTTTTCGGTCTGTATTTGCAATGTATTTATACCTGACATCTTTCCCAAAAGAACTTGAAGCACCATACCCAAATAAGACCTGTACAATGGTAATAAAATATGAACCGAAAGGGAGAAAACAAAATCAGTGAAAATGAAAGGAAAAGTGAACATGTTGCTATTATCAAGTGTGTAATTTGACTCTTGAACTTCCTGGAAGTCATGGCTAGAAGAAAGGGAAACAAGTTTCACGTCACTCTAGCTCTGTCTGGTAAGTCAGAGGACACCAGTGCCTCAGGGGAGACTTCTTCTGGAGGGATTTTGGTAAAAATGTTTGCACTTAAATCTTAAAATGAATGGATCCTCACTCCTCTAGACATTTGCATATTAAGATTGTGCCTTGAATCCTCATCTTGTACCAGCTTTCAGAGTCTTTCATTTAAGGATTTTTAGTGTGGTTAATAGAGGATTTTGTTCCCATAAGGAAAATTTCTTATCCTAAGCCCTAATTAGGTATGTGTTAAAGCTTGAGAATCCACTTGAGACAAATGCCTGGAGACATGGAGAATCTTTGCCTAATTTTGTAATTTTATAATTTATATAAAGTGAATGTGCTGTCCCTGAGACAAACACATTTATTTTGTATTAAGTGTGGTCTTTTTCACAGAGGAATCTAGTCTGGAGAAATGGCTGGCCCCTTTTCTGTTAGGCCATGTCTGGAATCTCATTAGACTTGATTTGTGAAGGCTCCACAGAGCAGATTTGTCATATGAGCCTTAACCTCCATGTCACAGAAGTGCTTCCTGCTGAGATTAACTGCCCACCAAAAGAGTTGCTTGGCCTTTATTCCAAAAGATTTGATAAGTAACCTGGGGACCCCACTCTGAGCTATTGGATTTCCAAGAGACACAACAAAGTGTGCATATGTGTATGTGTGTGGTTTTCAGTTTAAGAAACTTTTTGTTCATTTTAAAAGTTAGAGCTATCATGGAGTATGTAGTAAAAGAACAAATAAATTGCAGTTTGACCTTGAACAGCACAGGGTTTAGGGGCACCAACCCCTCCCTCCCTGTGTAGTCAAAAATCCATTCATAACTACTTAACTACTAATAGCCTACAACTTACTGGAAGCTTTACTGATAACATAAGCAGTCAACACATTTTATATGTTATATGTATTATATACTTTATTCTTTTATAATAAGAGAAAATTTTAAGAAAATCTTAAGGGAAATACATTTTATAGTACTGTAATTATTTAAAAATCCATATGTAAGTGACCCTGCACACCTCAAACCTGTGTTCAAGGATCACCTGTGTCAAAAGCAACCCAATTGATCAAATTGAACACTTAGCCTTACCACAGATTATAGGTAACTCCTCAGGGCTGCCAGCTTTGTTTCTTTTGTGTTTTCCTGCTTTATCATCTCTAAGGAAATGCTGTAGTAAAATCAGACCCGATTTTTAGTTTTAATTGGCTTTAGTAATATGCTACCTTAAAGTTAATAAAAGAAACCTCTCCAACTCCAGGGGTTGTGAATGAGTTTGTGGGTAAAGGCTGAACGGGCTGAGAGCTAACTCTAATAGTCCTATTGATGAGGGCTAGCAGTGTCCGATCATCAGCGTTCTAGGACTGCTGTTCAGTGCTGGCGTATTGCAGCCTCCTGTTTGAGCAATGAACTTTTCAAAGAAAAACGGTGTCTGGCTGCCACTGTTGAAACGTCCTCCTTGAGTGGCCAGGCTTTCTAGATTGCTTTATTTCACAGATGAAGTCACAGCATGAAGCGCCATGTGGTTGCAAGCCCTGTGGCTGGTACCCTCCTTGCTTGTGAACAGTGAGTTCTCTTGATGTCATGTACGGGTTTTTCTCCTGCGTCGGCAGTGCCGGTATATAACAAATAGCCTTACTTAGCACAATTGGACACTGTAGGAAACTCAAGGAGAGAAAGAATAGGCTTAGTTCTCAGTTCCTGTACTTAATACCCTAGCCTTATGAATCGCTCCCCCTATTTCCTTGGTAACAAACAGTATTTTCAGCCCCACCTCACCCACGGGTGCTATTTGCCCTTTTCTCCTGCACAGCACAGCCATGCAGGTGTCCCTGAACAGGAGCATGTTCAGTGTCCCTCTGAGGGGAGGGAACAGGACTCAGAAGCTCTGTTTCCCATTTGGTCCTGGCAGGCCCTCCCCAGCTCTGCCCTGATGGCTTGCCTATTTGTGCCAGAGGCTGGGCTGTCGAGGACCTTGCCTAAAGGTGAACAAATAATATTTGGCCTTCTATTTTGAATTCCTCCGGTGCCTGGGACTAATGGTGGCACTTGGAGCGCCGTTGGAGGGCCAGGGCTCGGTCCTCCTACATGGTTCATCCTTAGGGCAGCCTGGGGGATGGGGTGGAGCTGTCTCACCTTCACCCGAGGAAACAGACGTTCACACCTGACGTTCAGGCTTAAATGATTCAAAAGTTGGTGTTCATATTTCTGTGCTGCAGAACCTCAGGAAGAATATTCTCTGTGTATGGGTGTGAGTGACGGCCCCTGGGCTGCTCTTGTTGTATCAGCAGTGCGCACAGAGCCGACACAGACGCCTGTCACGGCGAGTGGCACCGTGTCGAGGAGCACGTCAGCCTCCCAGAAGGCCTTTCTTTCTGTAGGCTCTCTCCTATAGACGAAGCACCTGAGGTCTGAAGGGGTAAGGGACTTGACCTCAGTCACAGTCTAGCTCATGTGGTGGTGCCAAGACTTCAGTCCGGATCAGTCTTATTCAGAACTGGTGCTCATAACCACCATGTACCGTGAAGCTAGACAACATGGAAATACGTTGAAGTATGTAAGGAATATGTATTGGAACGTATATATATGAGTAATCTACGTTACTTTTTAAATTAGAGATTGGTCAATGCCAACTGCTGCAGTGTGGATATTCTAGACTGAGTAAAACGGCTTCCTAAAATTCCTGCATCTGTAATGCCACATGGGGACATACGGCCGCAGGGGATATGGTGAGACTTCAATGAGCCTTCAATTTTAGGGCGAGGACCTATACAGTCTGGTCTTTGTGGTAAGACTACTCCATGAATTCATGACTCTCGATGTGGAATGTTAAAGCTTCACTGGTGATTCATTTGTTACAAACATTTTTTCTTTTTTAATTTTTTAAAAAGATTATATTTATTGAGAGAGAGACAGGGATCCCTGGGTGGCACAGCGGTTTGGTGCCTGCCTTTGGCCCAGGGCACGATCCTGGAGACCCAGGATCGAATCCCACGTCGGGCTCCCGGTGCATGGAGCCTGCTTCTCTCTCTGCCTGTGTCTCAGCCTCTCTCCTCTCTCTGTGTGACCATCATAAATAAATAAAAAAATTAAAAAAAAAAAAAAAAGAGAGAGAGACAGATAGCAAGAGAGAGCAGAGCAGGGAGGAGAGGGAGAAGCAGGCTCCCAGCTGAGCCCAGGACTCTGGGATCATTGACCTGAGCCAAAGGTAGTCGCTTAACCAACTGAGTCACCCAGGTGCCCCTCTTTTTTATTTTTATTTTTTTCCTTAAGATTTATTTATTCTAGAGCACACAAGCAGGGAAAGGGAGAGGGGGAGAGAGAACCCAAGGAGACTCCCCACTGAGCGCAGAGCCCAACCTGGGGCTCGACCCCAAGACCCCAAGACCATGATCTGAGCTGAAACCAAGAGTCAGATGCTTAACTGAGCCACGCCAGTGCCCCTCAAGCATTTACTTTTTCTAATTGAAGGACAGAATTGATTGGTTCTTTGATATAAAGTAATTTTATGGAAATTTCTTCAAGTGGTCTCCATATCTGAAAACATTAAACAAAAAATAGAACATAACTTTGCAATTTTGAATAGTGATTATGAATTTGGAGTCAGACTCCCTAGCTCTCCCTTGTACTGGTATCATGACCTCAGCAAGCTACATAGTCTCTCTACCTCCATTTCCTCATCTGTAAAGTGGGGAAATAATAGTACCTTGGGCAAGGTGTTACTATGAGTATTTGAGTCAATAAATCTAGAGTACTTAGAGCTTGGCACAGTGAGTACTAGGACAGCATCGTCCATAGCATTATGGTCTGTCTTGGTGTTACTATTACTTTCAAGGTAATGAGTCTTTTACATTGCAAATGGCCCTAAATGACATTGTACAACGTTTTTCAGAGATCACCAGCAAAGTAAGCATCTTATTGGAATGTCTAGCAGACGTGTGGCCTGCCCTGGCAAGCTTTTGGTTACAGACTTCTGGGCAGGGCAGTGGGGATGCATTCAATGAGAAGAGAAGGGAACAGAGCGACTCATGCTCACCAAGCACCTGGTGTACATCAGGTGCTTTCTTTACAGGTTATGTGAGCTTAACAAAATCCATCTGAGGTAAGTGAGCAGGATTAAGTTGTCCAGTGCCATGCAGCCTGTGAGAGGTCAGTCTCCCAGCTGCTGGAGCACCATCAAGAGGGGGAAGGTGCCTCTGGGAATCTCATCTTGTCCAATGTGGTCCTTGCACTGTGGCCCCAACATTGTTTGCTTTGAACCCTTTGATCTGACCTAACGGGTGCCCTTGAATGGTGGCCGCCCCAATGCCCATCATTCCATAAGGGCCTTCATAAGTGGTCTATGCTTTGATGGGAAGCAAGGGAAGGCAGAATGAAACCAGCAACCCCCAACCCACGATATAGATACTTCTATAGTATCTATAGCATATGTAGATGCTGGGCATGTGAAGCCCAAGGCACTCTTAAAAAGTGCAGATGCAACATAGATTTTAAAAGATTAGTCCGATGCAAAATGCAGCCCTCAAAAAAAAAAAAAAAAAAAAAAAACCCTGCATGAGCCAGGAGGTGCCACTCTAGCTAACTGACAAAGTCAATGCACAGAAGCAAATTTTGCAAAACTGGAAAATAGAGATGCTGACAAACCAGAGATTCTAGGCAGGTCTAAATTAGAAATTATGCTGAGGGGGAGAAAAAGTGAAGAGGCCCCTCATGGACTCCAGTGAGAACTCTTCAGTTCACGGGCCTCATAGACCAGCGATATGAAAGGGGCCCTGAGGATGAAGATGCATTCAGCAAGTAAGGGGATGGCTCCTCTGTGGTAAGGTTTAGGGCTGGCCAGCCAGTTGGGACAGGGGCCTGCTTTACCCTCAGCCCTAGACAATCCCCTCCCTCCCCTTAGTGTCTTTCACCTTCATCCCATCCTCCGGACCTTCTGCTGGGTCTGTGAACCTAGACTGATCACCTGGTGCTCTGCACTGCATGCATCCGGGCCCTTGGTAGGAAAGGACTCTGGCCACACTGCTTGCTGCGCACCGCTGCTGTTGCTACCGCTGGCATGGTGTCTGGAGGAGGTCAGAGCACAGGGTTTTGCAACTTTGGTTTCAAGGTGATCTTCCCACGGATCCCCCTTGGTGTGATGCTTTTCATTTCATTTGTCTGCCTTTGGCTTTAAGATCTTGGAATCCTAATTCTGTCGTGTATGTTTGTGCCGTACTTGTGGTCTAGCACTTGGATATAGGACAGGCTCACACAAATATGTAGAATCTGAGAATGCTGGAGGA
Source organism: Canis lupus familiaris (assembly GCF_011100685.1). Taxonomy (NCBI): domain Eukaryota; kingdom Metazoa; phylum Chordata; class Mammalia; order Carnivora; family Canidae; genus Canis; species Canis lupus. The sequence goes on from NC_049254.1 coordinate 26,973,658, forward strand.
GAGAGGAAGCTTAGACATCAGCCATTCCTATGGCCTGACTGGGCTTTGTTCTTGAGAAGCAGTGATCCTGCAGGTGGGAAGGACAGAGAGGCAAGAGGAGGACAGCAAATACCGTTTTTTCATTCCGAGACAGAGACGGGGCGGGGGGGACCTCAAAAGGGCTTTTTTGAGAATCCGAAAGGCTAAGAGAAGCTATAGTACTATAGTCAATGGACTTCATCTGTTGTCAACCTTGAGAAGTGGCAGGTCCTCTGTCCCTGCAGGATCATCAATGCCCAGCCAGGTAGGCACAATGGACAGAAGAGCCTCTGGGCCGGAGCCATACCTTTTGCACTGGAGGATCAGAGCTGCCTAGGAGATGGCACCAGTCCTCTCTCCCCCTGCCTCCCAGGCCTGGGGACAAGCACAGGTGAGAAAATGTATGGGCGAGCTCTTTGTACACCTTGGATTAAGTTCATCCGAAGGCAGAGGGTGGGGGCATGGTCTTGTCTGGGCTGCTGTGTCCTTTTCTTCCCCCACCTCCGCAGATAACACCAGCCCTTCCAACTCGCCCCCTGATCCCTGTACTAAGTCACGGTGCTTGTCGCGGTCAGCATGGCCCAGGCTTGATAGCCCCTTCCTTCCGGATACAACCTGGATAGCATTTGTTGTCTTCACAGTGAGGAATTATTTTGATTTGGACATTCAAAAGCTGTGTGTTTTCAGCGTGCATCCCTGCCTCTGCCCTCTCGTGCAGGTGGCTGCGTGCTTCTGAGCATTGTACTCCCGGTGCCCAAGAATGCCACCCCGCCCTGCAGTGATATGGGCTCAGCATCTTTTCCAAGCCCTAGAGGCTCACTCTCCACTAATTAGCAACTCCCCACCAGGTTGCAGCATTATGGAAAACACCCACATCTTACCACGCAAAAGCCACAGCCTCCGGGCATCATTTGACCATATGGCATTTAGGTGATACTTGCTTTTGGAAAAGTTCTGTAAATGTATTTGTATTTTTTTAAAGTCTTAAAGTAACATGACTACTTGGTGACTATGTAGCTTCAGCTTCCTCAGTGCACCAGGCTTCACTGTGCCTTCCCGAACATTGCTAACCCTCCTCTGCAGTCAGATCATCACGATGTTGGCTGAAGTCTGATCTTGTTTGTTTTTTAAAATTATTTATTCATGAGAGACACAGAGAGAGAGAGGCAGAGACACAGGCCGAGGGAGAAGCAGGCTCCATGCAGGGAGCCCGATGTGGGACTCGATTCCAGGACTCCAGGATCACACCCTGGACTGAAGGCAGGCGCTAAACCACTGAGCCACCTGGGCTGCCCTGATCTTGGTTTATTATTATTATTATTATTATTTTATATTTATTTTTCTGATCTTGGTTTTAATGGTCTTTGCTGTCAGTGGGCGTTAAAGCAGTGTTTGGAACTCACTACAACCTACCATTGGGGTCTTTGCTAATAAGTTTTGCTAATTAACATTCCAGGTACAGATATGCTTTTGTTAAGGAAAAAAAAAAGTATAAATCTCTAAGGGAGACACAAATGTGTTCTCTGCAATTAGCTCAATAGAAATGGGGATGGGGGGCAGCCCCTTCACCGTGCACAATGGGAGCATTGCTGATGCTGTCCCGCTTCCTTGGAGCAGAGGGCCTGCCTAGGACCAGGGCTGCCACTCCTGTGCCCCCATGTGGCACATTGTTGCAATGAACCCAGTGAAGTCTGGTGGTGGTGAACTTAACAGGGAGCACAAGCAGGGGGAGTGGCAGGCAGAGGGAGGGAGAAGCAGGCTCCCTCCTGAGCAGGGCTGGATCCCAGAACCCAACCCAGTTGGTTCAGCAGATGCTGAACCAGCTGAGCCCCCCAGGCGCCCCACTGCGGGAGTGAGGTCTTTCACTGGCTCCTTCATGTTCACTTGACCAAGCCCCTGGGTTTATTTCCTGATCCCAACCATAGCCCTGCATCTGATGGCTGTGGCAGGTGGGAACTGCCTTCCTACCACCTGGAGGTAAGAGTCCTCCTGGGGCACACAGGTAGTTACCTGCATGTGCTGAGCCGACGGGCCTGCTTTGAATCTCCTCTTAGTTACCAGTTAGGCGAGGTTAGGCAGGTAACTCCACCTCTGTCCGTTCGTCAGTGACGTGTGGTGGCCAGGAGGATCAAGTGGTGCTTATCCCCGTGTCTGGCACACAGTGTCCAGCAAATGGCGGGCATGGGTATTAGCTCTCCAGGTCAAACCAGCATCCCTCCCGCCTGCATCTCCTCCCCTCCCTGCCACTCGGGTCCTTTCCATGATCTGTGTTCTTGTTATTTTCAACTTTCTTTCCCTCATCACGGTTCACCTGTTTTAAAACATCCTCTTCTCAACCTTGGATCTTTTCTGGTACCATCCTCAGTCCCTTGTCCCCTTGACTCCTCAGTCCAGGGAACTACCCTCTCGCCAAGGCCACCAGTGTCCTCTCGCCTGCCTGCCTCAATGACTGGTCCTTAGCGGACGTTCTCTCCGTAGCACTGTGCCGTTCCCCACTCGGGGTAGGTCTCTGCCCTCTGGGGCTCCCTCCCCGGTGCCCTGCCAAGGGCTGAGTGCACCGTTCTTCGGGCTGGAACCAGGCCCATTGTTGGCCCAAGCCGCAAATCAGACCAGGACACGTTACCAGTGAAAGTGTTTAATAGTTAAATTATTTAAATAGACGTTTTAATTTCCATGGGAAATCATAATCGTATCTGTTTTTGCAAGAGCAGGAATAAAAAGAGTGCACACCCTTGGAGGGAATGAAGAGCTAGTACTGCACGGTGTCACCAGTCACTGCTGGGATAGGGGGGCTGGGCCCCCAAGAGACCGAGGAGACCGTCACCGACGGGGGGACCAGCAGAGGAACTCAGCACACACGTTACTCAGGTTAGAAGCAAAATCAAAACCCGGCACCACCGGTGGGTACCATGGGGGGGGGGGGGGCTTGAGAACACCACCATGGAGAGAGCCCCCCCCACACACACACCTGCACACCCGCAAAGAGATGCAAGGGGGGGCGATGCAGAACTCAAAGGATGGAGCAGCAAAAGCATGGACAGACTTGGGCTGGCAGTTTAGGTCTGCAAGCTTTGCTTCTCAGAGCCGTGCTCACACTGGGGCGAGAGATGGTGTGTGGAAGGGGCAGGCCGGTGCTCATGTCCCGTGAGGGGTGGTGCGGGCGGGCATCAAGGGAACGTCTCGCAGCTGCCGCCCCACCCCCTTCAAGCTCGGCTGGGAGGTGACATTTCTGCCCTGAGAAGCAACAAAAAGATCTGGGCACAGGACCCAAGGACTTTTGATCTAGATTTTTTTGACTAGATCTCTAGGATAATAGTTCATTCTCCACTTTCATGCCCATTTCCATTTTATACCCTTGTAGGGTATAAAAGTGATTTATATATATATATAAATTTAACTGCCCCCTCCCCCAAAAAACAAGAACCAGACAAAACAAAATCTCTGCTAGCTTTGTCTTTTGGACGTTGAAGCTGGGCTCTACCCTTTCCTCTGGTCTGCGGAGGGAGAGCCAGCTGAGAGAGGCAGCAGGCGAGGCTCCCCACTGCCGCTGCCCCAGCTGAGCGCCTGTGGCCATCCTGAGCTCTCAGCTGCCTCTGCAGGCAGCAAGTGGCTGACATCCCAGGGAGAAGAGACCGTGGTCTGCTGCAGGTTGGGGCCGTTTCCCTTAGTTCCAGCCGGCCGAGAGGGGAACGTACCCATTTGCATTTAACTTTAGGGAAGTGACGTGTTAGGGAGGGAGGTCATGTGTACGTGCATCTTCCCACTTACTCTGAATGCAGGGCACCCCAAAAGGACATACGCTCACTGCTCTGGTTGGACCTGGGAAAACCCAAAACTGCCGAATCCGAGGTGAGGGAACGGGCATCCTGCATGTGACCAGTTCCACAGCGTAAACACACACACACACACCTACACCAGTACATACGCTGACATACGTACAGTACAAATGCTGTGCACAGCTGTTTTCTAGTATAATTTACAAAATATAGAATTTGGTATATTTGTTAGATCTCCAAGGATTTCAATAATACAAAATAAAAAATACAAAAAGACAAATCGGGGTCCCTGCCCTCCCACCCCAGCGGCATCTTCGTTTGCTTGCGGGTCTCTTACACGCATACAACTAGCATAGTCTAAAGAAGGGCACAGAAAGTTGTTTTATTTAATAAATATTCTTTTTCTCAGAACCACCCCTCCTTGCCTCGAGTCCTCTCGCCTCCCCCTCGCACTTCGTTCCGTTCCCCTCGACGAGGCGTCGTCTACGTGTGCGGGTGCAGGAGGAGGACTGCGAGAAGGCCGCAGCCCCTCCACAGCCAGCACTCCCGCCAGAAGCCCCTCCGTGGGGCAGGGGCCGTGGCCTCTGGCGGAAGCTGAAATGCTCACACAGGAGCATTTCACGCCTGGCTACCACACGCCGCCAGAGCTCCAGCAGCTCCTTTCTACCCGTGCAGTAGCAGCACCCGTTAGAAAACTCGAGACTCAGATCACGCCTGGCGGAGTCTTCCACGGAGGAAACATCTTTGGTCAGCTTGGTGCTCGCAGGACGCTGGCACCCCAGGGCCTGGGGCCTGCCCACAAAGGCAGAAGCTGCTTCTGGAGTCAAAGTGGAAAATCTCACCGGCGCGGCCACACGGGCTAGAGCGCAGGCTTCCACCTGCCCACCGGCACACAAAGAAGCCATTTCCGTTTCTCAGGAGGCCAGGCGGCCTGGCATCACCAGTTGGCAGCTGCTAACTGAGCGGGGGCCCACCGTTGAGGAAGTAGGTCATCATCTCGCCTTTGCCCTTGACCTTGACCACACCCCTGCACTCCAGCTGGTACGTGTTGGCAGCCAACACCTGGTACATGTCCGTGGTGACCTGAGGAGGCAATGGAGAGGTTCAGATCCCTGAACTGCCTGTCGTCGTCCACAATGACAGGTGCACCCTGTAGCAATCTCACGCTGCTGCCATCGATCCTGAGCATGTGACCAGCGTGCTCACCCAAGTCTCACTCCACGGCAGCTAGATTAAATGGGATAAGCAGTGGCCCTCAAACGCAGAGGGAAGTCCTATTATCTCAGGCTCACAAAACCTGAGTCCCTTCCCTAGGGTTTCACAGCTAACCAATGGCAGAGCCCGCATCCAGGTCTGTGTCCTACTGCCCATCTGCTTCAGCTTTTGGAACAAAGAGGGGGACTGAGCAGTGGCCTCGGTAATCACCGCACTACTGCTGGGTGAAGGAGAAAGCAGCTATACAAGCGCGAATCTCACGAGGGGAGCTCCTTGAGCACATCCCACAGTACCGCTGAGGCTCCTGGCCCTTCCTGGCTGTCAGGCGGGGGGAGAAGGCCCGGGAATCTCTGGGTGGGCTACTGGAAGGTGACCCTGCTGCGGTACCATGCGTATTCCAGGAATGGGAAAGCCCTCTGCAAAGCTGAGGTGGAGGCCACTGTGTGGTTGCACAGAGTCCTTCACTTGGCTGTGGGTGGGGTCAGAAGCTCTGCAAATGCACGTGCCTCTCTCCCCATCTCCCGTCTTGTCCCTTCTCCCCTTGGCACAGGGATGCAGGTGGGAGAAAGCAGTTTGCTCAGGTCACTCCAACAGCACCTACATGCCAGCCAGGCGGGGCTGATCTGGCCAGAGCTATGCTTGGGCCGACTCTTTGTTCATAGGTCCCACGGGAGAGGGAATCTAAGGGACATTTGAGCAGCGTCAGTGTGAGCAAAGAAAGGGGCATGCAAGAGAGCACAGTTCAAAAGTGGGGACACTGAGGCCAGGGAAGCTAAGTGACCTGCCCACAGCCTTGTGGGGCACTGGGGGCTGGAGGGTACAGGAAGGGAGCCCAGTCCAGGGCCTCACTCTTGTCAGACTGGAGCAGAGGGAATCAAGGAAGGCCTGGGACTCAAGTGCCAGCTTGCAAAGGATAGAGAAGAGAAATCTCTGGGCCTCTGGCCAGGCCCCTTGGCTGTTGGTGGCACCATCCCAGGGACCAGTGGCCTTGCCTGGTTCCCCTGAAATAGGCCCTGAGTGCCGTGGGCTCCATGTGGCAGGACCTTGCCCCCCCCCCCATAATCTTTGTGTCCTGCTGCGTTAGCCGGGACCCCTCAATTCCTTCTGCGGCCAGTAGAGGGCTCTGCGCGGGCTGGAGCTCTGTCCAAGGTGCTGAGGGCTGGAAACACACTTGGGGTTCCAGGGACCAGCGGGCGGCCTGCCCCCAAGACCATGCGGCACAGCCTCAGGCCCGCCAGGTGGGCCCCAGCCCTCACCTGGATGCGGTCCGGCACGCCGGTGCTGTCCATGCGGCTGGCCACATTCACCGTATTGCCCCAGATGTCGTACTGAGGCTTGCGAGCCCCGATCACCCCGGCCACCACGGGGCCGATGTTGAGCCCTGCAGGGGACAGAAGTCGGCACGTTCTCTTCGGGGCTCAGACCAGCGCTCGCCCTCACTCTCATCCCTCCCGCGATGCCCAGCGGGTTCCTCTTGGCCTGAAGACAGCCAGGAGCCTCTAAGGGCCTGACGTCAGGCTTGGCCCCGCAGCTCCCGCCCCGCCAAGCCAGACCACAGAGGCCTGTTCACGCAGCACCGCTCCTGTACGCGTGCCACCCAGGTGGCCGCTGCCAGTCCATCAGCAGGACCACCCTCTTCGAGCACCCGGGGACTTGCCACATCATCCGGTTGCCTTTCCATAATCCTCCTTCTCAGGGGCATTTCAGTTTTCACTGCCAGTTCAGGCTCCGCGTACCAGAGCCCCCCCTTCTCTTCCTCCTCACCTCTGCTGCTGCTTTCAGGGGCACTACCATGGTGGCTCCTCCTAACCCACGGTCTCTTCCGTGTCCAAGTGGGCCTCCCCCGGGCGTCTGAGCTAGGGCGGGCCGGGATGTCGCCAGGGCCCAGCTCCAGAAGCAAGGCTGCTGCCCTCCACGTGGGCTCCCTGTCTCACTCCTGGCAATTTGCTCTAATCTCCCCGACGTCCTCCCAGTCTTACCCACACCAACCCCGATCACCCTGCCACCCAGCATCCACTGTGCTGGTTCCCCCACCTCAAGCGTCCTCCCTCCTCCCCAGGCAAGAACCTTCCCCAGCACACCTGGCTTAGCTGACGTGGTCTAGACAGTTCCTGCCACGTCTCCAAGCCCCTGGGCACTCCTCCCTCTCGCCCCAGAAACTCTCACCCGGGGCTGCATCAAGCCTCACCGTTGCATGAGAGGGAGGACTACAAACATAGACCCTTCCCTCCACAGCCCTCCTCCTCGGTCCTGCCAGGCCACATGCGGCTTTTTACCCCACCTGCTGACCCCAGGCTGGACTGGCCGGAAGCCAAGCTCACCGATCTTCATCTGGAAGTTGTTGAAGGAGTGCTCATTGATGTACTTCATTTGGTCCATGAGCTTCATGGCAAAGTCAGCCAGGGCTTTGATGTGGGTCTTGCCCACCTTGTCGTATGTAGAGTCATTGAGGCCTGAGGCGGCCATGTAGGTGCTGCCAATGGTCTTGATCTTCTCCAGCTGCCTGAACCGATCCTCGCTGATGATCTGGATGGAAGGAGGCCAAACCTGGGTCACCGCCAAGGCTGGGGCACTGAGGTCTGCAGGGAAGGGCAGCAGCATGGCCCCTCATACCCCCTCGGTTCACACAGGGGGCCCGTCTCCATGCCAACGTGTGAGCCTGACAAAGCAGACCTCCCAGGGACACGCCCTCATCTTTGTCCAGAGAGACACCCTTCTTCTACCTCCAGGCCCAGCCAGAAGCCTGCCCAGACCCACTTCAGCCAAGGTGAGTTACCTGCTGCCCCAGGAGCCGCAGGGGCTGTTTCCACACAGCCTGGCCCCAGCCCCATCCTCCTCCCCAGGACCTACAATCCCTCTGGGGTTGATCCCCTCATGCTCATCACTCGGTGAGCTCCCAGGGTCAAAATGCCCTCCTGGGCACAGCAGACCCGGTGCCGGGCACACACCAGGTACTTGCTGAGGGTGCTTGTTTGTGTTTCTGCCCTTGCTGTCAAGGACTTTGCATCATTGTCCTTCTTCCTCCCTTGGCCTTGGAGGTCCTCCTTCCTTGGACTCTTTCGAAAGCCAGGCCCCGACCCAGCGCATGCCCAGCCCCAGGTGGCAAGAGAGAAACAGCAGCGAATGGGGAGGACTGGCGGGATAGCCGGCCAGGGTCTCAGAAGCCCCCTCTGTCACCTACCGGCCGCGACCTTGGCCGAGCCACGTCTGTGGACCTGTTTCGTCCTTTGTAGGAGGCCAGGGGCCTGTCCTCGGGTGCCCTGGCGTCCCTCCTGCTCCAGGGACCCACGCGCCCCCCACTCCCCAGCCGCACCTCATCAAAGTCAGCGATGATCTCATTGAGCAGCCGCAGGCACTCGACACCCTCATTGTTGGCCTCAAGCTCCACGTAGAACTCGGAGAAGTTGGCGATGGAGGCGAACATGACAGCCACGCACTCGCACGACTGGTAGTAGAGCTCGTCGTTGCGTCGCTCGCGGGCCAGGAAGTGGGCAGCCACGTCCTTGGGCAGGATGTTGTGCAGCAGCCGCCGGTTGTAGGCCTGCAGCTCCTCCATCTCCTCCTTCTCCTCCGTGGCCTAGGACACGGCACCGGTCGGAGGGAGGGGTGTACAGGCCGCCGCCCCGGGCCCCCCCACTCCTCCCCACCTCCCACTCTCTGCGAGGAGCAGTGACAGCAGGAAAGCGACAGGCGTGTTCGCACCCACTGGGCCTGGCCGCCCCTCAGAACACGACACGCGGGAGGGTGCTGGACTCAGGGCCTGGAGGAGAGGCCGAGCGCAGCCTGTCTGCGCAGAGCTAGGCCGACACGGCGGCTCCGGGGCTGGTCCCAGACCGCACCGCCAGTGGCCCTCCGGCGACCAAGCGCTCCCCCGCTGTCCCTTTCCCTCTTCCTATCAGGGAGCGCCGTTTGAGGAGGGTCCCTCCTGCAGACTGACCCAAAGCCCTGCCGCTCCCCCTGGTTCCCCCAAGGGCGGGCATGCCCCAGGGCCAGGAGGTGCAGATGCCCCAAAGGGCCACCTGGGGCGGGATGGGGACGTCACCACTGATTTTTGTTCTCCCCCACTTTCTTGGGTCTGGGAAATCAGGGTTTGTGGTCACTCACCCTCCAGGTTAAAGGGACAGTGCAGAGCTCTGGAATCAAGTGGCCAAGAGTGGCTCAGGCTGAAGCGCGGAGGTGCAGGAGCCACCTGACCAGAGTTCATGGGACACAGGAGGTACAGAGGGCAGTCTGCTGGCTTCCTCCCCCTGAGGGCAAGCCAAGTGGCCCCTTTAACGGAGAGTGACCATGTTGGCAAACAGGCGGGTAAGGACCACTGTGGGGCCGCTGCAAAGGTCTCGCCAGCCCTCTTGGACCCGCCCTAACTCAACGTGGAGGCCTGTCTGTCCGGCTGCAACAGGACCTCCACCAGGGCCGGGGCTACTTCCCGGCTCTCCCGGTGGGTGGCAGCTGCTTTAGGGAAACTGCCAGTACCCCTGCCCGAGGCCACGGGACCTGGGTCTAGCAGGAACAAAAGTCAGGGACCCCAAGGCTCAGAGGCCCAGCCTAGCCTTGCACCCGAGCTGACGGCACCACAGTCCATCGCTCCTACGGTCACTGGAAACATGGCTTCGAGAATGGGGGTCGCGCCTATGGAAGTTCCTGGGCCCTGGGACGCCAGGTGGGCCCAGCAGGCATGTGCTATCTTCCAACCCACATGACCTCTGCTTCCGGGAGGCTCCCTCGGGCCACCCCCTCTTCATCACCTGGGGCCACCGCCCCGAGCTCTGAGATGGGTGTGCAGGAGGGAACAGGCTGAGTGGGAATCCCCCACTGGAGGGCTGCTCCCTGGACGAGCCCCGGCTGGTCCATCTGCCCCTGGAGATGCACGGGCTGCCCACGGTCCTGCTGCCTGCTGAGACCACAGCCCGGGACCCAGGAGCCCGCCAGCTCCTCTGATCAGCCCAGCAGGTGGCCGTGGAGGCTGGGGTTGGACAGTGGGAGCAGGGCTACTGCTGGGAACACAGGCGAAGACCTGCCCAGAACTCTGAGCACGCTGCCCTGAGACATGATGCTGGGCCGCTCCCCACGCAGCCAGCTGCTTCTAGGACTGGGCTCAGGCCGGGCAGGAGGGCCCAGGGGTCCAAAGCCCCCTGCTGATCCTAATGAGGTCACTGCCCTGGGGGACGGACAAGAGTCGGCTCTCGCGACAGCGGAGACCCAGCGGTCTGGCCAGGAGCAGGCCCGATCCTTCGTGCAGGTGCTTCAGGGAAGCTAAGGACCTCAGGCCCCCCGCCTCCCTGTCGGTAAGTCACGCACCCACTATGACCAGCGACCCACACTGGCTGCTGGGTTGACTGGGGTGGGGTGGGGGGCAGCGGATTATCACTCACCCATCCCAAGGGCCTGTGTTCAGGTTTTTGCTTACTGATACATATTTGATGTTGTTCCCCCTCCCAAAAGCCCTGGAGGACGGGACAGGGAGGGACAGGTAAGCATCACAAGCCCGCGGCTGGGGCTCAGGGGAGAGAGACCGACGCACCTGGCAGGTAGGGATGTGCTCACCCTTCCTACCTGTGTGCAGGGGCCTCTGTTGCCTGGGCACCGGGTGGGGGTGGTGAGGGAGCCCCCGGCTGTTCTGCTCAGCCCCGGCCGGCAGCCTCTCACTGACCCTGTGCATTCAGGGGCTGGACAGAGACCTGGCGTGGGGGGGACAGGTCCCCAAGACAGGCTGAGTGGCAGCCTCAGCCTTCCCTTGCTTCTGCCCGTTTCTCGAGGTCTCTGCAACACAACTTAGCTGCCCATCAGCAACCGTCTTGGGGGCCGGGGACTCCCTGGGGCTTCCGTGGGAGGTGGGGGGGTGTGCGGAGGGTGTGTGCACACGCGCATGGAGAAGTGGGGGGACGTCAGCCCCGGGTCCCGCGGAGCCTGGTCAGCCCTTAGGAGAGAGCTGGAGCCGCGGGGGAGCCTCCCCAAAGGAGAGGGCGTGAGAGAGCCAAGAGGAGGCAGGGAGGCAGCAATGGGAGCTCAGGAGGTGGGCCTCTCGCACGCCGCCCCCCCCCCCCCCGGCATTCCGGCGCACAGAGCTTCGTCGAGCCCCCGTGGGGGACCGCAGTGGGCAGCGGGGCTGCTGGATGCCCCCACCCGTAACCGAACTCGGGGCCTCCCGCGCCAGCCTGAAGACTTAATAATCTCAGCGTTAGCAGGCAGCTGAGGATGGAGGCGGCCCGCGTGGGTTGCGGGTGAGCTGGAGGCCGAGGCTGCCCCCGGGGAGACGGCCTGCTCGCCGTGCGTGCCCTCGGGCACCCTCTGGACCTTCTGAGCCCCCGGTAGGTAACAAGCACCCCACTGCCCCGGCCACCTCTCCCCAGGGCCGGGCGAGCCACCATCTGGGTTTCCATCCTCCCCTGGAAGATTCACGCCGAGTTGTGGCCCCATAAGCCCCGCTCAGAGGCCTGCTGGGCCAGCTCCTGCACTGCAGCCTCGTGACACGGTGACATGGGCAGTGCGCACCCCGCCCTCCTCCCCTCCTGCCCCCCGCCCCGGCTCTGGATGTGCCCACTAACGCCTGGCCAGTGTCTGTGACTTCACAGCGGGTCCCTGGGGCCCATCAAAGTCCCAGCACTGTCAGGGGGGGTTGGACTGGAATAAGCTCTGGGGTTTTGCCTCTTGGCTCCAGGGAGCAGGGAGCGGACCTGCTGGGACACGGGGCGCCGGCTGGTGGGGATGAGGCCTGAGCGGGACACCCCAGCAGTGCCCAGCCCGCCCAGGGGGTGAACGTGCTCACGTGCTCACGCCTCCCCAGCCCCGCCCCGGGCCGCCCACCTGCAGTTTCCAGAGGAAGTCCAGGCGGGCGGTGGACTCCACTTGCTGGGCATGCAGGTACAGGGCCAGCACGAAGACGGAGATGATGATGGGCGTCACCACCTTCAGCGCCACCTTGGTCGCGTGCTCAGGGCTGCAGGGGGCGGCAGATGCCCTGGCACTGCAGGCAGGTCCCAGCGCCCTGGGGCCTTTCTCTTCCTCCCGCTACGCCCCCTCTCCTCAGCCTCCTGCTCATTCTGCCCAAGGCAGTGCCTCTCCCGGGAAGCCTTCCCGGCCCGCAGCCCGTCGCAGCGCCCGCTCGCACCCGGTGCCCTCCTCTCCCCGTGTCACTGGGAACCTTCCCTCTGGTCTCATAGGGGGATCGGTGAGGCCCTTGTAAAAGGCCGTGTCCATCCCAGGTCTCTCCCAGTAGACATGACGGGGGCCCTGCGCCCAGCAGGGAGCTTACTCCAGGTGCTCTCTCCCCCTCCCTCTGCTCCTCCCCTCACCCCCCTACCAGTTCTCTCTAAGCAGCAATAAAAGGTCGCTGTCCCAAACCCTGCTCCCAGTCCCCAGGAAAGAGCCTGGACCTTGAGGGCTGCACAGCCTCGCTGCCCGGCAGCAGCCCAGCGCCGAGCTTACCCTGCGAAGCCCCCAGGCCTCGCCCGGCTCCTTCTCCCAGAGGGAGGGCGGCTGGGTGAGGGGGTCCCCGCCTTCCCTTCTCCTGTGCCCCAGCGCCCACCTGCTCCCGGGGAGAGCCTGAGGCCAGACGCTTTCAGATGACGCCCGTACAACGGCCCGCGGGCCCTGCAGGCCCAGCTGCTGAGCCTGCAGGGCATTGTGCAGCAGTGGGGACCACCCAGGGGGAGAAGGGCCTCCACCAGTTAGACCCCTTGGGACCCTTGGGGTGTTTTGCCCCCTGCCCCCCCCGCCCCCCAGGCTGCTGGCCGCCAAGGCCCAGAGTGCTGATTCGGACAACTCGGGGGCATGCACTCACCACTGCGAGGTCCCGTTGTTGTTGTTGAAGTCTCTGTGGACAGGAACGGGGAGGGCTGTTTGGGGCTGCCCTCTGCATGCGCCCCCACCCGCCCAGCTCTGCTGCCCCCACTCCTGGACCCCTGCAGCACCCCCAGCACCCCTTGGGATCCACCAATACCTTCAGGATGGGAGGCTTGCAGAAAGACCAGCCCCCCCCCGGCCACCAAGACTGCAAATCAGGGCAAGGGGGTCCCCCTTCCCTGAGACCGGGGGGCCCCCCAGCACCCCTGCCCCGGGGTAGAAGCCAGCCCGCCTCCTGCCCTAGCACCGTGCTGCCTCCGGAGGCAGCGAGACACCGTGCTGCCCAGTGCGGTGGCCGCAGCCACGTGTGGCTCCTGAGCCTTCGCACGTGACTGGTGCAAGTTAAAACGTCCCGTGGTGTCTAACAGATACCAGGTTTTGAAGTAATCAGTGTGGGGGAAAAATGTAATGTGTTTCATTAATGATTTTATATTGACTGCAAATTAATATTGTGAATGTGTTGGTTAAACAAAAATATTAAAAATGCATGTTTTGCCTTTCTAATATAGCCACTAGAAAATTTTTGAATTACACGCGTGCCTCGCATTATGTATCTCCTGAGCAGCGCCCCAGAGCCAGCCAGGGCCTCCCAAATGAGAAATGACCTGGGGGGGGTGGATAGGCTGGCAGTGGGGGGAAGGAGCCCCTCCCAGTCCTCCCTGTCCTCCCAGCACAGCAGCCTGCACAGCCCCTGGGGCCACGGCCTCCCCGCTGTCTGCCCACAGCCCCCCTGGGCCACCAGGAAGGGCGCCCTTGAATCCTAGATCCTTCCCTACGCCCTCCTTTGCTCAGGTGACACCCTCTTCACCAGAAAGTGGCGTTTCTGACCCTGGAGTGATCGCCTGTCTCATCCATGACTGTACCGCGCTCTCTGGCTCGGCGCTTGGAACACGCAGGCCCTCAGTGAATGCTTTTGGATGAATGGATCTCTTCCTATAACTTGGAGAAAGCACAGTTTGCTGCATTTTTCTCAAAGGACACAGACCTGTCACTCGCATTCTTTGCACTTCCTGATTGTGTGTGTGTGTGTGTGTGTGCGCGCACGCGCATAGCGGGGTGACGGGAAGAGAAGGGTACTGACACTCGGCTCCTTACAAACGTTTTACTACTATGGACATTATTCCTGTTTTACTGGGAGTTAGATAACCTGGGGTACAGCCCCAAGCCTGCTACCTGGAAGTGGGACCCAGTGGCTCACCCTCATAACCAGGAACCTCTGAGCAGTGCACAGACTACCCAACCGTCCGTGGCAGCCCTGCCTACTTTGCTGGGCTGCTAAGAGGATGAAAAGGGACAATGTATGTCCCAGAAACCACAAACGTTTTTTTTCCTACTCCACAGACCTTGCTATCCAGCTCTGTTGAATCTTGACTCCTCTCTGGGCCTAAGGTGCCACAGACAGATGGAGCTAAATGAAAACACCTCATCAGAGGCTGCCCTGAACAAATGAGGAACAATTCACTGAGGCCTGAGGGCAGGAAGGACAGCAGGACCGAGTCACCCTGAGGCCAGCCCCCCAGCCCCGTACTGGAGAAGGGACGGCGGAGAAGGCCACACTGCAGTGCTTTGCCAGGGCGGTCAGCTGGGGAGCCACAGAGCAGCCCCCTCGCAAGCCCCCTGCGGCCCACGCTCCCAGCCACCCACTGCCCTGGCCTCCCTGCAGGGCTCCACACCCGGTGGGGGAACCGAGGCGGGGGGGGGGGGGGCACCTACATGGCGTTGGCGGTGACCAGCAGGTCAGCGTTGTCAAACAGTGTGACCCGGGGCACCTCGACGACGAGCACGTATATGAGCTCAATGGCCAGCATGAGCACCAGCTTCCCGATGCAGCTGATCTGCAGGAACACGGAGCAGGCCAGCAGGCTGAGCAGCACGCTGTAGGTGAAGTACTGCGGACAGAGGGCAGCGGCCTTCAGCGCCCCGGCCTGGCCTCCCCAAACCCTGGCCTCCCCGAGCCCCAGCCTCCCCGAGCCCTAGCCCTGGCCCCGGCCTCAGCCCCAGCCTCCCCCGGCCCTGGCCTCCCCCAGCCCCAGCTCCAGCCTCCCTGGCCTCCCCGAGCCCCAGTCTCCCCGAGTCCCGGCCTCCCTCAGCCCCAACCTCAGCCTCCCCCAGCCTCCTCTAGCTCCAGCCTCCTGAGCCCCAGCTCCAGCCTCAGCCTCCCCAAGCCCCAGCCCCAGCCTCCCCCAGCCCCAGCCTCCCCCAGCCCCAGCCTCAGCCTCCCCCAGCTCCAGCTCCAGCCTCCCCCAGCTCTAGCCTCCCCCAGCCCCAACCTCAGCCTCCCCGAGCCCTAGCTCCAGCCTCCCCCAGCTCCAGCCTCCCCAAATCCTGGCATCCCCCAGCTCTAGCCTCCCCCAGCTCCAGCCTCCCCGAGCCCCAGCCGAGCCGCAGGTGAGGCCTGGTCTGAGGATACTCCTGCTCACGCAGACTTGGGATGTGACGTGAAGATGCCTGGGCAGCTACGGGGGAGGGGGATGCGGCTCCGGGCCGGAGCTCGCAGGCGCGGGCAGGAGAGCCCGATGGTTAGAGCAGGGCTCCAGGCCAGGAAGGCTTGAGGTTCACCCTGATTTATTACGGACTGTCTGTGCGACTTGGGCCGTTGGGCCAACCTAAGCCTCCGCGTCCCCATCCGCAGAACCCCCGGGCCCCGGGCTCTGCTACGGTGGGGTGCAGCCACGGCACGGCTGGCGCCACAAGAGCTCTGGGGACAGAGGCGCCCCAGCCCCTGACCTGCAACCTTAAATCCAAAGCTCTGAAACCTGACGGTGTTTCACGGCTGCTGCGGTGGCAAGGCCTCAACTGCCCTTATTCGGTGGCAAACCTGCCCCAGCTGCCATCCTGCCGCTTATCGTCTTTAACCTGCCTCTTGAGACTCCGCGTGCACTTTGCTGCCCGAACGTTACCAGGTGCAGCCCGGACTAGGCCGTGGGTGTGAAACACCCTCTGAACGCTGAGAAACTCGGCAGTTCACAACGTACCCGACCTGGAAGGCTCGGACGGGGGATTGGGGCCCTACACGACTTGCCCGGGGAAGTCCCTGCTGGTCGCCAAGCCTCAATCTCAGCCTCAGACAACAGGGGGGCCTTTCGGCTCCGCCCGACGCCAAGCCCGGGCGTGTCAGCAGCAGTTTGGCTCCTCCTTTCACATCTAGCAGCCTCACTCCGGAGTCGGCACCGGGCCTCCCGGTTGGCTTCCTCTGCCTCGGGCTGGAGGCCAAACGGCGCCGGAGGATGCTCCCAGGTTGGACCCTCGGGCGCCCTAGACGTGCAGGAGCCCAGCGAGGGATCGCACAGGGCCCCAGGAATGGGGGGCAGCCTCCCGCCGCCCGGCGGACAGGGGCAGAGGACATGGGCAGCGCCACGCAGCTCCTGCAGCCCCAGGGTCCCAGCCCGCCCAGGGGCTCAGCCACACGGGGGCGGCCCAGGCTTACAGCTGCTGTCCCCAAGGGCCCTGGCATCTGGGCGCTCCCAGGGCTCCGCAGCGGCACCCAAGCCGGTGGGACCGCGGCGGGGGGATGCCCCTCCCAAGCCAGACCCAGCAGCCACTGCCAGCGCCCCCCATCCCCCTGCTTCTTCCTGAAGCCGCCCCCAAGGGGCGAGTCCGGGAGCAAACAGCAAACCGGCTCCTGCAGCCTCCGGCTCTGCGCGAGGGACAGGCACGAGCGGCCGGGAAGGCTCGTCCCCGACGTGGGCAGAGGCCCCCAAGACACGTCTCCCTTGCCCCTCCTACAGGGCCAAGGATCGGGCTCCCTCCCGGGGGTTCGGGGAGCCAGGCCAGCACCATGACGCCCCGGGGGCCTCACTGTGGTTCTGGACCTTTCCGGGAGTCCTGGGAGCTGGGTGAAGGTTGGGGCCACCTCCCTGGGAAAGAGCAACAGCAGCCATCATCTCGCAGGTTCTGTGTGAGCCCCACGGGCAGCTGGGGGGGGGGGCATACAGGGCATGGGGGTGTGGGGGGCAGCTGGGACATGGGGGGTAGGGGGCAGCTGGAGCGGGGGGTTGGGGGCCAGCTGGGGGTGGGGGGCAGATGGGGTGGGGGTTTGGGGGGCAGCTGGGGCGTGGGGGCTGGGGGGCAGCTGGGGCATGGGGGTGGGAGACAGCTGAGGGGTGGGGGGCAGCTGGGGCGTGGGGGGCAGCCGCACACGGAGCGGACACCTAGACTGGAGGCCCGGCCCGTGCTCTGCTCACTGGAAAAGCGCTCCCCGAGGAGGAGGTGGATGAAGCACCCCACAAACCATAGGCACTCAATGCATGCCGCTCCCTGAGGGTTCTCGGCCCCAGTTTTTAACCCCAATAACCCATGGGTCCGACGAAAACGTTCCAGCCAATGATGAGGGTGACGGCAGGCCTGGCCCCCATCCCCCCGGCCCACCTCTGCCTCGGAGGCAGACCTGTGCCCTCTTTAAGACCAGATCCCGGCCCCAGACGGCCCAGGGGAAAGCCCTGGTGTGTGCCTCTTACTCACTGCAGGACCTTGGGGGGCTCCCCACCCCGTGCCTCACTTTCCCCATATGGAAAGGCCTCCACCCGCCGGCGCTGCAGGGCCGCTGTGCCATTGGGCGCCGGCACCCGGCCTGGGGACCGTCCACGCGGCCGGCAGGGTGGCTCCTCCGTGGAGAAGGCGCCCGGCCCGCGGAGCGATAGTCCGGGGGCGGGTGGGGGGTCCCCGCGTGCCCCCCGCGCCCAGTACCTCGGGGAAGTTGCAGCTGGGCCAGGGGCTGCCGCAGAAGCCCTGCTCGTCGCCCAGGCTGAGGTTGGCCGCCGACGCCGCCACGTGGCACGCGTTGACCCGGCTGGTGCTGATGTTGTGCTCGTCCGCCAGGCAGCCCAACAGGTCCTCGGAGTTACACATGAACTGGGGGCGGGAGGGGGGCTCAGCGTGGGGCCCGGCCCGGGGGGGGGGTGCAGCCTGACACTGCGGGGGCGCCCAGCGGCTGGCCCTGCCCTGGGGGCTTCTCGAGTGTTCCGGGGCCCCCCAGCCCTGGGAGCCAGGAACTAGAACCTGCGTGAGGGGCCTCAGCAGCCCGGTGCGGCCGCAGACCTACCATGTTGACGAAAGCCGACAGGAACACCAGGGTGATGGTGAACACCCCGACCAGGGTGCTGTTGGTCTTGGAGCGCACGATCTTCCTCGAGAGGCTCTGGAGCGGGGCCGGGAAGAGCTGCCCCAGGGCAACAGGGAGGGAGGGAGACAACAGAAGGCGGTGGCGCCTCTGCAAACTGCCCCGGAGGAGCGGCCGGCAGCTGCCCTCCCCTCCTCCTCGGTCCCTGGGCCGCAACCCCCTGAGCGCCCTGAACACCCCCACCCGGTGTGCCGCGCACCTGCCCCCAGGACGACGGCCGGGAATGGGCCTGCTGCGGAGCTCACGGCTGGGAGAGGCAGGAGGGGAGCAGAGATGCTCTCTTGACCCCCCAGAGCAGAGGGGAAAGCTGGGGGACGCGCCACCTGACTGCTGAGCCGGTCGGGACTACAGTCTGGGTTGGGGGGACAGTAGGCGGCGGCTGGGGAGGCCTGCAGGGCCCCGAACTCGCCCAGGGAGGCTCAGAAGGCTTCTGTGCGGGAGAGAGCTGTGAGTCTGGGGACTGGGAGGACCTGGGGCCTGGAGGGAGGGGACGGGCTCAAGAGAAGGGGGCAGAGGAGCTGTGAGCAGCAGGGTGGGGCCCTGCACACACGAGCTCAGTGACCCTTTCTTCAGGACTCTCGTGGATCCGTTCCTCACCTACGCCTTCCTACACTTGCTTCCACTAGACAAACTGCACGTCCACTCAAAGACCCACTGCAGTCCTAGCAATGAAACGACCCCGTCACCACAGCTGCCACAGTTGGCTTTGTCCACCATGTCCTCCGCACCTCCAAAGCAGCCTAGATTTAAAACGATGTTGGCAGACACAGAGAAACTAAGGGGTGCATTTGGGCTTCCTCTGCCCTCAATGCCTCCCGGTGAAGCTGGTCGGCTGCCAAAATGCCAGGTGTTGGATGGAAACCCTTAAGGGCAAAGGATGGTGGTAGAAAAAGCACTGGGTCGGGAGCCTGGAAGGATCTAGACAGGGCTTTTCCTGCACGACCCTCAGCAAGTCACATTCCTTCTCTGAAGGCTTCCCATCTGTAGGCCTCTCAGGGTCCTGAGCATCTGTGTACATTTTGGCCGAGTATGTCAGACTACAAGGCTTTTCCATCCTCCCGTGCTGACAGGATGGTCACACAAACAAAACAGGCAAGAGGACACAGTGTGACCGCTATGCGACTGCTCATTCCCACTGCAGGAGGCTTGTGTGCTCCAGGGTTTCCTGCTAGCAAGTACCGGGACCTTGGTCTACTGTTCCCCTGCTGTGACCTACACTCACTCTGTGCAGAGCATCCACGTGGGCCTGTCACATCTGCCCCATGGGCTCTGTGAAGCCGACACTTACATGTTAATGTCACTGCTGCTTGCTGTGCTAGGAGTAATAGAATCCTTTGTCTCTGACCCAGAGTCTCATGTCTCCTGCCGGCATCCATGACAGAGTAAGGCTCGCCTACCAGCTTGCAGGTAGGGTGAAACCAAATCTCAGACCCTTTATAGTTCTTGCCACCAAGGAAGTGCCCTGCTGACCCCTCGGTGCTGGGCTTTGAGCTGGGTGGGCCTGTTGGGAAGCAGTATATTTTTTCTACCCAAATCCCCTTCCGCCCTTCCAACAAGGCCACCTCCTATTCAGCAGAGGAAAGAGGGGACCATAGGAAAGGACAAACTACAGTTGATAGAGGCCTGACAGCCTTCACGCCATATGCTGGCCAGTGAAGACCTCAGATTCCAGTGGGGTGCCCCCCAGCACGGGTATGTTCGTGTATCATCAAGTCTGTGGCATTATTCCAGAAAAACGCTTCCTTTTAGAGTCACAAAGAAGACAATCTGATTAAACCACTTACATAGTAGAAGGAAACCTATGTGCGATTTGGAGAGCACAAGCTTCAATGAAAATCCTGCTTAGTAGACATGGAAAATAGAATATTCCACTCAATGGAACAGAGTGAGAGTCTAGAATTAATCCCTTACATTTATGATCAATTGATTTTGACAAAGTTGCCAAGGTAATTCAATGGGGGAAAGAACAGTCTTTCAACAAATGTTGCTGAGGCACCTGGATATTCACACGCAAAAGAATGATACGGGGCCTCCACTTCACACCACACACAAAAATTAACTTGAAATGGATCAGAGACATAAATGTAAGAGCTGAAACTATAAAACTTGTAGAAGAAAATATGGAAGCCAATCTTTGTGACTTTGGGTTGAGCAATAGTTTTTTAGATATAACGCCAAAAGCACAAGCAAAAAAAAAAAAAAATTAGTTGGAGGTCATAAAAATCAAAAAAATTTTGTGTTTCAAATAACACCATCAAGAAAGTAAAAAAAGGTGAGGATATAGAAAAATTGGGACCTCTATGCATTGCCGGTGGGCACGAAAAATGATGCAGCTGATCTGGAAAACAATGTGACAGTTGCTCAAAAAAATAAACATTGAATTACCATATGATCCAGCAATTCCCCCTTTGGATATACACCCAAAAGAATAGAAAGCAGAGGCTTGTACAGATATTACAGGCTCATGTCCATAGTAGTAGTATTCACAACAGTCAAAAGGTGGGAGACCCAAATGTCTATCTACGGATAAACGAGGTGGGGCATAGCCATCCAGTGGAGTTCAGCCTCAAGGAATGAAATTCTGACCCGAATCTACAACACGGATGACACCTTAAAGGCAGTGTGCTGAGCGAAAGACAGTCACAAAGGGATAAGGGCCATAGGATTCCACTTTTTTTTTTATTTTTATTTTTTTATTTTATTTTTTTGATTCCACTTTTTAAAAAAAGATTTATTTATTTATTTGAGAGTGCAAGTGAGCAAGCACGAGTGGGAGGGGCGGAGGGAGAGGGAGAGAGAATCTCAAGCCGACTCTGCACTGAGCACAGAGCCCCACGGACCCCTAAGATCACGACTTGAGTGGAAACCAAGACTCGGGTGCTCAAGCGACTGTGCTGTGCGGACACACTCCGATATAGGATTCCACTTTTACAAGATACCTCGCATAGCCGGACTCAGAGAGATGGAAAAGGCAACGGTGGTCGCCAGGGGTGAGGACAGAATGGGAAGTTACTGTTTAATGGGTATAAAGTTTCTGTTTGGAACAGTGAAATTCTGGAGATGGATGGTGGTGACGGCCGCACAACGGTGTGAATGCATTTAATGCTGCTGAACTGTACGTTTAAAAAAGGTTACAATGGAAAATTTTGTATTATGTACATTTAAAAAAAGATAGTGAAGCCCAGAGAATGGGAGAAGATTGTTGCAAACCGTATATCTAATATGGGTTTTGTAACCAGAATGCAGTAATCTCGTCTTATCCATCTTACTTCAAGGCGCCACCGCCCACTCCCGCTCCAAGTGGATGCCGGAAATTGCAGGCAGTCCTGAAATGTGTGTGTGTGTATATATATATATGCACACACTATGCTTTTTCCTATACATACACACTTATGATGAAGTTGAATTTATAAATTAGGCACAGTAAGAGATTAATAGCAATAATAATAAAATTGGGCAATTATAGTGTGATAAAAGTTACGTGAATGTGGTTTCGCTCTCAAAATATCTTATTCGATTCACCTTTCTGCTGGTGATGCGAGATGATAAAATGCCTACGTGATGGGGCAAGGTGACGGGATGACGTTGGCACTGTGACACAGGGTGAGGCTACCACTGACCTTCTGACAGCCCATCAGAAGGAGGACCATCTGCTTCCAGGCCAGAGCTGACCACAGGCACGAAACCACAGAAAGTGGAACTACAGATAAGGTTTTACCTTACACGAAGAGCTCTCACAACTCAACAATAAGACAAATAACCCAATCTAAAGATGGGACAATGAGGGCGGCCCAGATGGCTCAGCGGATTAGCGCCGCCTGCAGCCCAGGGTGTGATCCTGGAGACCCGGGATCGAGTCCCACGTCGGGCTTCCCACAGGGAGCCTGCTTCTCCCTCTGCCTGTGTCTCTGCCTCTCTCTGCCTCTCTCTCTCTCTCAATGTGTCTCATGAAGAAATAAATAATATCTTTATTTAAAAAAAAAGATGGGACAATGATTTGAATAGACATTTCTCCAAAGAATCCATAGAAATGGCCAATAAGCCCATGGAAAGATGTTTGTCATTAGTCATCAGGGAAATGCAATTCCAAAACATGAGATACCACTTCACACTCACTAGGATGGCTGTAATCAAGGAGTCAGATAATAACGAGTGCGGGTGAGGATGGAGAGAAATCAGAACCCTCGTAACACTGCTGGTGGGAATGCAAAATAGCGCAGCTGCTTTGGAAAACAGGTTGGCAGTTCCTTAAAACGGTACACACAGTTATCATCTGACCCAAGACTGTACTCACAGGTATTTACCCAAGAGAACTGAAAACGTAAGTGCATGTAACAGCTTGTTACAAACGATCCCAGCAGCACTATTCCTAATAGCCTGAAAGTGGAAACTTCCTCTGATGACTGGATAAACAAAATGGGATGCATCCACACGATGGAACATGTGGCCAAAAAAAAAGGAATGAAATGTTGTCACTCGGTACCACGTGGACGAACCCTGAGGGTATGATGCTAAGTGACAGAAACCAGTCTCAAAAGGCCATGTATTGTAGGATTTCAGGCAAATTCAGGCAGACAGGAAGTAGAGTTTGAGGCTGCCAGGGGCTGTGGGGAGCAGGGAAGTTACGGTGACAGCTAAGAGGTCAGCAGGTCCTCGGGATGACGACAGCGTGCGGGAATTAGTGGTAATGGTTACATAACTTCATGAAGGTACTAAAAACCCTTACAATTTCGTCCACCTTTACAAAGGTGAATGTTCTATACGTGAATTGCATCTCAATAAAGCACGTATCAAAAAACCCTGCTCAAGCTCTTACTCGCTGTCTGACCCTGGGGAAGGCATCCAGGGCTCCGATACCTTGGGAGATACCAAGGTGGCTATGAAGACTCGATGAAGGGAAGCATTTTAAAGTGCTTTGTAAGCTGTGAAATTCAACAGAAATTTTAGTTAATATTTGCATTTTTAAAGAGCTACGTTGCCAACAGGAATGAAAATCCTTACTTCCTACAAAAGGCATCTATTTGCTTCACAGCTGGGGAAAGTGTTCTGGCTCTGGCCCGAGGAGCTTCGTCTGAAAAGGTACAGCAGATGGTTCCTAATTTTTGCTTGAAATTTTTCCATTCCATCCTATCTCCCTGACCCATGCTACTCAGATCGTTTCGATCCTGATCACCCTGTCCATCAACTGAAGGGTTTATCATTTTGCACCCACCAGTAAAATTTAGGCAAAGATTAGTAAATGCTAATAGAAGGTGGCTGGGGACCAGGATACACGCATGGGCCTCCCGGTGACATGAGACCTGGAGCCCCACAGGGGCCGCCTAAAGTTCAGGAGAACAACTGCAGGCTATTTTTAAAATTCAATCCAGGGGCGCCTGAGTGAGTGGCTCAGTTGGTTAACAGTCTGCCTTCAGCTCAGGTCATGATTCCAGGGTCTTGGGATGAAGCCCCACATCTGGCTCCCTGCTCAGAGGAGCCTGCTTCTCCCTCTCCCTGTTCTGCTCCTCCTGCCTGTGCTCTCTCTCTCACTCACTCTCTCAAATAAATAAATAAATCTTAAAAATAAAATACAATTCAATCCAGAATGTAGTTTTAACATCTAATGGATGACTGACTCTTTTTTTTCGGGGGGGGGGAGTGTTTATATATGTATATATTTTTTAAATTTATTCTTTATTAGTTTCAGAGGTAAAATTTAGTGATTCATCAGTTGCATATAACATCCAGTGTCATTCCATCAAGTGCCCTCCTTACTGCCCATCAACCAGTTACGCCATCCACCCACACCCTTCCCCTCCAGCAACCCTCAGTTTGTTTCCTACAGTTGCACGTCTCTTATGTTATGCCTCCCTCTCAATTTTCATTTTATTTTTCCTTCCCTTCCCCTATATTCATCTGTTTTGTTTCTTAAATTCCACACATGAATGAAATCATATGGTATTTGTCTTTTCTCTGACTTGTTTCGCTTAGCATAATACCCTCTAGCTCTATCCACATCATTGCAAATGGCAAGATTTCATTCTTTCTGATGGCTGAGTAATATCCCCATATATATATATATATATATATATATATATAAAATATATAAACCACATCTTCTTCATCCATTCATCAGTCGATAGACATCTGAGCTCTTTCCATATCTTGGCTATTGTGGACATTGCTGCTATAAACATTGGGGTGCATGTGCCCTTCTGTATCCCTGTACTTGTAGCCTTTGGATAAACACCTAGCAGTGCAATTGCTGGGCCGTAGGGTAGCTCTATTTTTAACCTAATGCACTAGCTTGCCACGAGACGATTTCTCTTGTCATCCTTTAAAAAGACCTGCTCTTGACTTTAAAACCTCAGGCAGGAACCCAGGAATTGCTGTTTTGAAATCTCCAGAAGCTCTGACATCCTGCTCTGGAATCAGTTTATAGGGTATCTCATCTCCTTAATCAAAAAGTTCATCTGCATGTTTTCCCTAAATCCCGTCTTTACCAATCCCAGCGTGGATGGTAAAACCCTTCACCTGGGATGGATCTTCTCACAGGGACGCTCCACAGCTACAAACAGATCCTGGAGACCATTTTTTTACAGCAGGATAATTGTGCCCGTGCAAACCAATTATTCCAGGGCTGCTCACTCACAATTACAGCTCAGAAAAAGAATTGATTTTTAAAAAATAAATTCCAAACCAGTGCATTCCCAGTCTCATTAATTCAAATCAATGCAACATGAAAAACAGGAGTGGGGACATAATTAATAAATCACGACTGAGGTGAAGGACAGTTCTGATCCTGGCCTCTCTGAGAGCCTCCAGGCAAATCAATGATCAGCCTGGGGCCCTGGTTCCCTGTGATGTGGGGTCAGGGTGTTGCTGAGATGAAAAAAAAAAAGCGTTGAAATCTGATGAGAGAGGGAGCGCCGGGGTGGCTCAGTCGGTTAAGTGTCTGCCTTCGGCTCAGGTCATTACCCCGGGGTCCTGGGATCAAGCCCTGCATCGGGCTCCCCGCTCAACGGGGAGTCTGCTTCTCCCGCTCCCTGTGTCTCCTGCCCCGCTTGTGCCCTCTCTCTCTCTCATGCTCTTTCTCTATAATAAGCAAAATCTTAAAAAAAAAAAAAAAATCTGATGAGAAAAAAATCTAAAGAAAAGAGTCTTTTTGACAAGAAACTAATTTTAAAAGGCTACTGCTTTTCAAAAATTTTTTAAAGATAGGAAAACCTGAGAGGCCAACCAAGGCAGGCAGAACTGACCAAGCTCCACACCACTGCCCTCCCTGGGGTCAAATGGACATATTAACAAAGGCAGTGTCTTTGAGAAGGAGGATCATGGGCTCTGGAGTCAAGAACCACTGGGGTCTTTTTTTTTTTTTTTTTTTTTAAAGATTCTATTTATTTATCCATGAGAGACCGAGAGAGAGAGGCAGAGACACAGGCAGAGGGAGAAGCAGGCTCCCTGCAGGGAGTCCGACGCGGGACTCGATCCTGGGTCTCCAGGATCAGGCCCCGGGCCAAAGGCAGGTGCCAAACCCCTGAGCCACTCACTGGGGTTTCAGCCCCAACTATAGCACTTCCCAGCTCCGAGGCTTCGGGAAAGCTGCCTAACCTCCCCTGCAAGACGGATGGGATAACCTGTAATAACCTCACCTTAGAGGCGGAGGAAGCACAGCTCAATGGCACAGCCGGGGCCCGACCCTCGACTGCCGGACTCGAGACCCCGCAGGGACCTGAGCTGTGCCCCCCGGAACGGAGAGTCGTCTGTCCCCAAAGGAACACGAGTCGGGCCCCAACACACCGTCTCCCTGACAGCGTGAACCCCACATGCAGGCGGAAGGTGAGTGTGGGGGCTCTGGGCTCATCACAGGAGAGAAGACACCGACGGCGGACTGCTGTGTAGTAAGACCCCGCTTCCGAACCTGGGGAGCAGTGAGGCCGGGGCGGTGGAAAGGAGAGTCGGCAAAGTGGGGGGGCTTGGCGAAGCCGTGGAGGCTGCAGGGAGGGACAGGAGGCTTCTGGGGACGTCTCGGGGCGCGCAGAGCCTAGAAGCGGCTCTGGTGGCAGCTCCCAGGAGCCCAGGCAGCCGGAAGCCCGTGGGAGGCGAGCTGAGAGGGAGCCAGCCGCCGGGAGGATGGAGGTTTAGACGCACGCATGTATGTACCTGTGCACACGCTCCCGCACACGCGCGCACACACACGCACACGCCAAGAACTGTGCACCAGGTACGTCCTCTGTGCCTGTCTGCTCCCAGCCCCCGAGATGCAGTAAAGGGTCCAGGCCAGGATGTGGGGAAAGGAGGGAGCCAACCTCCTCTACCCGTTTGGGTGGTGGGGAGCGAAAACGCTGGCACTGTCAGAAGTAGGTCCGGCTGCCTCACCGGCCGGAGGGCAGAAGCCACAGGGAGGCTGAAGGACCGTCAGGGGCGCCTGCAGGGGGGAGGCGCTGTACTCCGGGGACGCGAGCGAGCTCACCATCCCCGGGGGTAATCAACGGAGGCTGGCCAGCCTCGCTCGGTTATCATAAGGGATTCCAACCTCACCGCTTCGCCATTTCCAATGTGAGACTGAGTCTGTGGACCCTACGTGATGGCCGGGAGGGGTTCAGTGTGGGTCTTTTCTTTTCTTTTCTTTTTTCTTTTCTTTTTCTTTCTTTCTTTCTTTCTTTTCTTTCTTTCTCTTTTTCTTTCTTCTTTTTCTTTCTTTCTTTCTTTCTTTCCTGTTTTCTTTTCTTTTTCTTTCCTTCTTTTTCTTTCTTCTCTCTTTCTTTTCCTTCTTTCCTTCTTTCCTTCTTTTTTTTTTTTTTTAAAGATTTTATGTATTTATTCATGAGAGACACATAGAGAGAGGCAGAGACACAGGCAGAGGGAGAAGCAGGCTCCATGCAGGGAGCCCGAGGCGGGACTCGATCCCAGGATCTCGGGGTCATGACCTCAGCTGAAGGCAGTTGCTCAACCCCTGAGCCCCCCAGGGTCCCCTCAGCATGGGTTTCCCTAAGACAAGCAGCTCTGGGGCCCCAGGCAGCATGGGTGCTGAGGGAAGGGAGGAGGGACGTGCAGCTGCACGTCATTTGGACTGGTCATTCGGAACCACTCGAGGGATGATCCTGAGGGCAAAGCATCCCAGAGACAGCAAGGCCCTGAAGCAGTGAGGCCCGGAGACCGGGGCGCCATCTCGGGGGGTGTGTGTGACCTGGGCCTCACTGTGTCACAAGAAGCTCAAACAGGCCGCGACGCCACGGCCATCGGAGCACTCAGTAGCAAGCTTTCGAGAACCTTCCCAAGGCGGGGACCCAGGCCGCTCGCTGTTCCCTGACACTCAGCTAAGACGACTAAGCTGATTCTGACAAATCCAGGCGACACTGTCTTCACATTTGTCTCTTCAAACAGGGTAAAATATGGACACTTGAGCAGGTCGGTCCAGTTGTCTGGGGCACATGGGGAAGCAAACGGAGTGTGAGGAAGACCCGAGCCTCAGAGCCGCCGGGCCCGGCCGCGGGTCGCTCCGGAGCTGCCGTAGCTCCTCTGAGAGCCACCGGCCGTGGCTGCTGGAAAACCGTGGAAGGAAGAGAGGTCTGGGCGCCGGCGAAGGGCAAATGTCTTCAAAGGGAAAGCAGGACGACAAGGAAAATTTCAGTGGCGTCAGCCCATGGCAATACCTTTGAAAAGGTGATAAAATCAATTTGCAGGGCCGGGACAGGCCGCTGCGGGGACGGGGAGGCCCGGCCCTTCCGCATCTCAGCGTGCAGACGGCTCACCCGCAACACGACGGGGGAGGGAGAGTTCACACTAGGAACGGCTCCTGGGGGGTCCAGTCCCCAGAAAGCGGAGAGCTGCAGAGAAGCCGGCGCGCCAGAGCGGGGGAGGCCGCCGCCAGGAGCTCAGGGCGGGCGTCCGAGGCTCCTGGGCTCCCGGCCCCGACGGCAGCTGCCACACGTGCGTGCGAAGCCGGCCAGGCCAGGACGGTTCCCCTAGTGCAACTGTATATGGAAGCTCCGCCCTGCAGGACGGGAGCGGCCGCGCCCAGGGGACCGTGGCCTCCTCAGAACCGTCAGAAAAATCGCTGGGCTGGATAAAGGGATTGAGAATAAGCTGCGTGTGACACTGATGACAAAATAGAGTCAATGAAACACGAGCAGGATGATTTCCATAAATAATCTTCAACGGCAGCAAAGAGGAATTCACTGGATCAAAGTATGAACTCAAGGGCAGCCCCAGTGGCCCAGGGCATGATCCTGGAGACCCGGGATCGAGTCCCGCGTCGGGTTCCCTGCATGGAGCCTGCTTCTCCCTCTGCCTGGGTCTCTGCCTCGCTCCCTCTGTGTCTCTCATGAATTAATAAATAAAATCTTTTTTTTTTTTTTAAAGTATGAACTCAAAATGGCCAGTTCAGGTGGGGAAATGAAACTTCCTCCCTCTCCTCCTCCTCCCCTACCACCAGATACGTGTGCCCATCGGGGAACGCAGACCAGAGGAAGTCGGGGTCGCTCAGGTTTGCTGAGGCAGCTCACAGGAAAGAGAGAAATCCAGGTTCTCGTGTTAGACTTGTAGACTCCGTATGGCTTTGATCCTAACTGGAATAAGCTAGTCAAGTACCTCAAACAATGACTTTGCCTCAATTTAGGACTTAAAAAGAGAAAAGATTCTTCTGGAAGTTCACGAAAGAATGTTTACTTTTAGCTATGGTGTATCTTTTTTTTTTTTTTCCTGGTTGTCGTGACCTCTTTTATTGCGGTAAAACACATGTACTGTAAAGTTACCATTTTTTACCATTTGTAAGTGTCCAACTTAGGGGCATGAATTATATGCATAATGTTAAGCAACCGTCACCACTCCATTCCCAAAATGCTCTAGTTCCAAAACCTTTCCACCACTCCTGTACGCTCCGTGCCCACGAAGCCAGAACTCTCCACTCCTTCCCCTGCCAACTCCAGAACCACTTAGTCTACTTTTTGTCTCTATACATTTGCTTATTCCAGATACTCTGTAAGTGGAATCATACGATCTATGTCCTTCCGGTCTGGCCCTTTTCACTAAGCATGCTCCCAAGGCTCATCCATGTTGTAGGCATGTGTCAGAACATCATTGCCCTCTGTGGGTAGGTAATATTCCAGCATTATCTATACCATATACTATTCTTGTTTCTTTATCTGTTGACAGATATTTGGGTTGTTTGCACCTGTCATGAGTGTACCATGTGCTTTTATAGCCATAAGATGAAGAAAGTAGAACTGCCCCCTGTGGGGGAAGAAAGCAGGCTGGGGGAGTGGCATGACAAGGGCAAGACCAGAAGGCAGGCTGCGACTGAACACAGAGCCTTGAGGACGGAGCTGGTGGAGAGGCCGGGAACCAGGGTTAAATCCCATGGTGCAGCAAAGTAACAGGCCACGCACGTAGCTCCACTTGCCAAATGCCCCTGGTCCCCCCATGGATGTCCCCTTCTGCACCGGCCCTCCAGAGGATTCCCAGGAGGGCCTCCCTGTTCTGATAGTTTGTCCACCAAGACCTCGGCCATTAGGTAATTAAATAACAGTCTCATGAAATACCTTACTTGGAGGCTGGAAAGAGAAAGGGGACTCTGGAGGTGACAAAGGTCCAGTCCCTCTGGAAGGAGAACATGGTGCCCACTGCACTATATGTAGGGAATGATGGTGGAGCCTGTCCCCCACCCTTGCTGGGACTTGGCTCCAAGTGAGCATCAGGGACGAACAGAGAAATGGTTACAGCAGAAGCTGGAGGGGCTTGTACCTGCCTGGGGACAGAGTGCTCTCTGGGACCAGGGCTGGTCTGTCAGGGAAGCCTTAAACCACCACAGAAGGAAATGAGGGAAAGGCTTGGTGGACAAGGCAAAGAGGAACCTGAGTGACTTCCGTCACAGACCAGAATGGCTTGTGGCCTGGTCCCCACAGCACACCTAAGAGGAGGTATGGGAGAAAAACACAGAACAGGGTCTCATGCCCCATGTGGCCCTGACTGAAGCCCTGAACTACTCTGAGCCACTCTCCTCATCTATATGACGGGTGCTCAAAAGCCATCATCCCTATGGTCCCCTCCTGGGCCCATTCCAGGAGCATGGGGACATTGAAGGGGTTGCCGAGCGAGGTCTCTTCCATTCTCACGCTTTCAGCACATGTTTCCTGACCACTGCTCCCCATTCGGCTTTATGCTAGGTGCCCTTCCTTCATCCCACCTGACACCAAGGGGGCAGAGACAGGAGGCAGTGACACTACCTTCTCGTCGCCAAGATTCGCAAAGGCAGACTACAATAGCCCATACCAGCAAGCCTCCGCTGGCAAAGCCCATCCTGCAGTCTCACTTGCTGCTCACGCCAATCAAGGGTGATGCCCCAGCCTCACGGCACCCCGATCCCACGTGGGATTCCTGGGCTCCCGGAGGAGCGCCTACCGTTGGGCTGGGAGGGGAAGAGAAGAAGGTGACCGCGGGCTCAGGTGCGAGCGAGACTCACCTTCACGCAGGAATAGATCACGGACACAAATACCACCAACGTCAGCAGCAGGAAACAGGTCAAGTAGAAACTCAACATGAACACGGAGCTGGAAAAAGAGAGGAGCTGGGGGATTCTGGGGCTCTGAAAGCCTCTGGAAGGAAAGAGAAGTTGCTCCATTTCCCCTGAGCCCACTGCTCAGTCTGTTCGAGCCCCTGACGCACTGACAAGGGCTTACACAGCCTTATGGATGGATTTGGGGACCTCCCCCCACCCGCCCGCCCACATGATGGTCTGGCTCCCGTCCTTGCCTCCTCCCTGTACCTCCCTGTGGGGAGTGGAGCACGCAGAGCCCCGAATGGAGAAGCAAGGGTCACCAGCTTGAGTTTTTGCCTCGTTCCCAGCTACCCAGAGACGCACTCCTTTAGCTGGGAGGAGCTACTGTAAAAGCCACCTGGTTATTCCCTCCCCGGAGTTACTCGCGGCTAGGTAAGTGACTGTGAGGGCTGAAAACGGGACAGAAGGCCATCATTTTTAAAATGCATTTGTCGGGCAGCCCGGGCGGCTCAGCGGTTTAGCGCCGCTTTCAGCCCAGGGCCTGATCCTAGAGACCCGGGATCGAGTCCCGCGTCGGGCTCCCTGCGTGGAGCCTGCTTCTCCCTCTGCCTGCGTCTCTGCCTCTCTCTCCCTCTCTGTGTCTCTCATGAATAAATAAATTTTTAAAATCTTTAAAAAATAAAAATAAAATAAAATGCATTTGTCAGCAGCCCAACCAGACACTGAGGAACAGCAGTGATGTATCCCTTTGGAGGGCACAGTCCCTAAACCCCGTCCCTTGCCAGGCCTCACGACGAGTCCTCCTCAGCCTGCCGATCCAACAAGAAAATGCAAGGCACTCCCCTGTCCCTGCTTGGGGAGGAGATCACAGGTGATCTTCATGTTCAGCTCGTTCAGCTCGGGCCAGAATCCTCAGACATCAGAGCGGCCGGTGGCTTTCCACCCAAACGGCCCACTGGCCCTCCTGGGGCGGGGGCTGGCTAAGGCACGCCCCATCCTACGGGAGGCCTTGCCCCTTTCAGGGAGCCAGAGTGGCCTGGGGGTGCCAGGGTCGTTAGCAGGTTAGAGGCCAGCGGAGGACTTGAGGAGGCAGGTGAATACCTCCAGAGAGGCTTCAGAGCGCGGCTTTGTTCCAGGCTCCCCGCAAGCCAGCGCTTCGGGGCCTTAAACCAATAGAACAAGGGTAGAGAACTCTCTTCAGAGGGAAAGAGACCTTTAAAGCAGCCTTTAATGCTTCTGCAGAGAGAGGACTGCTGGAGGCGGCCTCCCGCCAATGCCCTTAGCAGCTCGGAGCCGTGGCCAGGGGGAAGGGAGCCGCCGCACGCAGAGCAGGGACCGAGGAAAAGCCGGCCCAGGAGCCACGAGCCACAGGCCACGCTGCAGGAACGGAGAGCGGCGCACCGGTGGGGTTATCTGCACCCAAGCTACTGGACTGCCAAGAGCAGCGATGGGACAGAAAAAATGGGTCGCTCATCTAGACCTGGAGCCCCACTTAAATTTAAAAAAACAGGGTCCTGTGTCACCCACAGCCCCACCAGCTCTGCACCCCCTCGGTGTGGGAGGCAACGGGCGTTAGCTGCACAAGCAGAGTGGAGCCGGGCGCTGGGCCCTGCGGTGTCCTGCCGGAGTCACAGCGGGCACAACCGGGATGGCCATCGCCGCAACGGCGCGTTGTTAAAAAATCAAAGGCTCTGAGTGTTACAATGTACAGGCATCACATACCTCCCGACAACAGGCACTAAGAAGGACACATCCCTTCTGCGGGATTCCTGGCAAAACTGTGCAACCTCAGTCTCATTAAGAGGAAAACATCAGATAAACCCAATGGAGACATTCTCCAAATTGACTGGCCAGTACTCATCCGAAGTGCCAAGGCCACAAGAGACAAGGAAATGCTGAGGGAATGTCACAGACGAGACGGGACCACGGAGAAAGAACAGCTAAATGCAATGTGGGATCCTAGACTGGCTCCTGGGACACAGGAAGGCCACTGGGGGCAACACTGATGGAATGAGATGGCGGTAAGTTGGTTCATGGCACCGCTCCTGTGTTGATCTCCTGGTTTCCACCCACGTGCCGCAGTTACGTAAGTGGCCAACGCTACGGAGAACTGGGTGGAAGATGCACAAAAACCCTCTGTAGTACTTCTGCCCCTTTTCTGTAAGTCTACAATTATCTCAGGATGAAAAGTAGAAGGTGTTGGGGTCAGGGTGCTCTTCTAGATTCAGCGGGACTTAGGAGACATAACCAAACGCAGCCAATG
Organism: Canis lupus familiaris; assembly: GCF_011100685.1. Taxonomy (NCBI): domain Eukaryota; kingdom Metazoa; phylum Chordata; class Mammalia; order Carnivora; family Canidae; genus Canis; species Canis lupus. The sequence continues at coordinate 27,006,369 of NC_049254.1, forward strand.
GATCTTGAGTGGATCCTGGCTACGAAGTGACATCTGGAGACAATTTTAGAAACGTGACCATGGACTTGGTGTTACAGGATTGCAGAGACCGGGTATTAATTTTGTTCGGGGTATAAGGCATTGTGGTTTAGAAGGAAAACGCCCCCCACGTGGGTATATCGATATTGAGAGTTTTCAGGGGGAAAAACGTCCTTTTGTCTAAGATTTAAGTAGTCAGAAAAATAAAGATGAAACTGTTGTAAAACATCAGCGATAGTTACATCTAGGAGATGGTGATTATATTAATTGCTTTTCTGTGTGTTTGAAATACTGCACGATAAAAAGTAACAAATGCAAAAAAAAAAGTAACAAATGCATATATACGTGCACATGCACACATACAAATGAATACACACACACACACACACATAACAAAATAACACAAGCAATCATCTTTCTTGTCTAGGTGTGACTCATTTCCGAAAACCCACTCTCCACTTCAGAATGGTCCCCTCGGAAGCCACAGGCCTCTCCCAGGGACACGACCGGTCCCTGGAAGCGTTGAGAAAAGCCTTCAGAACCAGAAATCCATTCTTTGAAATACCCAGAGTTGGGGAAAACCTTTATCTTTTGAAGATGTGTTGATGATTTTGCAAGAGCCAAAGGTCACACGGAAGCAAACGTGGTGAACCCTGGGGCTGATCTAAGGGCCACAGCGGTGTGGGTTGCAATGGGGAGAGACGGTCAAGAGCTGAGGAGCCGCTCGGGCAGCGAGGCAGTGGCCGCAGAGGTTTCCCATCCTGGAGGGAGCACATCACCTCCCGGGCACCGCGGAGTCAACCACAGTGAGTCACACTTGTGGCTTCCCGGTCCCACCGAGGACACGTGGGGACACCTCTCCTTGATTGAGCAAGTCGGACTCCCGCCTCTGCTCTCCTACACGCCCTCCGCTCCCACCCCTAGAGCTCCGCAGCCAGAGGGACGGTACTCACTGGGGTACGATGGTGATCTGGACAAAGCAGATGAAGAGGAAGACAAGCGAGGCACATGCCACGTAGGCACCGAATCGGTCATCCACCTGCTTGGAGTACTGAGAGGAGGGCGCAGGGTGAGGGGGGGGGGAGGCGCCCGGCCCCATCTGCTCCAGCCCTGCTCTACCCCAGACACACGGGGCCAGCCCACTCCCAAGACCTGTGACACCCAGAGCAACCAGCGCTAGCCTCGGTGCTCAGGAAACCAGCCCAAAGCACCACAACGTGGTACCTGCGGGGAGGGCAGCTGAATTGTGTCAAACCAGAAACTTTCTGCAGGTCGGGTCACCAGGAGAGTCGTTCACAACGATCCTGGCTCAATCACCCAGCACCACCTACACGCTAGGACCCGGGCATGGTCTACGCCGTCCTTGCAAGGCCGCGGGAACAGGGCCTACGCAGCCGCTGCTTCGAGGCCGACAGGACACGCACCCCAAATCACAGAGCTCATCTCCGAGGGCCAGACACCCAATAGGCTGTGCCCCCAGAGGTCTCGCTGGCGCCAAGTCACCAGAGGGGGTGCTCCGCAGCTCAGTGCCATTTACCACTGGAACGGTGCTGGCCTGGCTGGTCCGTCTCTCACACAGGGCGCCAGTTCACGTGAGCCCACGTTAACCCAACCCCGGGGAACCACGGTGTGGGGGGCGGGGGCCTCACACCCTGCACTGTGGTCCGGCCCCGGCTCTGTCACTACTTCCCTGGTGGCCTACAGCAAGTCGCCCAACCTCTCAGTCACAACTTGAGATGGGACAGAGAGGCCCGACTGCCCCTGCCGAGACAGTGTGTGTCCACCGGTGAGGATGTTGACAAGAGTAACAAAAATAATACAACTAGCAACTGCCATTCACGGATACGGTGTTCGGGGTTTTATATCCGTGGATGGTTTAACCCTCCCTATGACCCTGTGGACACGGTAGGTTAAACAGCCCCGTTGTCCGGATAAGGACACAGAGGCGCGGGGGACATTAGGACTCCTCCCTTCCGACCATGGACGTCTCCCTAAAATCTCCATCTCCTGGGCAGTGCGGCATCGAGCAGGCGACCCTGACCAGGGAGGGCCGTTTCTGGGGTGACGGGGACAGGCGGGGAGCCGACTGGTGCCCTGCCCTCCTCCCGGGGCTGGCTGTGCCCAGGGCCTCCCTCCCGCCCAGGGTGCTGTACCTTCTTTTCTAAGTCAGGCTCCCTGAAGGTCAGGAGGAACTTGCGGACGTGCTCCGACCGCAGCCTGTCGATGCTCCTGGCGTCAATGGCGCGGCCCAGAAATTCATCCACTTCATCCTCAGGGTTCGCACTTTCCTGGGCGTTCCTGGGGAGCAAGAGAGGCTGCCACCAGGGGGACGCCGCTAGAGCACCCACCTGGCCCCTGCACCGGGCTGGGCAGAAAGGGCCTAATAAGAGGGGTAAGGGGTGGCCCTGGGACTGGGACCCGGACGGCCAGGAGCCCACGTCCCCCGCTCTCAGCTGCGCACGTGCACGGAAAACCGGCCCTGTCTGACCCGCTGGCTGAAGGGCCTCCTGACAATAGCTCTTCTGACTCTACCGATGGATCGTTACAGTAGAACAGCGAAGCCTTAAGGTCGAAGGCTTAATTGCTTTCCCCACAGGTAACAGCCTCTGCTCCTCGCTCTCCAGCTGTACCATCGTCCCGAAAGGAAGGCCAGGACCGCTGTCGCAGAGGCCACCCCAGTGCTTTCACCCAGCTCGGGGCACCCTCCGGGAAGCAGGTTTCACCATCAGGGTGCTGGTCTCAAAGCCCCATTCCTCAAGGCAACGCCCAGTGTTCAGTGGGGTCAGCCCCCAAGAACTGGGAAGTAGAGGAGAAAGAGGACAGTCCCTTGGGGCCCTGGGATGCGGCCGGGGGCCAGCGACCAACGACGTGCAAGGTCTGCACTTTCCTGAGAGCTGCAGGCACGTGGGCGCAATGTGTTTGCGGGGGAGGACAGATGGGTGGCACCGAGACCCAGCCTCTCGGCCCGGGGCCCACGCAGCGCGGAGCTCTGGGGCAGATGTGGGGCTCCCCCTCAGGCCGAGGCAGCAGGGATAAAGAAGTGCACGTTACTCACTTGTCCTTGGGGTCTTCGAAGCCCTGAAAGAGAGGGATGGAGAGAAGGGCAGAAGTATGAGAACGGAGGGGACGGAGAAGCGACGCTTCCAGGGAGGCAGGCCCCAAGGAGCGGGCGCTGGGGGAGGCCTGTCGCTCAGGACTTCTCCCCTCCTTCCTTCTGCGGCGTGGCCGGGCTCTTCCTACGGGACACGCTCTGTGCTAGACGCGGGGCCACACTGCCATTTCCTGTCGCCACTGGCAAAACCCATGTGTCTAAGCTCCTCCTGTCCCCACACCCAATTCCCCAATACCCCCCTTTCCTCCTGGACCCTGGGCTTGGTAGGTCCCTCTCAGTCCTGCCTTGAAATACCTTGAAATGAGAAATCACGAGGTGCTCAATCCTCACATGTGTGCACACCTGCCCCCCCCCCCCCCAAACACACACCCTGAGCACATGAAATCTCCCGGCAGTCCACGAGTTTTGAGCTTGAGAGAAGTTAAGCTCCGGTGACCTGCCACAGGTCTCCTGGCACCTGAGAACCAGGGTGTTCCCACAAGGCCAGAGTTGGGTGGGGACCCAGGAGGTGAGAAAGCTGCTCGCCACGGGTTTGACGACTGCTCGCACACCCAGGGCTGAGCGTGAAGGTCCCGTGTTGGTCGGCAAACCCAAAGCCTATTTACAGCTAATCTATGAAGCCTACAAAACGGGTCTCAGGGTGGGTCCCCTGGAAGGGGAAGGGGGTGGTGACAGCCCCGGGACAGTTCCAGGTAAGGCTCAGGTTGCCAGGGCAAGGACAGAAGGTGACTTGCGATCGCCTGTGGCCCCGTGCGGAGGACGCTACTGCTGGGCAATCGTGGAGGTCAGCAAATGCCAGGAGAACCTGAATCCCCAGCGAACACACCCCTCTCGATGCTCCCTGCAGACGTGGCGTGAAAATGCAACGAAGCAGGATTTACGCTGGTCTTTATGAGCCAGAGCTGCCAGGTGCTGAGACAGCAGTGTCCACGCCGCACCAGGTGTGGGCTTCCAGGGGCCTCGGCAGCCTCCAGGGGCACATCCAAGTGGATGTGGACTCTGAGCTACTCCCAGGCTGCCTGGCGGTTGTCTCCCTGGACAAGTGGACCCTTCTTCCTGTCCCCTGAGAATCATCAGGCCCTCTGTCCAGGCTGCGAGACCTGGCCCACGACACCTTCCCAGCCCCAGGCTGGAGAGGTTGGTGTTACTCAGGTGAGTGCTCCGCGTGGGGGCAGGCCCATGCTGGGTGCTCCCCGGATCCCTGGGGGCACGAGCTTAAGGGGGCAGCAGGGAGCCCGGCCGGGCCAGCCCTCCGCAGACCATGGTGCAGCGCCGGCGCTGGATTCTGTCACAGGGGCAGCGATGATCTTACTCTGGGACTGAGGACAACCGAGCCGTATTATGCTTATGCTGGTCTCTGCAGCTCGGAATTAGACCTGACACGTTTGCGACAAACCTGTTTCTGACTTTCTCTTGTGCCCCTTTGGTCGCCTGCTGGGGCTGGTTGGGCAAAGGTTCTGCTCAGGGTGCCGTGATAGTGTGCGGAGCTCAGCATTGGTTTGGGGTGTTGGCAGATAAACCATGGCAAATGGTCATTAGGAACATGGGCCAGGGCCACTGCGGGGGGGCTCAGTCGGTTAAGCGTCTGCCTTCGGCTCAGATCGCGATCCCAGGGGCCTGGAATCGAGCCCCGCGTTGGGCTCCCTGCTCAGCGAACACTCTGTTTCTCCTTCTCCCTCTGCCCCTCCCCCTGTTCATGATCTCAAATAAATAAATAAATAAATAAATAAATAAAATCTTAAAAAAAAAAAAAAAAAAGGACAGTCCAGCAAACCAGGTTCAAGTTCCCCGACCCGCTTACTAGTTCTAGGACAAATGTCCTCAGCCCAGCAAGGAGGATCCTCGGACAGGCTCCTGCTATCTGTACCACGGCACTTCTGGGAAACAGCTCAGCTGAGTGGGTTCTGTTTGGTTCCCAACTCCTGTCCCTCGGACCTAAAAGCAGGAGCAGAGCCCTTGGCTGCTCCGTGCATCCACTTGAGGTGCTGGCTCCGCTTTGCACGCCCGCCCTGGCCAGCTTCCTGTCCTCCCTGAGCACCGGCTCAGCCTGCTGCTGCTGCACGGAACGCAGAGCCCCCCTGGTTAGATGAGCAGAGGCCCCTGTCTGCCCTTCCTGTCAGCCTTCTTAGTAATCGGTACCCTTAGGGACCTTATGACAGACGTGCCTAAGCACAAAACCAGAGCAGCTCGTCGCTACATTTTAAAAACAGAGTGAAGTTGGAAAAAGATGTAAAGAAGTAAAACCACTGCCTCCAAGTCAGGAACTTTCTTGGTGCTCCCAGCCACCGCCTAATCTCCTCTGCCACCCCCATCGTCAATGGAAGTCAGGGTAGAAGCTCTTCTTTTGTGCATCTTTCTCAAAGATTTCAGGCAAGTTTAGCCCCAGATGCCAATGCTCCGCCTGGCAGCTGCAGAACCACCCCGTCCGCAGCCTAGGCACTCTGGGGGCGCCGTCCTTGACGCTGGCTCCTGGTCACTCTGCTCAGCCAGGATGAGGGACGGGGACTCTCTTCTCCCAAAGGCTGCTGCAGAAGTGTCCCCAACCCTGCTTTTCCACATGCCTTCCCGGCCCTTCCTGCTGGCGAGGCAGCCAACACCACGGAGAAGCCCTGTAGCCAGTCTCCCCCCGAGACAGCCCTTCTGCTAATTCCTGGTCCTAACAATGATTAATGCATCTGCTAAGACCAGTGCTTACACTCCAAACTGTCTCCTTTGAGACTCTGAAATAACTAAAGACTCCACTTAAACCAAGTATCACCAAAGAAAAAAAGCTTTCCGGCAATTTTAAATAAGGAGAGCCCATCAGGAAGGTACCTCCCCTGCCTGCTTGCGGCTCTTCTTCCTCTCCTCACTCCCATAGTCTCCTGCTCTCCTCCGTCGTCTCCCTCCTGTCTTCTTCCCTCTTCCCTCCCACTTGGGTGAGCGCCTTCCTCTTTGCACCCTGGTCCCCCTCTCTGCGCGGACCCCCACTCAGTCCTGGTCACATGCATACAGAGTCCACGGGAGATTATGAAAGCGCTGGGGTGAGAACAGAAAGGGTCCCCCCGGCGTTTTGCTTTGGGGAGGGCACCCAAAGGAGGGGGACTGGTGGCCGGAGACCTGTGGAAGTCCAAGTGCAAAGCCCTGAAGGAAGACTCCCCCCGCCCGCTCCCTCATAAGCTCGGTGTCCTAGGAGTTGCTTCTTTACTGTCAAAAATTAAAATAGAGGTCTTGACTCCATTCCTTGTTGGATCCTATATGGTTTCCTTAGACCTTTGTCATCTGTTATCTGCCAGCTAGCAAGGAGCAGAGTGGCCGGGTCCCCAGCCTGTCCCTGGCTCAGTCTGCTGACACGGCTGGATTTTCACAAATTTATCTGTAGTCCCTGCTGCTGTAGCTAAAGCCTGGTCCAACCCACAGACCCCAAATTGGGGATCCTAGTGCCAGCATCTTATTCCTGTACTCTGGGTCTGAGGGACAAAGTGGCCTCAAACACACACACACACACACACACACACACACACACACACACACACACACTCAGAGCTCCCCATACCCTCCGGCCTCACCCATTCCCCTCTCAGGGTGGGCGACTCCTGCCTGGGAACCAGGCTGCCCTGGAGCTGAGGAGTGTACTTGGATTTAACAAGCCAAGCTCCAAGATTTAAAAAAAGAAAAGAAAGGAAACATTGCTGCTGCTCTACCCTGACCTCCATCACCCCTCTTCCTCTTCCTCCCACCCTATGAATTCATTCTATCATTGACAGAACCCGGGCAGTGCACCCTGGATTAGGCCGCCCCTGGTGCACACAGGGATGGCTGGGGATGTCCGTCCCCCAAGGCAGACAGGTCCCTTGAGATGGAGGCAGCCCCCCTACCATGGCCATTGCTCCTCCAGCCTGCATGCTCCACTGGAAACCCGCACTCAGCAGGGGCGCTTCTCAGCAGAGGGCAAAGGGGACCGTCAGCTGGCACTTGCCAAAAAGTACTGACACGGTTTCTGAGCCAAATGATGTGTTTCAGCTGCCTGGGAGAGGCAGAAGGTGCCGGAAGGGCGTCCAATGAGCTGGTGCCCGACCCGACAGTGCCGAGGGATTACTGGAGGTTTGGGCTGGACTCGGGGTCTGCCTGCAGCCTCTAGGACTCGTGGAGAGGGCGCAGGGTCAGAAGTCAGGCTCTCCGGCTCCTCGTCCTAAGTTGCTTCGGTGGCTCTCCAGAGTCTGTCGGGGAACCCAAGGGGCCTGGCCCGGCCCTCACAGCCACGGAAGACCCCAGCCCTGGACAGTACTGCCTGCAACGCTGCCCCACCTGCTACTTACCATGCGCTTCATCTCCTTGGACACCTGGTTGCCTCCTAGGTGGTTGTAGAAGGGACGTTCGGCCCCCCAGTGGGGCGGGTTGTGCCCAATGGAGTTGGTTCTCTGGCGATTCATCTTGGCGATCATGGCCTTTTCTTCTTTCTGGGAGAAAAACCAGATGCATCAGCCTATGGGCAGAGCCTACCAGAGGAGCCCAGGTGGGGGGGCTTCTCATTCCTCCCAGGGGCCTGGCCGTGCAGGGGTGGGTTGAGGCAGGTACCCTTCTCTTCTGTGCACAGCCTGGAGCCTAGAGCTCACTGCAGAGAGCATCCTAAATCCCTTCACTCTCCCCAACGCTAGTCCTGGCTGGCCTAGGCGGGAGGCTGGTCTTTGGCAACTGTCATCGGCACAGAATCCTCAGGGGTGGGCAGGGATGTCCAAGGTGCCTCGGGGTAAAGGCGGGAAAGGAAACCAGGGATTGCAATCTCCACTCAACTTATCCCAGACAGACTTGTTCTTCCAGAGAGAGCCATAGGGTAGGCCCTGCTGCCCTGAAGGTTCTAGAAACTTGGGTCCCTTGAGATGCAAAGAACAACATACATTATACAAATACACAAAGCAGGGCCTCCCTCAGCTGGCTTCCTGCGTGCCAACCATGATATCTGTCTGTCCATCCATCTAACGGGCTCCAGGTGGAAGGCTGGAGAGGCCCTGGGGAGACCTGAGCTGGCCTTCCTCTCAGCTCTCTCTCTGAGCCTGGGATGGAGCCTGTTGGATCAGGGCCACAGGGGGGAGGGGACGCAGCTTGCTTCAGCTGACACTGCTCTAGGTGGGGGGAGAGGGTATGAGGTGTCACTCTCTGTCTCTGTTTTGTCCTTGCTGGACCACCTTTCAAGTTGGAAGAACACGACCCAGAGAACGTAGGGTAAAAGGTGAGCACTTGGCCTGGGTGGGGCAGGAAGGGGGTGCTGAAGACCTTGCTACGTTGGCAGAGGAGAGAGCGTGGGAGGGGGGCCTGGAAGGAGGTCAGGTCACCCATACTCTTGTAAAAGAGCAAGCAAGTGTTCAAAAATGTGTCAAATAAGCCACTAGGTGCTCTTGCCGGAGCGCCTAAATCCTCCACCATCCCTGTTTGTGGTCCGTGGGGGCCCGACACAGCTCGTGTGCTGCTGTGTCACATGGGGTGCCCCGTGACGTCCTTGCCAGGGTGGACACCCGCCCCAAGGAGCCCCCAAATCTACCTTTGCTGTCACCCAAGACTTTCTCCGGACTTTTCTCTCTCTGCTTAATTTTATCTTCGGTCTAACTTCTCAGGAAAGAAAGAGGGAAGCTTTTCTCTAGCAAAGGTCGCTGACCAACAGGTCAACGCAACGGAAAGCTTCGTCAGTAAAAGGCATTTTAATCTAGGGAGAAATAGAAAATGTTCTCTTCATTTGCTTTAAAAATTAAGAACATGGAACATGACACTATTAAAAATAGAACGCCAAAGCCTGCTAATAATTCAGTTTTATATTTGGGCAAGTGTGGGCTGGGACAAAGGGAGGGAGGAGAAAGGGAAAGGACGGAGGTGCTCCGGAGACCCGAATGTCTGTAGGGACTGGCAGAGACAGGTGAGAGACGGAGAGACAGAGACAGGCCCGATGTCCGCCTGGTTCAGGCAACAGACCAGGAGCGGGGCGGACGTGAAACAAATGCACAGACAGTGGCCGGGGACAGATCTCCTGGCTGTTCCATTCCCACGCCCTGGCCTGCCGCTGTGCCGCTGCTAACTGATTTCAGGCCTGTTGCATTTCTGCAACGGTGGGAAAATGAAAGGATCCCCGTCTGCCGTCAGCCTTTGCAAGCCCTCCGGGGTGCAAGCACTCGATGTGCTTCCCGGGATGCAGGAGCCGCAGCGGCACGAGGGATCCACCACTTGACTCAAGGAGACACGGAGACGAGAAGGAAGCGGATGCCAAGAAACATTCCTTTCTGGGAAGACTAAGGCCCTGCCGAGGCCCCCCACCACCCCGGGCTATCCGGCCCCCCCCGGGCCCTTGGGCCCCCCCCACCCCGCCGGACCCGCTTCTGGGTGCAGCGCAGGATGAGGAAGGTCTCGATACTGTGCTCCTTGAGGTAGGCGTTGCGCTCGCCCCCGCAGCCTGGCTCCACCTCGTAGTCACCGTTCAGGTAGCTGAGTGTGGCCTTGGTGATGTGGATGCGCCTGCAGGGGGAGGGACGCAGGGAGAGGAGAGCAGAGGACAAGACTTGACAACCCCAGTCCCCTGCAGAGCCACACCTCGAGCCCCGAACTCTGGCTCAACTGCCAACCCCAACCGAGGCCCCGACCTAGGTCTCAACGGGCCGTATCCCCCCACTGCCACCAGGGCGCCTCGGGTGGGCCCCTCCCGAGCTCACCGCCACCCTGGCCGCACCGCAGCCCATCAGGTTCTCATCATCACGAGCCCGTCAGGAGGACACAGCCTCAGTCTTCCCAACTTTGCGAACCTGCTCAGCCCAGCTGTGGCTCGGGCTCCGGCTGATGCAGGACTGAGTTCAGATCCCCTAGCCTGGCACGGTGCCCCTTTACTACAGGCACTGCTTCCCCACCCGTCCCTACGAGGCCAAGTGCTCTACTTCCATTCCTTGGAAATACTGTGCTTCCCATGCCTGGGCCTGTCCTCGCCCTGGTCCCTCGGCCGGGCCCTCTCCCCACCTCCACCACCTCCCTCACCTGTGCGGATCCTGCCCCGTCATCCAGGCCAGCTCAGGTCCCACCTTCCTTTGGGTCCTGGCTGCCTGGGAAATACCCATGGCTCCTCCCTCCCCCAGAACTCGACCCCACCTTATCCCACCACAAGCCGCCCTTTTTTGTGCAAGAACCTTCCAGGTGAAGTCTGGGGAAAAGGTTGAGAGGATGCTCCCTACAGCTTGCCACGGTGTGGGGCAAGTGGTTGGCCAAGGAGAGGACTTTCTACTTAAATTCGGCCGCCCCGGAGCTGCAAGTCTGCCCGTCGTGCCCACCCCAGCCCCACGCCCCGCAGCAGAGTGGGGCCCTCACTCACCCAGCCTTGCCTCCAGCTTCCATATGGTTGGCCAGCGTGACGTCATTAGACCAGACGTCGAACTGCCACTTCCTGAGACCAAGGACACCGCAGTGTACTCGCCCGCTGTGAATTCCCACGCGCATGTTCACGTTCACCCCTGTCACCTCCCGGACCAACCTGGGGATGGAGCAGGGGTAAGGCTGGGAGAGGGTCGGGGCCAGGTGCACAGAGTAGGGGCGAAGCTGGGAGGTGTGGGGTCGGGGTGTGACACAGGTGCAGGTGTCAAAGCGGCATTTCTCTCTGGTCTAGCCCCCAGGGCACCCACCCACCGAGGGGTGCCCGGGGCTGAGCCTTGGGGCGCTGCTTCCCGGCGTGGCCACAAGAGGGCACAGCGCCTCGCCCTACAAGCCCGGCCCTACAAGCCCGGCCCCACGGTGCCCGCCAAGGCACCCAGGGCGCTGTGTTCTCAAGGTGCAAACGCGAACCATGCCCACTCGAGCCAAAAGGGGGAAGTTCCAGCCGCTCCAAACCCCACTCATCTAACGTTCAGATTTGTCCACGCTGCTGCTTCTCGGACACAATTTGCAGAATAGCAAAAGGTGGTTAACGGAGTTTCAAGGGCGGACATCTGTCCTGCTCAGGAGAGGAGGGGAGCCTGAGCAGGTGCAGGGGACCAGAGAGGTTCCATGTGCTAGAAGGTGGCACCAGTACCCCCGCCCCGCCCCGGCCACGAACCACACCCAGGGGTGAGGGGCTCTCCAGGGGATGGGCGGGCCCTCTGGGTTGGAGAGTGTGATGGGCGCTATATCCTGCATGTGTCTGAGGTGCGGGGTCTGCAGGAGAGGGTGCAGGTGCTCCAGGGGGAGGCACACAGTGTACTCTTCAGGGACCTGGATGCTCCAATACCCCGGGGTAGGCCCGCTCAGCCAGCGGCAGGAGCAGCCGTGGACGCTGGCCCTCCTCCCACCCCCGACGCAGGGCAGAGGCGCGTCATTCCTGGCTTCTCTCGTCCTGGCCACCTCTGCTGGAGCTGTGCCTTCCGTGCACGGTGCCTCGGGGCCCTTGCTTCGGGTAGTTACAAGCCGATCTACCTTTCTGGCTTAACCCCCGGGCCACCTGCTGCAGGAGGCCTCTGCTGGTCCTCCCGATGGAAACGAATGCCCCCTCCGGGGCCCTCCCATGCAGCCTGCCTCTGTCACCTGCTGGGGTCTGCTCCGCTGGTACCACAGCAGCGGGAGTCCCGGCCTCTCCCTCAACAGACTCCGTGCTCCCAGGCGAGGGAAGGAAGCACTAGCTCGCCCAGGCATGCAGGGCCATCAGCGACAACCGCCAAACCGAAGGGACCCGGCCACCGTCCTGGACGGCTACTCTGACCTCTGACCTTGTCCACCGTGGCTTTTCCTGTGCCCCTGCCCGGGATACTTCTGAAGCTCAAAGCCACCGAGCCTAAGCTTGGATTTTCCATATATATATATATATATATTTTTTTTTTTTAATTTTCCGTATCTTTTAATGGAAGATGGGGCCCCCTCTCTGGACAGCAGTGACCAAGAATTGGCCAAAGATCTTTTTTACTATTGTTTCTGGCAAAGATGGATTTTCTTAAATGGGGACACCCGTGTTTTCCATCCACCCGCCGTGTTATATCACCCTGGTGGGGGGCAGATGTTTAACCTCTGTGAGTCCAACTTTCTCACCTGGGAAGAAATGGGGCCAGAGGGCTCTACACCTGCCTGGGTGGTTGTGGGACTAAGAGACTAGGGAGCAATGCATAGGGCGCAGTTCGCAGGCCAGCTGGTCCTCCTCTCCTGCAGAGGTGGGGCCACGCCTCCTGCTGCCCTGGAGTCTGCAAAGCTTTCCCTTCCTACAGGACATGTTCCTTGGGGATAAACTTCCCAGGCTGCTGTGGGCAGAAGTTGCCCAGGATAAGGCTCAAAGCCAAGAGATGCAAATCAACCCTCCAACGTCCGTTACCCAGGCTGTGGGACGGTCCCCCCACAGACGGGCACTTACGAGATGGCCTCAATCATGTCCATGCCCATCTCCACGCAGCAGTGGGCGTGGTCGGCCCTCGCTTCAGGCAGCCCAGAGACACAGTAATAACAATCCCCCAGGATCTTAATACGTAAACAGTGATTCTCCTGGAAAGCAAATTAATTTTAAAAATTAAAAATAGTAGGAAAGAGAAGTGGGAGGGAAAGAAACGGGAAGCAAACAGATTCACCCCATGCCTGGAATAACTTGCCTTTTAGGGCAGTGAGCACAGACCCAGTGCCGGCAGATGCATGGCCCCAGCCCCAGGACAGGCTTATCAAGAGCTGGGGGGGATGGAGGACAGGCTGAGCAGCCCTCAGGCATTCCAGCCTCCCCAGGCTCAGGGACTCACTTTTACGGTCACTGCTGAGACCCAAGAAGAATGCAGCTGGTCCGATGCGGGAGCACATAGGGCAAACTCGTCAGTTTGAGGAAGGCCCCCAAGTTGAGAGTCAGTGTCCCTGGTTCCACTCCCAGGCCCTAGAGAATGCTCAGACTCTTGGCCTAAGGTTCTACCAACAGTTTTCTGATTCTCCTTCTTTTACAGAAGACCAAAGCAGGAATGAGACTTAGCCAAAGCTTGTCTGACCCTCAGACTGTCTGAGACTTTGACCAAACAGAGTGATGCTAACCAGCAAGCCTGTGAGCGCTAAGACCCCCCACAGAGCTGAGGCACTCTGCTGCTCCTGAGTACAATAAGGTCAAGACTGATCCAGGACAATAAGGTCAAGACTGATCCAGGACTAGGACTGGGATGGGGTGTCATTAGTCACCAGTCCTCAGCTCTCCAAGGCTGGCCCCCAGAAGTTACTTCAGGAAGTGGGACACTGGGATGCATGTGTCTGTGTGGCCTTGGATCCTCATTTAAGGCCCATCCCATGCCTGAGGTCCCAGCACATACCCAACTCCCCTCATTCCTGTTCAGTGATAAAAAAGCATCAGGCTGGCATGAGACCCACCATCTCCTGCTCTTAGAGGCCCTGGTACCACCTCCGACCAGCGCCAGCCTCTCCTCAATGATCTGATGTCCTGTAGGGCGAAAGGGAACGTGGCCGCAGGTCGTTGGACATTGCCGGTAAGTGGCCCCTGACACATAATGATTCTACAAAGACCCAGAGCATCACTCGAAGACACAAAAGCTGGGAAAGGATAACAGTGTAAACGGGGACCTAACGAGTGAACACGTCATTTACTACTCCAGGCCCTGGGCTGCTACTTCCAATTTGTCCAAACGGTGCAGAGTCCTCTTTCTGGAAGCCTCTGGGGGCTGACACACAGCTGTCCGCAGGCCAGTTGGGTTTCAGACTCATTCTCTCACCACTCTGGCCGACCTCATCAAGAAAATGGCTCTATGGGCACATAATTTGTCCCACCGAACAGAAATTCCTCAGGGGCCTGGGCAGTGTCACCTGCAAGCCTTACCAACCCCTTCCTGAGACGGGGAGCTGGCTCACTTGCTCCCTGTGACCAATGACAGTATAAAAACACGTCCGACTGCGTGCAGTGTGAGGACACGTAGCCACAGCCCGTGCAGCCCCTCTGCCCCTCCCTAGTTCTCAGCAGTGGGCTCCGCACAACAGGGCACATGAAGGCACAGTGCCTGTCGCTGGGGCCCGGCGGGTCCTTGGCCACGGCAGTCTCCCTCGGGCAGCGCAGATGGGCCTACCCTTCTGGCTCTGGCGCGGGCCCTGGGTGCTGAGGACAGTAGGGAGGGTGACTCACCGCAGCCAGCTTGTCGAAGCGGGCGAAGAGCTCATTGAGCGTCATGACCAGCTCCTGGGCAGTGCACTGGGATGCCAAGCTGGTGAAGCCCTCGATGTCAGCAAACAGGATGCTGGGGAGACAGGTGGAGGAAGACCCCCATGAGGGAGGAAGGTCAGGGGGACAGCCGGGGCCACCCTGGGCCTTAGGAGGGCTGCTGGCCAGCAAGAGTCCTGGGGAGGCCGGGGGCGGGGGGCTCCAAATGGCTGCTGGGGAGGCATAAAGAGGCCTGGCAGTGGAGAACCGAGGAGGCTGGCTTCTCCGGGCTGGCTGGGAGATGAGATACAGTCCTGCCTTCTGTGCTCTAATTATGCCTTCATTCCTGCCCAGGTCGGGGGGTGGGGGTGGTGTGTGCAGAGGCATATGAGGCCTGGGAGTGAGTCTGCCTCGGGTACCAGAGGCAGGGGCCTGCCTCCCCGTACCCTCCTAGTTGTCACCTCTTGGGCCTGCCCTGTTTGACTCCTGAGCAGCCCCGTCAAGGTAGCTGGGACCCTTAATTCATGTGCTTTGAAAATGCTTCGGGCCTCGATGGCAACCATACTAAGGTCTCACTTCCCAGTCCCACAGATAAGATTTCGGACCCAAGCCCTCCGTCCCTAGGGAATCCTCTAGAAGGGACAGACTAAGGAGGCTCAGGGAGGAAAATGAGGGGAAGACATAGCCAGCAAGCACGTCTGGAAGCCTCCAGCTCGTCCCTGCCAGCAGCTCCAGCCTCATCCCCAGGTGCGTCGTCAAATGTAGCAGCCAGTCCCTGCTCTGCGCACCGTGGATCTCCTATCCGTCTCCGCGGCTTGTGTTCCCGAGATTGAAAATGTCTTCCTCTTCTTTCACAACACGCTGCTAGAGGTGAGGCCCCAGGGCTGGAGTGTTGGAAGGGCCCCTGGAGTTTTGTTTTGTTTTTTTTTTTCTTTAAATGGACACAAAAATGTAATAACTCTCATGTACTGAAATGCTCCCAGTGGCCTGGCTCAGAGCTGGGAGCTTCCAAAGTGTCTTCTCACTGAGTCCTCCAGGCAGCCCTGCAGTGAAGGCTTGGTGTCTCCTCGCGGACGAGGCAGCTGAGCCTGGGGAAAGAAGCTGCAGACAGCAGCCTGGTGGGCTCCTTCCCCCGGGCCTGTGTTCTTCCCACCATGCCACAAGGCTCCTGAGGCTCTAGATCGTCTTCCTTTTTAAAATTAAGAACGTAGAACTAAACACATCTTGTCACTGTATTTGGAAAATGTGTATTAGGGCATTAAGCCTGTCTTCCTATTCTCATGTTTGACATCTGGGGTCAGTAAGGCCTGGGGAGCCTATTGGTCCGTCCCAGGCTAGCTGGGTCTTGGAGAGAGCCAACAGCTTTCCTTAGGGTGCAGAGCCCCGCACCCCAACCAGGCTCTCACACCCCGGCCACTACTCTCCTGCCCCGATCACCCCAGGGACAGGTACCAGACCCAGTCCCTACACTCCAGGGCCCACTGAAATTATGTAAACTAGCCCATCCCAAGCCTGCTTTCTCTGCCTCACCTATTCCTTCCTGCAGAAACCCCATTGAAGGCTCTGGTCCTCGACCTCCTCTCACTCTGCTTCCCCACTGGTGGAGGTGGGGGGGGGGCTGCTGGTTTCCCACGGTGTGGCATGCTCCCTCCTCCCAGGGTGAGTAACAACCGATCTTTTCAATGGCAGTCGTCTCCTCATCTATTTGCCTTTGCATGTCTGGATAATAACAAAGCCTGCATCTGGAAACAGCTGGACTGTTCTGAGCACTTCATGGGTATTAACACACTTCAACATCACGACCACCCTGTGAGGTCAGCATCCTCCTCTTCTTACAGGTGAGAAAACGGAGGCACAGAGGGGATGAGTCACATGCCTAAGGCCACACAGGCAACCTGGCTTCACAGCCCAGGAGTTGATCCTATAAATATTAAGCTGTTGGCCCCACAGCCATCTTAAATGAATAAGAGCATCATTCAGGGGTCTGGCGTTATATGTGGGGCAGAGGGAGGCAGAGGGGCACGTATGGGCCGCCACACGTGGCGGTCCAGGACTCGAGGACTCCACCGAGGGGGGGCACGCGCACCAGCTGCTTGCCAGCTCACACGAGGGAAGGTGCAAACAGATGAGCCGAAGGAGGGGAAAGAAGAGAAGCTGAGGGGGAGGAGGAGGAAGAGGAGTGGAGAGGAGAGAAGCTGCCCTGGCAGGGCACAGGAGAGGGCAGCTATGCGGGCAGGGGCTCAGAAGGTGCACGGGAGTCGGGGGGCTCCACCAGCCTTTGGTGCCTGGGGTCTGACGGGCTCAGCAGCCTGCCTGCCAGGTAAGAGGAGCAGGTGAGGGCAGGCTGCCCTGCTCCCGATGCTGATCGCAGCTCCCTAACGAGGTGCAGCCCTCTCCCCACCCACCTGCGCTTCTCTGCCTGCCAGTCTTTCAGGCAACTGGCCCACTCCACTCAGGAACAAGAGGAAGGTCTCCCCCGGTCTAGGTAAAAGCACCGTCACATGGCTGTTCTGGAAATTCTTCTCTAACTCTCAGGAAACCAAAGCCAGCTCAGGCTGGGGTCAAGATCCACTGCTCCAGACTCAGGAAACCTTCATCGGCCAGGGTCAGTATCTCCAAAGCAAAGCCAGCAGGTGCCAGGCCCAGCGGCTATTCTATGCCAAGTCCAAAGCTGCAAGCGGAGGCCTGGCTTAGGCGGCTGATGAGACCCCAAAGTTCCTGAACCCCGCACTTGGACCACCGGGTCAGGCAGCCCAGGGCAGCAGGCTGAGGAGAAGCAGGGGAGGAAGGAGAGAATGGGCCACCCCTAGAAACGCGAGTGTGGTCCAGGGGCTCAGGGGGTGAGTCTGGGACTCCATCGACAGGGGCGCACTCAGCAGCTGTGGCATCACTGAGCTGCGACCTCCCACACCTGCTGAGCTGACCCAGCCAGGTGGGAGGGACAGGCCTGCCACCATGCTCCTCCTCCACGGGGGACCTCGCTGGCCCTTAGAACACTTTCTTCCACAGCTGCTTACACCCCCGCTAGACCAGCGGCTCTTAGTCCTGGGGTCTGTTGGAAACACCTGGAGCTTTTACAAGGTGGCCCCAGAGCCCCCCCGCCACGCCCAGACATTCTGGCTTAATTAGCCTGAGGTGGGGCTCTGCTATTGATTGCGTTTGCTCGGTTTTATTTTAAGCTTCCCTGGTGATTCTAATGTGCAGCCAGGGCTGAGAACCACCGCACTCGCTTAAATGTCACCTCAAGGAGACTTCCATCGCCCTATATGAACCTCTAACCTTTCCCACGTCTGTCTGCCCTCCCTGCCGTATTCTGCTCTGCTGCTCGGTTCACTCTCGGCTATAGTATTGCTGTTGTTGCTGTTACTGTTACGTTCCTGTTTATCTCTTCCCGCTAGATCAAGAAGTCCTTGAGGGAGGGATTTTTTGGCCTATTCCGTTCCCTGCTGCATCAGCCACCAGCACAATGTCTGACACACACACAGTAGATGTTCAAGAAAATGTGCCACTGGACGACTGACCAAGGACAGGTCACATCCCTGTGCCCCCTGCCCCATCTCTCCCCCCACCCCGACCCGCACGCACCCGAGCACGATACCCGGCCCACGGGAGCCACGTCTGTTAGCTTCCTGGGGCTGTCATAGCAAAGTGCTACACGCTGGGCGGCTTAAAGCAACAGAAATGACTTCTCTCACGGTTCTGGAGGCTCGGGGTCCGAAATCCAGGTGTCAGCAGGGCCTTCCTCCCTCCAAGACTCTAGGTGGGACCCTTCCTTGTCCACCCTTGGCATTCCGGGGCTTGCGGCTTTGTTACTCCAGTCTGGACCTCTGACCTCACCCTGTGTATTTGGGTCTTTATACAACATTTTCCTCTTCTCATAAGGACACCACTTAGACCGGATTAGGGGCCCACCATACTCTAGCATCTCAACCTGATTTCATCTGCAAAGACCCTATCTCCACAGTCACGAGGACCAGGGTCAGGACTTCGACAGATCTTTTAGGGTGACGCAGTTCAACCCGTAATGGTGCCTGATGTATATTTGTTGAATGGAAGAGAATATTCACACTTTCAAAGCAAGCAAGAGGCAAGACCGCTCACTCCAGCAGCTCTTCCTTCGACCCTATGGGGCCTCTTGGGGTTCCAAGCTAGTCACCTGAGACAGGAGCCTGTGGAGCCCAGGGCCTGGGGCCAGCAGTATTCAAGGGACAAATGCAAGAATGGTTACAGAAGCCATGAGCAGCTTCCTGGTTCACACTGGTGTGTGAGGGGCCAGAGTCTCCCTCCAACCTGCTGGGATCGACTCTTCGTGACCTGTCTTGGGGTTTTCAACAGCTGCTGAGGAGTCAGGGAGGGCAGGCTGCTGGCTGATGAGTTGCTAGTGAGACGGAGCGACCCGCCAGCCAGAGAGGAGAGGCTCAGAGCAAGCTTCCAAGTTGTGCAGAGGTTTGGACGGGGTCTCTGAGGTCCCAACTCCAAAACCCCGCAGCCTCTCCTACACATTTATGGAAATTCTGCACCTCCGCATTCCCCCTACCTCCTGTCAGAGGCGAAGTCACACTCCTCTGCTGCCTCGGGGGAGGAATTTGCTCAGTGGCTGTCACTCTGGAAGCTCTCCTGTTTTTGAGGTTTACCCAATTGCAGACTGTCTGTTCCACTGGCCAGAGTTTCCTGAACTGCTCTTTGGGAACCTGAAGGCCATTTTACAGCCACACGGGGCCCAGGATGCAGTAAGGTCCTCGCTCATTGATCGGCTCCCACTTGAGAGCTCATCTTGGCAAGGCCATCAGGCCCTCGTGGTGGGTGCGCGGAGGCCAGCCCCCCCCCGGGCGGCGCGCTGCTCCCTAATTGCCTGCCATCCATCACTCACGTCGCCCGCCTTCTACTCCGGAGGCAAGAGCGGCAGGCACTTCAGCCCAATTATCCCAATAGGCCTTTCAGCCTTCTGCTGCCTCGGCTCAGCTTCCCCGCGTGCATTTTTGGGTAAGCACACATTTCCTCGCTGTTGCTCCCTCTTGTACCAACAGATGCTGTGACCTCACGGAGATGCTGGGGTCTGACCCTGCTCCTGAACAGAAGCCACACATCCAGCAGCACCTGGGATGCCCAGACGCCGAGTTCTCCTCCTGGTCTGGGCGGCAGGCAGTGCCTCCATTCTCCGCACTGCAACAGAGGGGACTCAAGAAAGGCTGAGAGGCCAACCGCCTGTCAAGGAGGGCCCAGGAGGGCAGGGGGCCTGGGGAAACAGAGTCATGGGGAAGGGGCAGGAAGGGAATGTGGCAAGGTCTCAGCCCAACTCCCAGGATGTCGGGCCCAGTGGGAGCTAAAGGTCTTAGGGGAGCAGGGCAGGAAGTGCCCTGGAGGCCGCAGCAGCAGAGCCTGGAGAGGCCCAGCCATAGGCCAGGGGTCTACCCCCTGCAGTGTGCCCCCCTCCTCCCCGCATCATTTGCTCCAAGCCATACCCCTAGTAAGATACAGGAGGAGCGGTGGGTCACTGGCACACGCTAGGTGAACAGCACAGTCGGGGTGGTCGTATCAACGACTGGCTGAGAATGGACACCAGATGACGGGCATTTTCCAAGGGGGGTGCGAAGTAGTCAGAGTAGGACGTATGGACAAGGAGTGGCCCAAGAGCCTTCTGAGGGACAGGCAGGGAGAGGAAAGGGGGGAAGGTCAATGAGAGGATGCTGAACACACTGGACATGTGTACAGACTCCACCCTGGGACAGTCACACCCTCTCCACTCTCACGGCAACGCGACACCTTCCTGCAGAAAGTGGAAGGGCCCTGGGACTGGCTTGACTGTCAGGATGGGGTCTAGGCGGTCTGGGGTCAACATATGTCCCGGAATCCCTGCTGCCAGCTACAGGGCCTCCTGCAGACCCCATTCCACCCCCTGGTCCCTTGATCTTGTTTCTGCCCACTCAGTCCTACCACCTAGACAATGGACCTCCCATTGCATTTATGGACTTTGCATTTACAAAGCCCTGCAACGTGCCGGAGGAGAAGCCCGCAAAGTGGGGAGGGGACCAAGTCCGAGCAGTTGTCAGTGACCTCTCAGTGATAAGTAGGTGGGGCTCCCTGTTTTCTTCTCTATATTGTTAGTTCCTAATTTTTCTACAAGAAACACACTTCCTTTGTATAATAAAACTGCTGAACACTAACAACAATCTTCTAGGATCTGATTCTATCCCTTCTATCTTCATGATGTCTTTTCTGACTTGCCCAGCTCAGGATAGTCCTTCTTATTCTGAATTCTTATTAGATCAGAGTTTCAAAGGCATAGCCTGACACATTTAACAGGCCAGTGTCTTGTCACCCTAACTTCTCTCTCTTCTTCTCTACCTCAGGGTCCCCAACTTTGGGTCCAAAGAGCTAAAATAGTAAGTTCTAGCTGGCTGCTGGCTCCATGCCCCGCTGACCCCCATTCCACATCCAAGGACAACTCAGGTCCCTTGTGAAGACCCACCACCGTGCAAGGGAGTTTAGAAACTAAACCTTGTGCACTGCTGGTAGGAAGGTAAAATGGCAAACCTCTATGGAAAACACTACGAGCTTCCTTAAAAAATTAAAAAATAGGATTATAGGCCATATGATGTAGCAATGTCACTTCTAGGTATACACTCAAAGGAACAGAAAGCAGGACCTCAAGGAGGGTATTTGCACATGCATGTTCACAGCAGCATCATTCACCACTGCCCAAAGGTGGAAGCCGCCCAAAGGATGAATGGATCCACAAAAGGTGGCAAACACACACAATGGAGCATTATTCGGCCTTAAAAAGGAAGGAAATTCCAGCACACACTACAACATGGATGGATCTTGGCTATGTTCTGCTGAGTGAAATAAGCCCACCGCAAAAGAACACGTACTATATGGTTCCACTTACGTGAGGCACCTAGACTAGTCCAACTCATTGGCACAAAGTGGAATGGTGGTGGCCAGGGGCCGGCGGAGGGCAGGAATGGGGAGTCGTTGGTTAATGGGACAGAGTTTCAGTTTTGCAAGATGAAAAAAAAAAAGTTCCGGAGATGGATGGGGGAGGTGGTTGCACGATAACGTGAATGGTTAAAACGGCCAATTTTCTACTATGTCTGTCTATCACAAGTAAAATAATGAATTAATTAGTTAATTAAAGAGCAGAGCCCCACCCCCAGGGGCTTCCCTAGTGGGACCAGCTGGGTTATGAGGCTGCTGTTCCCAGGGCACCAGATGCAGCCCGACCTCACTGCTGAGGGCTGAGCCGTCCCTGAGGGGCCCGCACGCTACCTCTCCTACCTACTCCGAGTCCTACCTGGCAAGGAGTGGCAGCACAATCAATGTGGGATGAGTGAGATAATAACATAAAGGCCACTTCTGTCTAGGATCGGTATTGCGTAGAGCTCAGAATACTTTTCTTAATATCAGGTTGGAGACAGGAATGCTAGGTGTTTACGGACCATCCCTCATGTGGTCGGTTGCCGGGAATGTGACTGGAGGTAAACATTTTTCCTCTCTGCCCACAGGGCGCACAATCCACCCACAGGTATCTGAGCATCGCGGACGTTGTCGCGAGGCCCATTGTAATTCAGAGCCATGCCGCAGCCGAGCCAGACACCAGAACGACCTGGGGAACACAGCCAAGTCCTTGAAGGAGACGGGAGAGGAGATGATAACCTTAGAAGCGGGAGGTTCAGGAGAGGCTGGGGGAGAGAAGGGAAAGGAGGGGGGAAGGAGGGAGGAGAGGGAGCCCTCCCCAGAACCTGCCACTCCCCCACTGTGCGGGGACGGCGGTTACCTCATTTCTACCCCGGGGTCCTGGCAGGTCTTGGGGCAGGCTCCTGAAAATGAGGCTGTGATTGAGCCAATGGGCCAAGACCCCACACTCCATCCCGAGCCCATCCTCAGGGTCCAGACAGATGGGGCCAGGGGAGGAAGGGTTTCCTCAGCTGAGGACCAGCACCCCCTGGAGGAGCTGGCTCTCTGGCCCTCCGCACCATCTACAACCTTTAAATCCTAAGAGCTCTGGCGTGAGGCAGGTCTTTCAGGTATGGAACTCACCCACTATGGACCCTTCCGGCGGTGGAGTGCCCTTCAGAACCCTCTCAGGCCTGGCTCAGATGTTCCCGGCCCTCCTAAAGCCTTTGGGGTATTGGCCACCCAACCTTGACTCTCAGCTCATACCCGCTCCACCTCCATAGGGCAGTCTGAGGCTACCTCCTGGGTGGGGGGGGCCTGGCCGGGGCTTACAACTCCACCCCGACAACCTTCCCAGCACCCCTCCAGGGAGTGGTCCTAGGGCCCCTCTTACAGGCTTTGTTCCTTTGTGGCTTTCATCATAACAGAATAATGGGGTGGCAAATTTTGTAACATCTATACCCTTTAAGGATGCAAAGTCCCACTAACCGTTCCTCGTACCCTTTTAAGGATTGCAAAGTCCTCATGGTGATATGTCCCCAATTTACTAATCAATCCACGTTTGCTGTGTGTCTTCCTGAACAGAAAGTGGGCTTCCCCAGTATCAGAGACATTGTCCTTCTAATTCCCATTGCAATCCTCGTCTCTAAGGTCAGTGTCCCATGGTTGGAAACAGAGGGAAAACATCCACTGAACGGACGAGTGAGGGGGCGTCACCACTCCCATGTTGTAGACGAGGATCGTGAGGCTCAGGTTAGGTGACCTGCCCAAGTTCCCACGGCTGCTAAGGGGCAGAGAGGGGTGTGACCCTGGCTGCTCAACACAGACACTCGTCTTGTTCCACAACGTGACCTGGTGGCAACTGGGTTCAGGCAGCGTCTGTGTGTACTGTGACCCAGGGGATGTGCTGTGTGCTTCCAGGGCTGGCCCCTTCCACCCTCCTCAATGTCCTTCCTCCCAAGCAGAGCACTGGGAGCACCCAGCCCAGAGCTGCCTCTGCTGGCATGTGCTAGAGGCCTTTGTCCCCAGAATGGGCACGGCACAGCCCCCTATGACAGGAGAAGGGAGAGAGG